>NC_061144.1:10528139-11148139 GCF_905220365.1 Vanessa cardui | reverse complement strand
CTATGGTTACATGAAAACTGTTTTGAAAAGGCTTTATGTATAGTATCTACACATAATGCTGCAGCATATCATCCTTAAGGCAAACGTATAAACCTAACTTCTTACTTTGATCCGAACATTTAGTTCATTCCGAGAAAGAAAAATGGTTAATCTTACATGTTATATGGGATTTTATGTGTGTATTCAACATTTTCTACGACTATTCTACTTAAAACAGGTTTATTTTACTTCCAAAGTGCTAATGATAACGTCGATAACCTTGAGGATTTTGATTATAGATGAATGGAAGCTACCTACCCAAACGTGCTTGTTCAAAGCACTACTGCCTATATTATAACAAAATGAAAAAAAAAATATGGTTATGCAAAAAGGTTTAACTTGTATTTTGCGTTAGCCTGTTTTGATTAGTTACTTAGTACTACTAGTGTGTTATATAATATATAAAGTCGAGATGTGTTTAGAGTACAGTGGTTAGTACGCGTGCATCTTAACCGATGATTGCGGGTTTAAACCCAGGCAAGCATTCAGTGGGATATAATAATATTTATGTGCTTTATTTGTGTATATAATTCATCTCGTGCTCGGTGTTGAAGGAAAACATCGTGATCAAACTGCATGTGTCTAATTTCATAGAAAATCTGTCACATTGGTGAAATACCACCAACCCGTCGGAAAAGGATACGTTCCAAACCTCCTCCTCAAAGGAAGAGGAGGCCTTAGTCAGCAGTAAATGTACAGGCTGTTGTTGTTGTTGTTGTATTGACTAGTGAAACATTACAGGGCCCAAAAGTATGAGGTCCACTTACCGAGCGACTTCACGTGCGAAAACTGCACGCTACAGTTACAAAGGGAGGCCGGCGAGTGGGGCGCCAACTACCGCTTCTGGTCGTGCGCAGACATTGATATCGTTACACGTAAGTCCTTACATTATACACAAAACCACTTTTTGGAACCAGCTTTCGCGAGCGGTTTTACGGATACGACATGGGAACCTTCAAGAAAAGAGCGTACTCCTTTCTTAAAGGCCGGCAACGCACCTGCAAGCCCCCTGGTGTTGCAGATGTACATGGGCGGTGGTAGTCACTTTTCATCAGGTGTCATGTAAAATGTCATAAAAAAATACTCTATTTCCACTAGTCTCTAAACTTCGTAAAATGTGGTCATTGAATTACATATACATAATTTTTACACCGTCACAGAAGTTTCTAAGGTGACTTCTAAATTAAAGAAGCTCTTTGTGGGACCTCACTATTACCGAGGCTTCGATTAGACCCGTCCTTGTATTATTCATTCGGTAATCATTGTTTAATGTGCCTTTATAATGTAATACAGATGTATGAACGGTAGTCAGCCAGTGTAATCACACGAGGAATACGTAGTAACTATGTGAAAATAATGTATGTATATTTAATTCTTACAGTTTTCGTATGTATAAATCAAATCAAATTAATTCAAGAAAACTTCACAATGAAGCGTTTTTGAATCGCTAATAAGTAACGCTGGTAGTTACCACCGTTTCGGAAAACAGATTCTAGCAAGAAGAAGCGACAAGAAACTCGCATATTTGCTCTTTTCATTTATAAACAGATTTACAATGCTGTTATTATGATGGCACCCGAGCCAGACTCCAGGCTTTTCTTTCTAAAAAGTACTCTTTTTACTCGATACTATGATTTATTTATTAATTTAGTCTTAATAAGCTTTTTAAATTTAGAAAATAGTAAATTGATTATATATTTTATTATTGCCGGTATCTTATTATATATGCGTAAACCCTTGCCCAAAAACGTTCTCTTTACCGTATTACAAGTTACATATCTATGGGATAGTTTATACAGCTTCAATCTTCAAAGAATGAAACAATATTAAGGTCGGTATGAATACAAGAAACGTCGTTGTAGGTAAGGAGTACCACGAGACATGTTCTGGCAGAGGCTTCCACATCCTGGGCCGCTGCAAGTGCCACAAGATGCACAGCGGGCCGCGCTGCCAGTTCTCGGACGAGTGCGCGGAGGACAACGACTGCGGCCTGCGGGGGAAGTGCTTCGACACCAACTCCACAGAGTCACCCAGTCGGATGTGCTACTGTCCACTCGGGTTCTACGGAAAGGGCTGTAACAAAAGTCAGTACCCAGTCTCTCATTGGCTTCTTAGTTATTTTCTTTGAATAAGCTTGAATTAGGGTTAAGAAGTTTAGAGAACCATGACGTCACAATCCTTTCTTATATATATACAAAAAAATATACAAGATTATTTACTGCATGCAAATGGATCTCTGATTACCCCAGGATAGTTGAAAATTGAATGAGTTACGAAAAAAATGGACGAAAATTGTTCTAAGTTGTGGTTATTTTTTTTTTATCTCGAGTCTTGTACGTGCAGAAAATCTTTGAAAAGTATATTCATTTATTCCAATGAAACAGTATAAAAACAGTCCCGAACTAAAGAAAGCAGATTTCGCCTAAAAATTACTGACTAAAATCTCATCTTACGAAATGATAATATTATGATAAGGGTACCTACCTAGCAAATTCCGCCATTCAAACACACCTTTACTTAATTTTATGTCGCACACCTTGGATTGATAGTGTGAATATATTTTTGTTATTGTATGAAAACAATAATTGTTAAATATGATATCAGTAGACATTCCGCGTTCTTTAAACTAGTGTAACGCTTCTATATGTATTGAGGTTATTTTACTTTGACTTTGACACTCTCGAAGCTACAGGCGGAAACTAGTCACTGATAAAGGCTTAAATGATCATTTTTTTATATAATATATCTTCAGAGGCACCCTGGAAGGACAAGGACATCAACCTGTCATTATATAGCAAGAAGCAATTATCGAAGCAGTTTGCCTTGTATTGGCGCGTTCTGAAGGAGGAAGCTGAGATGGAGTTTGTGATGATGGTCAATGGAACCTCATACGCTGGTGAGAACGTTAAAATTTAATAATGTTACAAGATATACATAATGAATATTAAAGTTAATACAGTTCTCGACCAATGATAGTACTTATTTGGTTTTGTTTTGCGGTTGGAATATACTATAGTTAAACATGGTCTGTTTTATTATTTCAGCTCTCGGCTGGAGACCAAAAGGTCTGAAGAAAGAATGCAAAAACTTCCCAGTTCTTGGGCCCCCTGTGGATGCTCGTGAGTATTCGTAATTAAATCTTTTGTTTGAGAAACGTAATATTTCTATTTTTTTAATGTTACAAATACTATATTATATATTGATATACAAAAATTCGTATTACAATTTTGCAGCTAGCACCCCAGCACCAGAACCATTACCAGAGCCCGAACCGAAATCTGAGCCGGAACCATCCCCTGAACCAAAAGCTGAGCCAGAACCGACACCAGAACCCAAGTCTGAGCCCGAGCCGTCTCCCGAGCCAAAATCCGAACCTGAACCAACAGCGGAACCGAAGGCAGAACCTGAACCATCTGCTGAGCCAAAACCGGAACCAGAATCTGCCCCGGAACCAACAGTCGAACCGAGTCCGGAGCCAAGTTCCGAACCAGAAACTTCGAGCGTTTCTGAAAACGATAATAGAAACAAGAGGGTAGCCATGCATACTTTGGATGGTTTTGATTTTAAGAACCTTGGCAATGATGTCACTGTGAAAACCAGTGTATCTTTTCAAGTGTCAAGTTCTAAAGGTAATAATGGACGCTTAACAATTTGGCGATAACTATTATAAGTTAATTGTAATGTAAAATAATAATTATCATTGTTCTTTCCGAAAAGGTCGTAAGAAACGAGCCGCCCAGGAACCAGATGAGCCAAGTGAGTATCATAAAATATATCAATGAGGCACAATTATGTTTAACACGTGCTAAAATGTTCACAAAGCTAAATGCGACACGAATGCACAAATCTCCGAATTAACGTGCAAACTAACTTTGTAAAAACACTTATATATAGATAATTTTGCATGGTTGTGTTTGCAGATGTGGAAACATCGACCACTATAATAGTCCATGAAAACGACAATCCCCCTACCCCCGAACCTGAACGAGTATTACAACCAAAGCTAAAGCCAAAAACTAAACATAAGCCCTTCCAACCAAAGTCTAGGAAAACTAATAATTTGAACGTTAGTTCTACTACTCAAGTGCCTACATTAGAACCAGTGACTGAATTAGGGTCAGAAGCGAACCAGACCCCTGAGCCCGAGCCCAATACAAAACCTAAGTCTACACAAATAGATTCCTTATCACAACCAGACCCTACTTCTGAGCCTGAGCCGAATTCTGAGCCCGAGCCTTCCCCTGAGCCTAAATCTGAGCCCGAACCTTCCCCTGAGCCTAAGTCTGAGCCCGAACCTTCCCCAGAGCTTAAATCTGAGCCGGAACCTTCTGCTGAACCTAAATCTCAGCCAGAACCTTCCCCTGAGCCTAAGTCTGAGCCCGAACCTTCCCCTGAGCCTAATGCAGAACCTGAACCCTCCCCCGAGCCTAAGTCTCAGCCTGAACCTTCTCCTGAGCCTAAAGCTAAATCAGAAAATTTCCGTGAGCCTAAGTCTGAACCCGAACCTTCTCCTGAACCAAAATCTGAGCCAGAACCCACACCCGAGCCTAAATCTGAACCTGAACCATCTCCTGAGCCCAAATCAGAGCCAGAACCATCACCTGAGCCCAAATCAGAGCCAGAACCATCACCCGAACCCAAGTCTGAGCCAGAACCATCACCCGAACCCAAATCTGAGCCAGAACCATCACCTGAACCTAAATCTGAGCCAGAACCTTTTCCCAATCCCGAGCCTGAACCCAATGCAGAAGTGGATTCAGAGTATCTGCTAGTGAAAGGATTTACCGAAGAATCAGGTAATGCACTCGCTTTGCGAATAATATGTCGTATTTCACTTGATAACCATTACGTTGATAATTAATTAATAGCGGTGTTATACGATATGTTATTGCCTTATATAATTGATAAAGAAAATAACTTTTTATAATAGCACATGTTATTAACTTATTAACTGCTATTAATATTAATTACTTATATTTTCTGCTTACACAAACGAAACATCTTTGATTAAAGCCTTTTTGATTAATATTTCATTTAAAATATAAGATTATTATTTATATTTATTTATTTATTTAAAATATTTTGCTTTCAGTTACATCACATTAAGCTAAAATTTACACTTTATATAGCTTATCTATCAGAGGCTTCTTTAAATTCTACGCTTTGCATGCTTTTGCGGTATCGTCTGTCTGAAATCCATCCTTTTCCTACTCTTTTTCTCTATTTGTCCTTCTCCCACTGTATCTTCTTTCATTCTTCTCAATGTGTTCTTACTTTTACTCTTTCCGAACATTTATGGAATGATTAACGATTAAACAACGCCGTTGGTATAGATGACTTCCAGTAATTTTCCTCTTTCTAAAATGACCATTAATTTATGTTTGTCTACTAAACTTTGTCTAACTCAAGTCACTATAACAGGTAAATTGTACATAACAATCGTTTATTGAAAATAAACATCTAGCCTAATGTATTTTATATTTTTATACAACACATCGATTCCGCAGGGATCTAAGGCAAGTATAGACTGTATAACCTTTAAGAAAAACCGGATTGGACTAAAATAATCAAGTTTTAAATTAAAGTCATTACTAGTTTTCTGTATTGTATTAATTAAGCATATATAATACGATACAACTTAGATGTAGCATCGGAAAATGCAATGAAACCGATTACTGTCGATTCACACAACGAATAGAAACAGCTCCCTATCGCGCCAATCGACGCTATTCGTCGCTATATACTCCCGCGTCAGTTCAACCAAGTCGACGTGTCAAATTGATGAATATATTCGGTCATATGATATTACCAGCTATAACGTTTGTGTAAAGATCATATTCATATAAGAAACAAATAGTGTTAATTTGAGATAGCGTATTTAAGTCGGATTTGATCGGTTTTTCGAATTTTGCCGATGCTAGATCTAAGTTGTGTCGTGCTATACCTGTATTGTATTGCCTACATTAGATACAATAACAAATAATCTTTCAGGTTATTTCCCATCACACGAGTACGTTCCAAAGTTCGATTTCAACCCAATGGATTGCACCGACATAGTCATCGGTACGGCTAAAGGAAACTATCACAGGGTACTGGATTATTACACAAGAGACAGGTAGGTTTAACTCTATACCCATGTAGTCTAGTTTTAATTGCATCAATAGTTCCACAGTGGATAGAACTTTAATAATCTAGCTTCCATTAGATTGAGTATTATAATGTATGTATCGAACAACATCAGTAGAATAAACGCCTTCTATATTCATTGATGGAAAATTCACGGGCTGTTACCAGAATATTATAAAAATGACCATTATTTTATCATACCGAAATATTTATAATGTGGTAGACAAGAATAGAATTGAAGTGATTGGCAATGAACCTCAAACTTAATCCAAGTAGGTTTTAGTAGCACTTTTCAATCATCACTCTACTACTTACACTTTACTTTACTAAGTAAAGCTACCTCCATAAGAAACCACGATAAGAAACTCTGTAGTTACTTCCAATATATGAGATACATTATCTTAGTCAAATACATGATGTTATTAATTTATCTACATATCTCCATTCAAATTGTTGTCCATAAAAAGTGTTTTGGAGCGGGTTTAGATTCATATAACCTTGGAAGCTGTAGAATTGTTCCTAGACTGTTTTGAAGAACCAAATTAACTGTAATTAATTTCTTACATCGCCTTTTTAAGATTGGAGCGACTTTTTCCGTGATAGATATTTTGCCAGTCAAAACGTTATGTTGGAAGTTTAAAACTGCTTTCGGTTTTTAATTTTGACTTAATTTACTTAAACCTAGATCAACACCAAGAGTAGACACGTTTTGGGGTGGACACGATGACATCACAGCAGCATCAGGATTCGAAGAGAACGGCGTTACGACAATCATGTTCAGAAAAAAAATCAAGGTTAGTTCTTTATTATTAAGGCACAGCTCATAAAACTGTTAAAATGTTTATATTTATTATATATGTGTAAATAAAGTAAAGTAACAGCCTGTAAATTTCCCACTGCTGGGATAAGGCCTTCTCCTCCTCTTCCATTAAGTAGAGGGTTTGGAACATATTCCACCGCGCTGTTTCAATGTGTTTTGGTGGAATGCACATGTGGCAGAACTTAGACATGAAATTAGACACATGTAGGTTACCTCATAATGTTTTCCTTCAGCGCCGAGCACGAGATGAATTATAAACACAAATTAAGCACATATATACAGTGGTACTTGCCTGAGTTTGAACTCGCAATCATCGGTTAAGATGCATGCGGCCATATCAGTACCATAAAATCAATCCAAATAATCACTAGCTTTGTTTAAATACTATAATGATAGACCACGATGATGTTAAAAATTGGAATTGGAAAGCTTTGTATAATAATTCAGTGTAGTAGTTAAAGGAACAATAGATCAACCAAAAATAATTCTTTACATTTTCCATTTCATTAAAGTGATCAAATTTCAACAGGCAAAAGAACCATCGGACCATTCGTTCGTTGATGACCTGATGCATGTGATATGGGCTAGGGGTCAGGAATATGGTCATTACATACACTCGCCTCCCGCTGGTGTATCGAAAGGTGATTTCTATCGTCCCGATGAGCTGAAGTACCACGGACATGGATCACAGAGGGGAGTCACTGCCATGAATTTCTTTGGTAAGATATGCCTACGTAATTTTTGGTATTTTATAAACCTGATTAGATATTTTTCTTCCTAAGTTTTTGTTCTAGTAGTGCTTTTATTACGACAAGGATAATCAGATCAAATTTTAGGGTGTATCCCCTATACATGATTGTAATGTTTTGGGTTTTGGAATGATTGTTATATATCGTACGATGTTCAGTAAAATAACCTGTATTATTTTTTTAATGTTTTTTTGATTTACAAGTTTATACCGCAATTATGTTTTAAGGCCAGAATTATATCGATACCTGTATTCCTCCTGCAGATGAAACAAAAACAACAATCTCTGGAGGAATTCAGTCGTTGGATAACGACAAATGCGGGGCCCAGTGGAAGTTTCCCGCCGACTGCGACGCCAAGAACGACACCTGCGAATACGTCGCGTCCTGGGAGTACCTGGGGCTCAAGAGGGGCAAGGACTCCGTGAAGTTCACCATAATGACGAAGAACGCCAAGTTCTGGACCGGCATCGGTTTCAGCAACAACAAAAAAATGGTAAGCGATGAGGGAGTCGACGGGAGCGGCGAATCGCTGCCCCGAATGTTTCTCAATGTTCATGTAACGGAAGTATAAAAGCACAAACACGGTGCGCCCTCGACCCCACCGATTTCGTTCCGAGCCGAGGTGCGATCTCATAGGAGACACCCTCAGGACGAACTTTAGTTTTAATTTAGAGCCCCGCGCTTAACCTCAGGGCAGGGGACATTAGTTCTCGCCCGAAAGACAGGACAGCAATACACAAAAAAAAAAAAAGTCGGGACTTCCGACTGCAGGAGGTCGGAAGTTATCAGCGAGACCAGTTATCTTAAGGAGGATGGAGTAAGTCTTGGTGCCGGGCGGTACTATTTCTGTTGTTTGCTCCTCCTCTTCTGGCTCTGAGAGAATATTGTAAATTGGGGGTCTTTTTAGTGTTTAATATTGAAAGATATCTCTGTATAGTGTTAGTATTACGAAGAGGACTCGGTTATCATATTGCTTTCACGTGGATATATGATGCAGTCGCAGTCGGACGCGGTGCTGGGCTGGGTGGACCCGCGCAGCGGGCGCGCCGCCGTGCTGGACGCGTGGCTCAGCGGCTACGCGGCGCCGCGCGCCGACGCGCACCAGCACGCCGCGCGCGCCGCGGGCGAGCTGCGCGACGGCCGCGCCTCCTACAGCTTCGTGCGCAAGCGCGACACCGGCGACCCGCAGGTGAGTCCCCCCCGCACCCCGCCGCACCTCCCCGCGCCGCCCGCCAACGCGCGCGCGTCTCCCCCCGCACCCCGCACACCTCCCCGCCCGCTAACGCGCGCCCCGTTGCAGGACTTGGCGTTCACGAACGAGCAGTGCCTGTACATGATGTTCGTGACGCACGGCGGCGGCTTCGACCCCGTCAGCAAGCGGACCAGCAAGCACATGAAGACGCCCTACGTCACCGAGGAGAGGGTCTGCATCAAGCCCTGCGGCCCCGGTGAGTTTGATAGACCTGGTGATTTCTTATGCTTAATTTGTATCTGTAGTCCATCTTTAGTCCAGAAGTTCAAGTAATATACTTCGCTATGATGCAGGAATGTCCTTATAATTTTTGTCATATATTCACATGAAAGCAATATAATAACCAAGTCCTATTCCTAATACTAAGACTATGCAAAAATATCTTTCAATATTAAACACTAAAAAACCCCCAATTTACAATATTCTCTCAGAGCCCGAAGAGGAGGAGCAAACAACAGAAGTAGTACTGCCCGGCACCAAGACTTACTCCATCCTCCTTAAGATAACTGGTCTCGCTGATAACTTCCGGCCTCCTGCAGTCGGAAGTCCCGACTTTGACGATTTAGCGGAAAAGGTTTCCAGCAACCTGGCCCAGGAGTTGAGCAGAACTAAGGGATATCAGGGATTGGCTGTGAATGGCTTTATGCAGTACGTAAACGAAATAATATATAATCTATAATACAGTATAGTACGACACAACTTAGATGTCGCATCGGCAAAATTCGTAAAACCGATCACATCCGAATTGAGTACGCTATCCCAAATTATCAATATTTATTTCTCATGCGAATCTGATCTTTACACAAACGTAATAACTTGTAAAATTGTATGACCTAATATATTCGTCAATTTGACGCGTCGTTTTACATGCACTTGCTTTCTCTGACGCGTAAATATAGCGACGAATAGCGTCGAATGGCGCGATAGGGACCTATTTCTATAGGTTTTTTAAATCGGCAGTAATCGGTTTTATTATCATTCCATTGCATTTTCCGATGATACATCTAATTTGTGTCGTACTATACTACTAAATGGTAATAAATTTCCTACTGTGTCGCTCGAGAATATGAAATAATAAATGTTTTCCAGAAACGAAACTAACGCAATAATCGCGGAACTGACTCTGAAGTCGATCGACTCGAACTCCTTGGAGTCGGGCCGGTCGCTGGACGACGTCTCGCTCGCACTCAACGCGACCGAGCGAGAGGAGGATAGGGACAAGTGGGAGCGCGCCATCCGAGACACGCTGGCCGTCGGGCAGGTCGGGAACTTGAAAGTCGATCCTGAGTTCTTGGTCTTAGAATCTGTCAATAGTGAGTATTGTATATATTTTTCATGGGTACGCCACTCCGAGGTCCCGGGTTCGATTCCCTGCCGAGTCAATGTAGATTATCATTAGTTTTCTATGTTGTCTCGGGTCTGGGTGTTTGTGGTGCCGTCGTTACTTCTGATGTTCCATAACACAAGTGCTTTAGCTACTTAAATTGGGATCAGAGTAATGTATGTGATGTTGTCACATATTTAAAAAATAAAATAAAAATTTGTAAACTTATGGATATGTTTTATATGTTATATTTAATTTTAGTTTTGTATCGTGAGTTGTAACAATTTTGTTATTTGATTCTGTTATTTTGATTTCTTCATTTCATCAGATGTCTTTGAATTGTAATTGTTGAGCATAAAGTTTTCTTGCAATATATGTTATGAAGCAATTTGCAAATTAATAAAACGGTTATTTGACGATCTACCATGGTAATAGAAGACAATATAAAACGGTCCTAGTATTGATCCTTGTGGGATCCCTTACTGATAAACTTTTGTTTGTGTCTGTACAATTTTCGTATCAAACGTTGAATAGATTTGATTCTGAATTTGATCTGCTTTATAAAAATTGACATTAAATTTCAAAATCTTAAAAGTTATTTTATTTTAGCGTATATTTACTATTTTTTGTTTTATTAAACATTTTGTAGAAAAAAAGAAAGTAGTGTAACAATAGTAAGTGTCAAAAAAAATACCTTTATAGTGGAAATATAGTTACAGGGTCAAACTTAATAGTTACTCTTTTCCACTATTCCACTATATATAAATATAGTGGAATAGTGGAAAAGAGTAACTTTCCTCGTTCGTTTCTTCTCCATAGAGTCTATTTCGGAACCGGTGATAGCTTTACATATAGCACTCTTTGTATAAACAATACATTGGTGGGCGTGTCCCCGCAGGCCGCTCGCGTCCCGCGGAGGCGGCGGCGCCGCGCGCGGCGTGGTGGGGCGCGGGCCGGCTGTGGCTGCTCGTGGCGTGCGTGGCCGCGCTCGTCGCGCTCGCGCTGCTGCAGGCGCTCTGCACGCTGGCGCGCCGCGCGACACACGTACGTGCACGCACACGCACACACACACACGCACACACACACACACGCGCACAGACACACGCACACACAGACACACACACACATACGCACGCACACGCCACACTTATGGATTGTATTGCGCAGCAATTCTAGTTGTATGTGGACAAAACCATTCCCTTGTTTGTCTTTTTCAAAAATGAATATAAATACTTTGAACAAGATAGATATCGACAAATTATCTTAAAATTTTTAATCGAGCAACAGTCAAATAGCCAGAAACAAGTTAACAAGCAAACAGACAAACAGTTAAATACCACAGGACAGGATATGAAAAATTCACGAATTGTATCGGAGGGTAAGTTTTTCTTAAATATTCCAGGACCAGCTGATCCCGAGCACAGCGTGGAAGGACTACACGTCAGCGAACACCAACTACGCGTTCGAGCCGTTCGAGAACGACGACAAGTACAACACCACGCGCTCCCCCCCGCGCCCCGCCGGCCCGCCGCCCCCGCGCCCCGCCAGCGCTCGCCTGCCGCACAACGGCCACGCTAGCATCGACCGCCGTGACGGAGCGCCAAGTCGACGCGACCCGGGTGATGGGCGCGCCAATCTCACTGGCAGCCGGTCCGATCTGGCCGGCAGCCGGCACGACCTGGCCAACGGGCGGGCGGAGGCCAACGGCGGCGCGCACAAGGCAGCGAACGGGCGCGGCGGCGGCTACCGCGCGGCGGGTGAGGCGTACGGCGGGCGCGCGCGCTCGCCCCGCGCCGCGCCCGACACGCGCTCGCTGCAGCGCCCGCGCGCGCCCTACGGGTGAGTGACCTTTGCCGGACTGCTGAACACCTGTAGGCGTATTTCCTTGCTCCGTGGCGAGATAGATGGCGACCTACCCATATTCACAATCTTACGGTCCTACGACTCCTACGTATACGACTTTGTAACACCAATGTTGTCTTTTACCACCACTAATGCTATTTTTACGTGAGAAGTATTATCTGTGAGGACTTAATTATTACAAACCAAAAATATGGTATATATTACCCGAATGTCAAATTGTCAACTGTCGAAAGCGTATCCTGATTGGTCTTATCGTAGGAGCAACCAATCATATACAAGTGGTAGTGCCACGCTGTATACCTTCGGGTTACAGCCGAATGGGCCGGCACGCCCGGGGAAGTACCACTCTCTCACTTAAAATCGGCGTAAAGTGGTGGCTATGCTACCGCGTTTCGTCCGGTAAGTGAGAGTTCCGGAGGCCCAATCCCCCTCCCCCCCAAAACTTGATGGTTGTGCAGAATTTGGTTAAATTACCCCAGGAGGGTACCATCAGCGACAGCGGTGGAGAATCCCTCTCTGGGCATCCATGCTCAGGACGTACACCGCCTGAGCAGGGATGCCCAGGCTGCCCTCCGAATTCTGGGGGGGGCAATTTTGCGCTCGCCACTGTTCGGGGCAAGCGGAGCAGGCATCATAAGGCAACCCCTACCACCCTCGCTGTGGACTTCTGCAACATAAGGGGACTCAACTCCAACCTCAACGCCGTTCACTACCATCTGGAAACGGCGAAGCCGGCCTTGCTCTTTCTAACCGAGACCCAGATATCTTCTCCTGCCGATACGACTTTTCTCTCGTACCCTGGGTACAAATTGGAACATTCCTTTATACCACGAGCTGGGGTATGCGTTTACGTCAGAGATGATATCTGTTCTCGACGCCTCGGCAGCCTTGAAGGACAGGACCTATCGATTATCTGGCTACGTGTAGACTGCGATGATCATCCGCGAATCTATGCGTGCCTTTATAGGTCCCATAGCGGTAATGCCGAAACCGACCGACTGGTTGAGCACGTCCAAATGGCTACAGATTCCGTGCTTCAGCAGATTCCATCCGCAGAGATCATTATTCTGGGTGACTTTAATGTTCACCACGCAGAATGGCTCGGCTCACGCACCACCGATCATGCGGGTAGATCTGTTCTGGACTTCGCTCTAGCATATGATCTGACACAACTGGTCAACTCGCCAACGCGAATACCGGATGTGGAGGATCATACACCTTCCCTGTTGGACCTTCTGCTGACTTCGCATCCGGATGGCTATCAGGTTATCGTCGATCCCCCTCTGGGCTCGTCTGACCACTGTCTCGTCCGGAGTACAGTGCCGGTTGTGCGGTACTCACGGCCTCGCTTTGTTGGGTGCCGCCGAGTATGGCACTACAAGTCAGCAGATTGGGATGGGATGCGGTCTTTTTTTGCATCGTACCCATGGGGGCAGATTTGTTTCTCGCCGGATGATCCGAACGCTGTTGCTGACTCTGTTGCCGATGTGGTGCTTCAGGGTATGGAACTATTCATTCCTTACTCTGCAGTACCCATCGGTGGCAAGTCCCAGCCTTGGTTTGGTCGTTTCTGCAAAACGGCATCACGCCGAAAGTGGGAACGCTATCAAACCTGGGCTAATGCATCTGCGTCTCGTGATGTAAATACCAGCGCATTCAAAAAGGAATATAACTCTGCCTCTAGGTCCCTCAAAAACGTGATTGCTAGGGCGAAGACGGAGTACATTGGCAGAATTGGCGAGAGACTGGTGCGTCTCCCTTCAGGAACACGAGCGTTCTGGTCTCTCGCTAAGGCTGTCTTAGGGAATTTCTGTCAGCCCTCTTTTCCATCTCTGCACAGGGACGGTGAGTCATTGGCCCATACCGCGAAAGAGAAAGCTGATCTTTTAGGCTCTCTCTTCGCGTCGAACTCGACTCTGGATGACCAAGGAAAATCTCCACCAACAATTCCGCGGTGTGATACCACGATGCCGGAAGTTAAATTCCGGCAAAGTGCAGTTCGTAAAGCACTTCTTTCCTTGGACATTCATAAGTCGAGCGGACCCGATGGTATCCCTCCAATCGTGCTACGGACATGTGCTCCCGAGTTGGCACCGGTCTTAACGCGTCTTTTCCGGCAATCCTACACATTAGGCGTCGTCCCGAATTCCTGGAAGACAGCTTTGGTGCATCCGATCCCTAAAAAAGGCAACCGCTCAGACCCGTCCAATTATAGGCCTATAGCCATCACCTCCTTGCTCTCCAAGATAATGGAGTCCCTTATTAACAGCCAGCTCCTGCGGTACCTAGAGGAGAATCAGCTGATTAGTGACCGCCAGTACGGTTTCCGTCGGGGTCGCTCAGCCGGTGATCTTCTAGTTTACCTTACTCACAGGTGGGCTGAAGCAGTTGAGAGCAAGGGGGAGGCATTAGCAGCCAGCTTGGACATAGCGAAGGCCTTCGATCGCGTATGGCACAAAGCGCTTCTTTCGAAGCTTCCTTCCTATGGGCTTCCCGGGAAATTATGCAATTGGATTACCAGCTTTTTGGCAGATCGGAGCATCAAGGTCGTTGTCGACGGTGCATGCTCTGACTTAAAATTCGTCAATGCTGGTGTTCCACAAGGCTGCGTTCTATCACCCACTCTGTTTCTTCTGCATATCAATGATTTGCTCCAAATCGGGAACATTCATTGCTATGCAGACGACAGTACCGTTGACACCTTATACACCGGCCGCGCTAATATTTCTCGGGAAAACGTCGAAGAGAACCGGAACAAACTTGTGTCTGAAATCGAGTCTTCATTAAACGAAGTCTCGAATTGGGGCCGGCTAAATCTAGTCCATTTCAACCCCAAAAAGACGCAAGTTTGCGCGTTAACCGCTAAAAAAACACCATTTGTCGTATCTCCACGATTTGAGAACATTTCGATAGCCGCTACAGGTAGTATCGGAATACTTGGCGTTGATATTTCGAGCCTCGTTCAGTTCCGCGGTCAATTGGAAGGCAAAGCCAAATTGGCTTCAAAAAAGCTGGGCGTGCTCAGCAAGGCGAGACAGTATTTCACGTCGGCCCATCGCCTAAAACTTTACAAGGCGCAAATTCGGCCTCACATGGAGTACTGCTCTCACCTCTGGGCGGGTGCTCCCCAGTACCAGCTCCTTCCATTTGACCGCATCCAACGTAGAGCGGCTCGAGTTATCGACGATCAAGCCCTTTCCGATCTCCTTGATCCTTTGGCTTTGCGTAGAGATGTCGGATCACTCTGCATCTTCTACCGAATTTTTCACGGGGAATGTTCCGAGGAATTGTTCGTATTAATCCCGGCTGCTGAATTTCACCTTCGGACATCTCGTCAAAATTCTAAGTTTCGCCCGCACCACCTTGATGTCCGAAAATCCACAACAGCGCGATTTCTTAGACATTTTCTGCCTCGCACAACCACTTTGTGGAACCAGCTTTCGCCGGCGGTTTTTCCGAACCGATACGACATGGGAACCTTCAAGAAAAGAGCCTACTCCTTTCTCAAAGGCCGGCAACGCACCTGCAAGCCCCCGGGTGTTGCAGATGTCCATGGGCGGTGGTAGTCACTTTCCATCAGGTGAGCCTCCTGCTCGTTTGCCACCTATGCCATAAAAAAATAAAAAAAAAAAAAAATAAAAAAAAACCACTATTTCGGTGGCTTCCGATCTATCAAAGTAAATTTCAATTAAATTATAAATACCTTACATAACTGAAATGTTATGAAGTTTCATATTATAATATTATGAACTATCGAAATTGTTTATATCTTTTTTGCCAATTAAAAAATAGATTATAATGTTACGGTAGTACGGAGGCAATATTAGAGGCGGGGCACATAACGTTCAACCAATCAGCGCGCGAGACGCAATTCGTTTCATCTTACCATCTGACAATCTAACGAGATAGATTGTAATCTAACAAAAACTAGTTATAACGGATTTGGATCACGTATATTAATTATTTTTAACATCCCGACGTTTCGAGCACTTTACAGCGTTCTTGGTCACGGGTAGACTGACCACGAACGCTGAAAATGACTAAAATAATGAATATACGCGATTCAAATCCGTTATAACTAGTTTTATTTCAATGTGTAATCGCGAAAATTTAAGACAACATTATGTAATATGTTTGTAATCTTACGGTGACACATACATATATATATATGAAAAATATGAATTCCAATATTATTTACAAAGTATCATTACCGCTTTCAATTTTCGTATATTTAGGTTAGAATAAATAGTACCTTTACAAATTGGGGCCGGCGAGGGTATCATTGACTGAAGATACGATTCTTAGATCGATAACTATAAATCATCATCAATGGAGATAACAAAGCGGTGTGTTTTATAGAAGCTTCTATGCTCTAGAAATCTCCAAGGTTTAAATTTTAAATTGTCTTGATACAAATATAAAGTACTAAGTCGGGCACTGTATTTTTGTAACTATTGTTTTACTTAAACCAATGGTGCACTGTTAGTTAGTTTAATGACTACCTTATAAAAAAATGTCTTACGAATACCTCGTAAATGACTAATTAGAGTTATCGTATGTTAATACTGCTGTTTGACGGTATAATTTGTAATGACTTGTTATCGCTATGGTAGGACTTGTGCGGCCCTTAAAAGTAGTCCAAGTAATTAATACTTAAAGATTTGTAATTATCTCCAAAGAGATATATAATGCATTATTACATAACACATTTTATTTTTATGTTTATAAGCATACTTTTATGTGTGCACTAGTTAACCCTATGGCTCTTATACTTTGCCATAGATACACAAAAAGCCACCCCAAGTTACTAGCGTGGGGTGAATCAAAGAATATAGCGTATGTACTTCCCCGTCTAAATCAATTAACGGCTTTAAGCTGTAGGTACCAGAGTTGCTTTTGTATAAATAATTTTATTACTATATATATAAATAATGAAAAATATATAATTAATTTAAAATTGTATTCCCTGTTCTTGAATGAAAACATAAAAACACAATTTCACGACTTTTGTCATTAGTCTCACATTAAGAGCTATCTCGTGCCTTTATCTGAGATAGAAGTATTTCTCTGCCCTATTAACTATTCATATGTTATAAAGGATTATCAAAACATATCCTCATATATTATAAATTATATATTTTGTAGGCTGATGCGATTAGAATTAGGGTTACATAAATTAGTGATTTTAATTAGATCTCAATCGGTTGTATAGATTATGAAAATGTTAAAAAGGCAGATTATTTTTACGTTTATGAAGTATGAAAACTAAAAAGTTTTTATATCATTAAAAAAATAACAAAAATCTATATTTTTATAAACATATTATTAAAAATGCGTCTATAATAATTAAAATCAATCAGAAACATTATTTCTTCGTAATGTCGTAATAATAGTCGTAGTATGTTTCTATAATGGAAGGGTAAATAATTAGGGGTGGAGTTTCACTACAAGGGATGTTGAGTTCCGCGTTGTGTACGTATGACCGTGTGGCCTAATGGATAAGGCGTCGGACTTCGGATCCGAAGATTGCAGGTTCGAGTCCTGTCACGGTCGATTAATATACTTTTAATTTTCTTTAGTATTTTGTTTTTATTTCAATTTGATTGTTACTATTTTATTAAAATATTCTTTTCCCTTTGTTTTAATATTCACTCATTTTTTTTATATAGAATCTCATTCTATTTGACTGTATGATTTTGGATTTGAAATTAGTATGAAAATCATATTTGAATACTATTAATTAAAAAAAAAAGAAAAATATATTTGGGAATGATTTCGATTACTTTGACAGATATATTTCGGTGTTTTATTAACCATTGTTGATATCTACACAACATTTCTATCTACTGTATTTCGTAGGCACAATTCGCTATCGTTTTGTTGTTGCCGCAGTCACGATTAGAATAACAATATATTTATTTTTATTCCTATCGTGTCATACTACGTATAAGTTCATAACGTAAATAGTTACTTATAGCACCTAACGCTATATTGAGTAACTAAAATCATGTAGCCTTAAGGTTGATGTGGATGACGTAGTAACCCACCTCCCCTCTCAGCTACGGCGCGGCGGGCTCGCTGTCGCTGCCGCGGCGCGACGCCACGCCCGACTTCTACTTCATGCCGTCGCAGCGCAAGCACGAAGGTGAGCGCGTCGCCGTCTACGTGCGCAACCCGCGACCGCACTGACGCACGCACACACACACGCACACACACACACACGTACACATACACACACACACACACACACACACACACGTACACTACCAATATATACATTCATACCTTAAACACTTTTTCAACCGATTTCAAAAAGGAGGAGGTTATCAATTCGTCTGTATTTTTTTTTTAGTATATCATTGCCTTTAATTCATTCTATTTCCAATTTCGTTATCATAAATTTGAATTATCAAAAATTTACACTTTAAATTTTCAATTTAATTACAAAATTACTTATCAATCTATAACTGTTTTCAATTAAAAAAAAAGCAAAAATTAAACATTCAATTTTTTTTTTAATATTTACACTTATACCGCCATCACTGTTAAACCTACTGAAACAAACATGCTTTATAAAGTAATTGCCCACTAATCTATAACCATTAACTTATTATTAAGTTAATGCATAAAGAAGTAACCTTTTTAACTTCACTGAGCACAAAAATATAGTATATTTAGTTATAAGTAATACTTATATGTTTAAGTACAAATTATAAGAATTTATAAGTATGTGCAATGTGCAATATTAGATTTAAGTTTTATAAATAAATAATATATAATCGAAATTAAATAAATATATAGTAAAATAAAAATCATTATATTTACACAAAATATTTTTTTATATTCAATATTAATAATTTTATCAATAAGAAAGCAAGTCAAAAACATCTTTATTAGACTACAAAGTGTTGCAAGTGCAAAAATATATTTATTTATTGTTAAGAAATATTTAAGTATACAATTATTCATGAATAACGCTTTTTATATTTTTTTTATTTCGTAATAAGTTTATTGTAGTTCTATCAATATGGAATAAATATATGTTTATTCAAGTATGGCTTTTATTATGATTTACAGTTAGTAACTGCTATAAAAAGGTAATTATTATTTCCAGGAATAGGGATTGTGACTAATTTTATATATTTCCAACTAATAATTTTATTCATTTACTTATTAGGATACACCATCACTAAACAATCACTTATTTTAAATATATAATGTCTTAAAAAGTGAAGTTTATCTTAAGACTGATTACCATTTTTGTCATCTATATTTACAGCGGTTTTACAGGTTCTATTGAATTACATTTAATATATATTTTTCTTTACATATAACCTTTTTATATGTTAGGTGATGGATCTTTCTATTGTTAATATGTAAATATTATACATATATTATTTTCTTTTTCAGATTTCTGAACGAGTGTTCGATGATACCTGACTTAAGTTACCAACAGACACATATATAACATGGAGTGTTGACATAGTAAAATACAAACTACCATTTTCTCAGTTCTTATTATATATAATTGTCAAAATCAAATATATTTTATATAGACCGGTACCAACGTTTAAAAATTATTCGTATTAACTGTGTAAATATTCGATTAGCTTTTATCAATAATTATTTAACAATCTGGCAACACTGATACCACTCCATGTTGAATATTCATTAAAGTTATTAATGTAAGCTCAATATATTATAAGCTCCCCATACAACTTCACTTTATCATTAATTCCAAACCATTTCTAGTCTCACGTCACAGTTTTAAATTAAGTTATTTGTCACCTTTCTCATGTTCTCGGTGTTGCCATAACTGAATAGATGATTATTATAAATATGGCAACACTGATAAATGTAAATATTTTGTTTTTGCTGTAAATTCGCAACTTCTATATACATATATTCTTATTTTTTAAATATTAAGTAGTAGATTTTATTTCCTTAAATTAGACTATATAACACTTTTGTTAATCCAAATATATTTTTTTGTTTTGGTATTAAAAGTAACAATTTCCATTTTTATCTTGATAATATAATGAGATTATGAAAAATGTATATTGATTAAAATAATGAAATTTTTAATAATTGTGCTAATTTTGTTGTACACAATTTGTAAATTAATTTGCAATCCTTTTAAAGCAATGTAATAGAAAGAGAAATAAGTATATTTAACAAATTAGTTAATATATTGCGTTATAGTTAGCAACATTCTGTTTAAAATAATTTATTACGTCTAAGACTTGTACCTCAAACATTTCAAATTCTTTTTAATATAACGATAATATATTTTAATTAGGAATAAATAAAACGGTGCGTATTAGATTAATAACTGTTTTGTTGTGTGTGATAGTCGTAAGTCAGAAACAGTGCTGATTGAGCGTGCTATGATAATAGTTTTATTTTTAAAATATACTTTATTGTTATTTGTAAATTGATACAAAGTAATATACGGAAATGTAATTTAAGAATTTAATTAACACGAGTATTAATTAATAATAGAATAAGTAATTACCAAATCTAAGATTATAAATAAATATATATAAAATATGTTTTGTTTTTTTATTTTCTTTTGAGGTTAGGTTTAAAAGTACCCGCCAAAATAATCTTAATAGTGTCTCTTCAACATTAAATATCTTCAAAATTGTACACATAATTAAAAAAATATAATTATATTTGTCCCAGTGAAATCCATATTATTGTTTTTTTAGTTAATAAAATTGCTCATTATATTTTTATATTAAGGAAATATTTAAAGACGTTTATAATGTAGATCATGTTGAGCGAGAGAAAGATCGATTAGGAAGGTTGCCTTGCTTGATACTGATTATATAACAAAGCTAACTGCGACCCTTTTGACTTGTGCGGGTAAAATTCAGACTAATAATACCTCCTTTAATTTGTCTTCAAGAATACTTTGTCAGCGGATGCTTGTACTTTAAAATCAACTTTGTTTCAATTTTAGTTGTTTTTAATGTGCGTTTTTTTTTGTTTTATGGTATAAGTTGGCGGACGAGCATATATGCCACCTGATGGTAAGTGATCACCATCACCCATAAACAAAGACGCTATAAGAAATATTAGCTATTTCTTACATCGTCAAACCAACCTTGGGAACTAAGATGTTATGTCCCTTGTGCCTGTTACACTGGCTCACTCACCCTTCAAACCGGAACACAACAATACTGAGTACTGTTATTTGGCGGTAGAATAACTGATGAGTGGGTGGTACCTACCCAGACGGGCTTGCACAAAGCCCTACCACCAAGTAAAATTTGATTCGGCGGTAGGTACTGATAACATAAAGAGATTCTATGGCGAACAGAACTTAGTACTGTAGTGTGAAAGTATGAGTGAGCCAGTGTAACTACAGGAACATGGTTTATGGCATTTTTGTTCCCAAAGTTGGTACATTGGCGGCGTATGGAATGGTTAATGTTTCTTACAGCGCCATTTTGTTTGGGAGTTGGTTCACTTGATCGTCCGTCTTCCTATACCATAAAAGTCGGCCAAGACAAACAATCTTATAAGTAAGAGACTAACAGGCTGTAATTGAGACGACTGGCTAGATAAATAAATAGAGATAGATTACAGGGGTTTAATTAAACAAACATTCATCAAATAAAATATTTATTATTTATAACAATGTATAAAAATATCACAATATCGATTAAACAATTTTAAAAAATAATCTCTATTTGAGGAATACACCATCACACCAGTATTCATCCAACACCGATATATAAATTCAATATAAATATTAATTTAAGTATATTAATAATAAAATGGTAAATTTAACTTAATAAATATTTTAGTATGTTCATTTATAAACTAATTCACAGAACAATAGGACCTAATATGATATTTTAAAATTACAATTCTTTTAAAGAAATGTTTTTGTGTACAGTACATGTACAGAATCTCTGTATAAATGTTACAAAGTCAATAAATTTACAAACCTTAGGTTGACCATAGTTTCACTACTGTTGCGGGAACATTTTTATTATTAAAATTCGGTACGGGACATCCAAATCTAATCAGATTTATTTTTTTACTAATTGCCTGAGAGTAACAACATTTTAGGAGAGAATAACTTTTAAACATTTAATGTTGTTGTTCCATCGTTACTTTAAGGCCTTGAATCAGTGATGTAATTGTTCTGTCAACGTTTTTGGTTTTTAATGTTTGTGTACGTCTATTCAACATAAAATTACATAAAATTCTCTGCATTATAGTAAAAGATATCTTGACCGTCTTTGAAGCTTCGTTTCACCTATGTAGGTCGATATTAAATATTCTAACAATATTTGTGATGATGATGTGATCATACATATATAGTAAGTATGTAATACATTTGTTTCGCGTTGCAATCTACAATATGGCTAAAATTTAGCTCTGAATAGAATATTATATTATGTAAGTTATCTAACATAATTCTTTGACTTTTGTCTATAAAGCCGCAATATGTTATAATCATTTTTGTTACAGTCTTATTTATACTTCATTTATATTAGAAATGTATAAAGTTATTGTCGTTTATAGACTTTCTGCCTTCATGATTACTATGTGATCGTCGGGGAATGGTGTGATATGTTAGAGCTTAGATTTAGGCTGAACTGTGACCTCTTTGCTTTTATATTTCCACGTGTCCTGAAACAATAATAAAGTGTGTTTAAAGGTAAATAATAATTTTAGATACATTTTTCATACTAGTTAGATTGAATCATTTTAATAGATGTTTGACTCCATAATATATGTTATTATTTTTTTTTTTAGAGCGTAAACATTTATTAAACATTTGATATTGAATTGTCTTTATATCCTTTATCGAAGAATTTAAATAAAATAGTTATAACGGATTGTAATCGCGTATATTAAATATTTTGGACTACCCGACGTTTCGAGCACTTTACAGCGTTCGTGGTCACGGGTAGACTAAGGTGGCATTTGTCTATTTGAAGAACAAAGAAATGTTATTTGCAACTACCGCCAACGATTTCTCAATTGGTATCTTGAGTAACGTTCCGGTTGCACGCAGAAGGCACTGACTGTATCTTTAGGTCTCGCAAAGAGAAGTATCGGTACCAGGCTCAAGGAACATATAGGAGATGTCAAAAATAGGCGTTCTTCTAAGTCTGCAGTCTGTGAACATGCTCTGGATAAACCTAACCATTTTATCCGATTTGATAAACCAAAGATCTTCGCTAAAGAACACAGATTCATTCCTAGAATTTGGAATTCTCGAGATTTCGAGAGGGAGATTTTCTCGAGTCTCGAAAAAACAATGTTGTATTATAAACAAAGACATATAAATCAAGAATTGTTAGTAGTGTAACATGGCTAAGGTACCTTTTTAATTCTTTATTTGGAATATAAATACATATACCATGATGTAAAAAATATGAAATCGTATAAAGATATAATCTTATAAACATTACTTTAGCTTTTCTATATTTAAGACCTGAAGATGTGATGAAAATTAGGTTTGTACAAGCCTCACGTGCGTGCGTGTGATGGCGCGTGCGTGTGTGTGTTGGGGCGCGCGTGTTTGTGTTGGCGCGTGCGTGTGTGTGTTGGGGCGTGCGTGTTTGTGTTGGCGCGTGCGTGTGTGTGTGTAGTCGCGTGCGTGTGTGTGTAGTCGCGTGCGTGTGATGGCGCGTGCGTGTGTGTGTTGGCGCGTGCGTGTGTGTGTTGGTGCATGCGTGTGTGTGTTGGCGCGTGCGTGTGTGTGTAGTTGCGTGCGTGTGTGTGTAGTCGCGTGCGTGTGTGTGTTGGCGCGTGCGTGTGTGTTGGCGCGTGCGTGTGTGTGCTGGTGCATGCGTGTGTGTGTTGGCGCGTGCGTGTGTGTGTTGGTGCATGCGTGTGTGTGTTGGTGCGTGCGTGTGTGTGTAGTTGCGTGCGTGTGTGTGTTGGCGCGTGCGTGTATGTGTAGTCGCGTGCGTGTGTGTGTTGGCGCGTGCGTGTATGTGTAGTCGCGTGCGTGTGTGTGTTGGCGCGTGCGTGTGTGTGTAGTTGCGTGCGTGTGTGTGTTGGCGCGTGCGTGTGTGTGTAGTTGCGTGCGTGTGTGTGTTGGCACGTGCGTGTGTGTGTAGTCGCGTGCGTGTGTGTTGGCGCGTGCGTGTGTGTGTTGGCGCGTGCGTGTGTGTGTTGGTGCATGCGTGTGTGTGTTGGCGCGTGCGTGTGTGTGTTGGTGCATGCGTGTGTGTGTTGGCGCGTGCGTGTGTGTGTAGTTGCGTGCGTGTGTGTGTTGGCGCGTGCGTGTATGTGTAGTCGCGTGCGTGTGTGTGTTGGCGCGTGCGTGTTTGTGTAGTCGCGTGCGTGTGTGTGTTGGCGCGTGCGTGTGTGTGTAGTTGCGTGCGTGTGTGTGTTGGCGCGTGCCTGTGCGTTGGCGCGTGCGTGTGTGCATTGGCGCGTGCGTGTGTGCATTGGCGCGTGCGTGTGTGCATTGGCGCGTGCGTGTGTGCATTGGCGCGTGCGTGTGTGCATTGGCGCGTGCGTGTGTGCATTGGCGCGTGCGTGTGTGCATTGGCGCGTGCGTGTGTTTGTAGTCGTGTGCGTGTGTATTGGCGCGTGCGTGTGTGCGTTGGCGCGTGTGTGTGTAGGCGTGTGCGTGATCACCTCGAAGCTGAGGCGGCTGCCGAGGACCTTCTCTGAGGCGTATTCGACCTCGCGCGCCAGGCTGCGCTGCAGCGACACTCGCGCGTAGCTAACGTCGGCGCTGGCGTAGTGCGCAGTGAGGCACTTGCGGTGACGCTGAAACGACAACACGGATACACTTATATATATTACTCAAAGGCGGAACACAGTTACTACTGAGTTTTTGGTTTACGGTCAACGTCCGTTAAAATTTGCATTGCGAAGCGGATTGAGCTTAAGATGTAAATTATGTATCATGACGATAGGCGGAACACAGTTACTACTGAGTTTTTGCCAGTCAACGTCCGTTAAAATTTGCATTGCGAAGCGGATTGAACTTAAAATGTAATGTCATGTATTGACGATTCAAGTGCTTTTATGAACCTACGTTCGTAAAAAATATTGTGTCTTGACGTGATTCAAAGTAATTATTTTGATGACCAGTGTGTGTGTTTCATGGTTATGCCACTCCAATGTCCCGGGTTCAATTCCCGGCCGGATGCAGATTATCATAAGTTTTCTATGTTGTCTTGGGTCTGGGTGTTTGTGGTGCCATCGTTACTTCTGATTTCCCTTAACACAAGTGCTTTAGCTACTTACATTGGGTTTGGTCACAGAGTAATGTAGGTGATTTTGTCCAATATCTATTAATTATTATTTTTGTTATGTAACATAGTAACTTACTCCACTAGTATTAGCTCCAGAGCCGTGTACGAGTAGTGGGTGGAAGAACACAGTGTCTCCGGGACTCATCTCCAACTGCACAGCGGGGTGGCTCGTTACAGACGGGTCCACAATGCCGTGGTACATATTGTTAGCGGCCTGGAACATTCAACATAATACTAGCAACACACACAAACACAACAATCAGAAAGGGAGATGCTGGTCTGATTATTAGCGGACGAGCATATTGACCACTTGATGGTAAGTGGTCACCATCGCCCATAGACAATGACGCTGTAAGAAATATTAACTATTCCTTACATCGTCAATGCGCCACCAACCTTGGGAACTACGATGGTATGTCCCTTGTGCCTGTAGTTACACTGGCTCACTCATCCTTCAAACCGGAACACAACAATACTGAGTACTGTTATTTGGCGGTAGAATAACTGGTGAGTGGGTGGTACCTACCCAGACGGGCTTGCACAAAGCCTATAGAATGAAAATGACCATCAGCTTAGGTAGTGATAGTAAGTGAGTCGCCCAGAGATGTAATCGCTGCAAGAAGGGCAATATTTTACATAACAACATACATTCCGACTTACAAACAGGGTTGCCAATGCCTATTTACCTAATTCCCCAAAAATCTAAGCGAAATTCCCCAAAATGGGGAAAAAAATGTCCCAATTCCGCACACAGAAATAAATGAAACAATCATTTTATTGTATGTTTTTTTTCCATTTCCTAAAAATAAAATCTAATTTTCCAAGGTAAAGGTTTTTCGTCAAATCAGACTAGTCATGGTTACTGTCTGTATAGTGTGTTTTTGCTACCATGCTAACTAATAATCGACTACAATTTCATTTTTCGTACTAACTAAAAAACGGGTAAACAATCAATTACCGATTGTTTCGGTATAAAACGCATAAGGATAAATTCCCCTCATAGTACAATCCCCACACCAATCCCCGATCGACTTGTGATTTCCCGCAAATTGGGGAATTCCCCACACATTGGCAACGCTGCTTACAAATACATGTAAATGAAGCTCTTTTACTCTTCATTTAATTTAATAAATAATTACACTTGCTCATTACTTACTATAATTATTATCTATGGTGGCAGCACTTTTTACTCTGTATTTATTATATAATTTAATCTGTAGAAAAAGGCTCTCTGGTTTATTGTACATTATAGTTACAAGTTAAGATTTTTGAAAAGGAATATGTAACGATTGTAAAATTAAAATTGAAGCAATAGCTTTTAATGTTGTTTCTTTTTTACAGGTTAGTAAATAATATAATGTTAATTTGTACTAGGTATATAAGTAGTCGTAAATAGTATTTGCAAATATAATATTCATTGTATCAAACTTTAAAAAAATAAATACCTTTTTTACAGAGCAACAACTAAGTTTTTTGTTTCAATAAACAACATATTACAAAACAACATTAATTATAGCTGTTGGAAACAATGGAAAAGTTGAAATTTGAATTTGTTGTGAAACCGAGTGAAGACCCGAAGACTAATGTAATATGCATAACCTCAATTATGAATGCCGATAAAAATCTGTTTTTAATCCCGGAACAATTACAACCGGTAAAACTGCATAATGAGTTGTCAAAAACTCAAATTTATCAAAAAGTAAAAGCAACCTTACAAAGAAGGCACGAGAAAAGACAAGTATGGATTTCATTAACACCAGAATTACGCGATACTTATTCGGATGAAGATGGAAATATGCAATTTAAGGGATATTTACTGGAGGAGAGTACACCAAAAACACAACAGGATTTTACGAATGAAACCTCAACAGAGACTCTTACAAGAATCCTTGAAAGTTTTGCTGAATTAAAGAAGGAAACTAAGCAGTCTAATTTAAAGAATTTATCTGAAAAGTTGGTAATAGAAAAATTTACAAAAAATACATCAAGTGTTACAAAGTGGATGGATATTTTCGAAGCTGAATGCATTCGTGTAGGTGTAAGTGAAGATATTCAAAAGATACAAGTGTTTCGGTTATTTTTGGATGACTCTTGTCAAGATTGGTTTAATTCCATGCTTATCAAATATTCAATAAATTCAGAGTGGTGTATGTGGAAAACAAAATTTTGTGAAACATATGTAAACAAAGGCTGGTCACCAATAAGGTATGCTCTATTATTTAAGTATAGACAGGGTTCTTTATTAGAATATGCTCTGAAAAAAGAAAGGCTTTTATTAGAAATTAACAAGTTAATTGATAAATCTACTTTAATTGATTTAATTGTCACTGGACTACCTAATTTTATAGCAGACGAAATAGATAGAAATAAGTTAAAAGACACTGAAGATTTATTTAGTAATATTCGGGGCTTGGAACATTTTTTTAACAAAAGGATTGTTGAAAAAAAAGTAATTGAGCCGGAAAGTAAAATAAAAGAAAAAAGTTTAAAAGACCGCCCATGTAGGATTTGTGAAAAAGAAAAAAAAGGGGTTCGGTATCATTCGGAATCTGTCTGTTGGTTTAAAAATAGAGATGATAACCCCTCTAGAAAGGAGCCAATTAGAAGTGTGAACAATTCTGAATTAGAATAAAGTTTAAATAAAATAGATCCAAAAAACTAATAATCCCACCATTAATCAAAACCAAGTTATTAATAAATGATTCCATAGAAACGTGGGGGGTTTATGATTCAGGATCTAATGTGAGTATAATTAACTCAAGATTAATATCGTTTCCAAACAACCCACACAAAACTTATAATAATCAAGCAAATTTAAAAACGATTAATGGTGTAAAAAAGTCTATAGGACTAGTAACATTAAAGATAAAGATTTTTCAAATAGAAAGAAATATGAATGTTTTTGTCATAGATGAACAAAATTTTGATTTTGACTTTTTAATTGGATTGGATTGCATAAAAGCTTTTCAACTTATTCAAAATGAAAACTTAGAAATTACACAAAAAATGATGAAAGAAATTGAAAATAATATGAATATTTCAGGCGATAAAATTGAAAACAAAAATTATTACTTTGATGAAAATAAAGTTAAGAAAGGAACGGTGAGAAATGATTGCTATATGGATGATAAGTGTAAAGTTAACTTTAATGAGCACATAGAAGCAACAAACTTCAACATTTCTGAAAATAATTTAGACAGTCAACAACAATCAAAAATAAAGGAATTAATCAACAATTACAAATCATTATTTGCAAAAGACAAATATGATGTAGGCTTAGTGAAAGGTTATGAGGCACACATTGATTTATTAGTAGATACATATTGTAGCAAAAGACCATACAGATGCAATTTTGAAGACAAAAAAGAAATAGAACTACAAGTTTCAAAACTATTACAAAATAAATTAATTGAGGAATCTTATAGTCCTTTTGCAGCTCCTGCAACACTAGCCTATAAGAAAGAAGAAGGAAGAAAATGTAGGCTATGTATAGATTTTCGCGATTTAAATAAAATAGTTGTTCCTCAGTCACAACCGTTCCCACTAATAGAGGACTTAATGATTAATACGAGAAATTGTAAATTTTTTTCTACATTAGACATAAATTCTGCTTTCTGGTCAATACCTTTAAGAATAGAAGATAGGAAAAAAACAGCATTTCAAGAAAATCATTTTCAGTGGACTTGTCTACCGTTTGGATTAAAAACATCACCTGCGATTTTCCAAAGAATACTTAGTAGCATTATTAGAAAACATAAATTATCAAATTTTACAGTCAATTTCATCGACGACATTTTAATTTTTTCCCAGACATTTACAGACCACATCGAACACTTATCATTGTTATTAGAAGCAATTTCTAAGGAGGGCTTTAGATTAAAATTTTCTAAATGTCATTTTGCACAGGACTCTGTAAAATATTTGGGCCACATAATAAAAAATAATACAGTTACTCCACTAAAAGATAATTTAATAGCTATAAAAGACTTTCCTGTTCCAAAAACAAAGAAAAATGTTAGACAGTTTCTAGGAAAAATAAACTTCTATGGAAAATATGTTCCAAACATATCCATCATATTAGATCCCCTTCACACTTTATTAAAGAAAGATCAAATATTTATATGGAATGAAAAATGTCAACAATCTTTTGACAAGATAAAAAAACTACTTTGTTCAAAACCTATTTTAGAAATCTTTGACCCAGAGTTACCTATACATATTTATACCGACGCTAGTATTCAGGGTATAGGGGCTATTTTGAAACAGTTACAGGAAAATGGAGAAGAAAAGCCATGCGCCTATTTTTCAAGAAAATTGAATGAAAGTCAGAAGCGAAAAAAATATATTTATTTAGAATGTCTAGCAATAAAAGAAGCAGTAAAATATTGGCAGCATTGGCTCATAGGAAAAAAATTTAAAGTGTTTTCAGACCATAAACCTCTAGAAAAATTAAATATTAAAGCAAGGACGGATGAAGAACTAGGAGATCTCACATATTTTTTATCACAATTTAATTTTGAAGTCATATATTCACCAGGAAAGAACAATTTAGAAGCAGACAGCTTGAGTAGAAACCCAGTGTTAGAACCAGACATAAACCAAGAAGAAATTTTAAAAATTATAAATTTTATTAAACTAGAAGACATCAAACATGATCAAGATGAAAATGAAGACTTAAAACTATATAAAGATAAACTGATACTAAAAGATATGATATACTTTAAGAAGACAGGAAAAAATTATTCTCACCGAGGAATTTAGTAAAAAATTAATAAAAAATGTACATTATAGATATTGCCATATAGGAGTAAAACAAACAGAAAAAAAAATCAAACCATTTTATACAGCAAAGAATTTAATAAATAATATAAAAATAATCTGTGAGAACTGTGAAATATGCATAAAAAATAAATCTAGAACTAAATTTAAATATGGATTGATGTCACATCTGGGTCCCGCTACTTATCCGTTTGAAATCGTCTCTATAGATACCATCGGTGGATTTGGTGGCTCCCCCTCTACAAAAACATATCTCCATCTTCTGGTAGATCATTTTACCAGATATGCATATATATTAACATCAAAAACTCAGAATGCAGAAGATTTCATAAAACTGATAAAAAAAGTTATTCCTGACAATAAAATTGGAATGATTCTATCTGATCAATATCCAGCAATAAATTCCAATGAATTTAAAAACTCTTTAAGAAAGGAGAGCATACCTATCATTTTCACTGCAGTAAATGCACCATTTTCTAATGGTTTCAATGAACGATTAAATCAGACATTAATTAACAAGATAAGGTGTACAATTAATGAAAAAAAAGGAAAAATAGCTTGGACAACTATTGCCCATCAATGCACCCAGAGATATAATGAAACTGAGCACACTGTAACAGGATTTTCCCCAGCATATTTAATGGAAGGAAGAGTCATTAGTATCTTACCGGATGAGTTAAAAGAACAAAAGACACAAAATGATTTATTAAAAGATAGAAAAATAGCATTGGAAAGAACAATAAATTCACACAATTATAATAAAAAACAATTTGATAAAAACAGAATAAATACCCAACTAAAAGAAGGAGGCTTTGTATATGTGGAAAATGGTAACCGATTAAATAGGAAAAAGCTAGATGAATTAAAAATTGGACCTTACAAAATTTTAGAAAAATTATCTAACTCAATTTATAAAGTAAATACTGGACACAAAAAGTTAGAATCAAACTTGTTTCACATTACAAAACTTATACCAGTGCCTGATGATTTTGTAAACCAGGGGGGGAGGGAGATGTAAATGAAGCTCTTACTCTTCATTTAATTTAATAAATAATTACACTTGCTCATTACTTACTATAATTATTATCTATGGTGGCAGCACTTTTTACTCTGTATTTATTATATAATTTAATCTGTAGAAAAAGGCTCTCTGGTTTATTGTACATTATAGTTACAAGTTAAGATTTTTGAAAAGGAATATGTAACGATTGTAAAATTGAAATTGAAGCAATAGCTTTTAATGTTGTTTCTTTTTTACAGGTTAGTAAATAATATAATGTTAATTTGTACTAGGTATATAAGTAGTCGTAAATAGTATTTGCAAATATAATATTCATTGTATCAAACTTTAAAAAAATAAATACCTTTTTTACAGAGCAACAACTAAGTTTTTTGTTTCAATAAACAACATATTACATACATGTACCGAAGAAAGTGGCGTGCATTTGGAGAGGGCTATTGTCCAGCAGTGGACTAACATGGACTGCTTATGATGATGAATCGAATAAAATATTAGCTCATCGTCATCAGTTAAACGTCAAGATTCGTTGCTTCAGATTAAAATCTTAAATTCTAGTAGTGTTAGATATTATGTGGGCCGTTCCCGGCGGCACTGCAATGCCGGGCCGACCCGTGACGGGAGTGGAGCGAGCCCCGAACATCCCGTCGGTTTACAAAAATCAGTTTAATATACTGGTCCCGCAGTGCGGGAACTTTCAGATATTAAGCTGAAAAGAACAGATACTACACTTTGATCTTAGCCAAAAGGCCGAGAAGCGATGCCGTGAACTAACCTACAAGAGAACGTCATTCAACGCCAGAAAATCTAGCCAGCGCGATGCAGAAATCACCACCAATCGTTCAGCGCCATCTATCGGAACGTGGCGCATACATACAACTGCAAACGTTACTGACAGCGCCATCTGTTGAGCTTTACTTACAGGAATAGTCTCGTGTGGGTATAGAACGTTCCGTTTGTGTGACTTCGGCAGCACGTAGAGGCAGCCGTTTTCAACGGTGACGTCATCTATCGCCGTCCAAGCGGCGACAATTTTTTCGGCGGGACCGAATGGAAAATAGAACATGTCCTGAAATTTATGTAAAATCAAATGAGTAAATAAAACAAATACTAGCTATTGCCCAAGGTTTTGCTTGTGTGGAAAATGATTATAATATTACCTGAAATTTCAAACCTTATTTCACTCTCTTAGGGATAGGATTTGCCAATATTCCTTCGTTAGTGGGCCTCTTTCTTAATTAATTACTCAGCCCTAACTTAAATAGTATATACTTGGCGATGATGTCATGATCAGTCAGTCAGGACATGGCATTTACGACAGATAGGGGACTTTATATCATCTTTGCGAATGATCAATTCGGTACACCCACTAATCAGATATTCTACTAACAATCAGCTGTATTTGGTATTGCTGTTATAGTTTAAATTGTCAATGTACCTGTTTTACAAGCACAAGGGACATAAAATCTTGCCTCAAAGTTGGGGGACGCATTGGTATGATAATAATAATAATTCATTTATTTGCAGAATATGGTACATAATGTAGATGGTCATTTATAATGATTCTCATATTCTACCGATTTATCGGTGTGCAAATATTAAACATGCATTAATGATATTGAATTAAATACAATTAATTAAATCAAATTACAATTAATAAAAATGTCTTTCAATAATAATAAAAGAATTGAGAATAGGTATACACAATGAAAGATAAAATGTCAAACACAATAATAAAACTAGTTAATTCTTGTCAGTTAAAAATCGTTAACATTATAATACAGTTTATTTATAAGAAAATCAAAAAGTTTCTTTTTGAACACAGTTGTTGGTAAATCCTTAAAGGAGTCAGGAATGTGATTTAATTAAAGTAATGGATTTAAGTAATGGATATTCTTTCTGACAGCGACATCATCTATAGGCATTGGTGACCAGGCGGCTTAAACGATTACTAGTTTTGCTTAACATAAAGTTAATACTTATATATAATTATACACATCAACACGCTTCTTGCTTTTTATCTAATAATTGCATGTTTCTTCACAGGGTTTTCCTTTAGACTTGGATTAATTATCTCGAATTAAATGTAATAGTAGCTGAGATAGCTTATTGTCTTTAATATGCGATTGATCAAAGATTAAAGGTAATAACTAGTTTAATGCCATCTTGTTAAGTTTACTTGTAAAGTAAAGTAAAGTAACAGCCTGTAAATTTCCCACTGCTGAGATAAGGCCTCTCCCATTAAGGAGAGGGTTTGAAAAGTATTCCACCACTCTGTTCCAATGCGGTTTGGTGGAATGCACATGTGGCAGAATTTCGATGAAATTAGACACATGCAGGTTTCCTCACGATGTTTTCCTTCACCGCCAAGCACGAGATGAATTATAATCACAATTAAGCACATATATATAGTGGTGCTTGCCTGGGTTTGCACCCTAAATCATCGGTTAAGATGCACGCGTTATAACCACTGGCCCATCTTAAGTTTACTTGAACAAAACATATTTGATTGATAGATTAAAAAAACTAGCACGCACTTATGACCTTTCATAATCCATGTTTAGCGCGGCGGTTTAAGTATATATCACTAGGCAATCTTTACTAACTATGAACTATGTTACATATGTACCTGATTTATCTGACGTCCTTCTGCCTTCATTGGCTCTGATAAATGATCAAGCTTGAAAATCAATTTTAGAGGTAAAGAGAACTATTATTAAATGTTCCATCTCGAATTATAACTAAGTACCTGGTGTGGAGGATGTCTCGTGCTCCCAGAGGGTTTGTTGATGAACATGCTGTTCATGACCCGCACCTTGGGGCCGATGAACTGCGTCACCACGTCGATAAGCAGTGGGTGTTCCGTATACGTCATGAATACATCGTCGAAATGGATGTCTTGAAGCTGTTATTATGAATAAAAAAAATATGTATACAGTGAAACCTGGTTTATTGGGATCTCAAGGGACCAAGACATATGCACCAATTATTAAGGGTTTCCAATAATCCAGTTTTCCAATTAAGCAGATTTAAAATTATAGTTGTCTCACTTACAGAGGGGGCCCTCTGTAACTGGGCTTACAGAAAAACCAATAGGGTAAATTTTATGACTTAAAATAATCGGTTATGTTTGTTTGCACTTGATTGCTAATTGCTGAAACATCTTTCTCGATCCAATAAATTTGATTAAAAATATTAGGATTATCAATATTTCACATTTCAGAATAATTGTGTAAAATTTGTCTCAATTATACAGGTTATGGAGTTAAAGAGTCTCAATTATAGAGGTAAACATCGATAAAGTCTTAGAATTAAAATCTCATTTAAGCAGGTTCAAAAAGTCCCATTAACTAAAGTAATTTAATGAAAAAGTGCCGGGACCTCATTGGAGTTCTCAATAATAGAGGTTTCTCACTTATCCAGGTCCCATTTAACCAGGTTTCACTGTATATACATTAGGCTTTTCTTGATTCATCATTTTAGTAATCTAAGTGTATAGATTTACGTCAAATTTAGAATTAAGAATACAATTTGGTCAGAAATGTGTGCACCTAACCGATTTTAGTTACGTCAACTAATATATGATGTGTTAAATAATATATTGCACAACATTACTCCTTTTTTTAGCATTTTTTTGGACACAAGATAAGAAGATAATGAAAAAGCGTGGAGCTTATATAACTTGTTGTATATATACTTAGAATAAATTATATAAAATGACTTTGTATTATAAATTGTGGAAAAGAGTAACTGTTTTTTCTGTCCGTTCTCTATAGAATCTACATTCCGAAACGTTAGTAGTTTCACTTAAAATAGTTGTGTTAAATAACTATTCAAAAATGCTGAAGCCTATATGAATAAAGTATAGGTACACTGACTTTAATATAATGACGATTCAAAGACGCTTGTAAAAGCCTACTTAATAATGCATACGTTATTTTTTATAGAAAAAAAAACCGTGAAGTTGGTAATTATTGTGTATGTACGTCGTATTACAAGTCACCTCGTGACGTCAATCCGTGACCTGCGCTTAACAAAAGCCTGTGAGACATAAAAAGTTGTTGTTTTGTTGGAAATAATACGAATATACTCCCAGTAGGTCTAGAACTCCAGGTCCTTACTATAGGCTATTTGACTGGTTTTTAAAATCCATTTTATATTATTTAGTAGATGTTAAGGAACCCAGTAAAAGTTGTTTTTTTTATTTCTAGTACATATTTGCCGAAAAATATCATCATATCTAAATAACGCGCGAAAACGCTACTTGGACAATATGGCGCTGCAATGGGGTCGGTGACGTCACTTTGCTGTGTTTTAATCTGTGGTATATATATAGTAGAAAATCAAGGTTTACAAGAAAGTGACTTCATCATAAGCCCGGCCAATCAGGAGCGTTTTTTGTCATGTGACAAACGTTTGAAAAAATGCATTTTTATTTATTGATTTTTGTATAAATTAAGTATTATTTGCAAGTTTCGTTAGTAAATAACCATTTTTAAACTCATAATATACACTGATTGCAATAATTCACAATTTATTTTTCGCATTGTCAAATAGCCTATTACACACTTTTTAGTTGGAATATTCTCAGGAGCCCCGATTTTTAAAGTTCAAAGTGTGTATCGTTTTTCGTACATGTAAAGCCGTTGATTCTACGATATCATTAACAGCATGTAAATTTCCCACTGTTGGACTAATGCCTCTTCAAACTTCGGAATAACAACAACACAAGGTTCGGAGCAAATTCCACCACATTGTTCCAATACGGGATGGTGGATAAAGATGTGGCAGAATTTCCTTGAATTGATATGTCATTTTTAACAATAAAAATTGAAACTATAAGCTAATTATTTCAAAATGGAACCCAAATAATGTGCTCAAGGTAAGACAAAAGCATAGCTTGAGATAGGTCTGACTCTACCACCACGTATATTCTTAAACCCACACTGAGCCTCATTACAATTGCTTTTTTTTTTTAAGTTTTTTATTTAATAACTAATACCTAGACGCCCGGACAAGTATTTACACAATGCTGTAATGTAAACATTTTTACTAAGAAAATCTTTAAATATACATACATTTGAATATCAATTAAGTATATACTCATAACATATTTATTGTTATAGCCCGTAGCTTCGCTCGCGTTTTGTTTCGCAGGCAAAAAAGTAGCCTATATCTCTTCTCGGAGTTCAAGTATTTTTCAGATCAAATATCATCAAATTCGATACATTAGTTTGGTGGTGAAAGAGCGATAGACCGAGATACTTTAAAGTTTATAATATTAATACAGATATAATTAGTATAGATACAGATATAACTAGTGGGTGGGGGCAATTATTATCTTCTCCTTTCCATTACTCTTGGGAATGTGTATGGAAAATTTCAGTGGAGTACCTTTTCAAGAAAGAGCTGAGATGGCCCAGTGGTTAGAACGCGTGCATCTTAACCGATGATTGCGGGTTCAAACCCAGGCAAGCACCACTATATATATGTGCTTAATTGTGTTTATAATTCATCTCATGCTCGGCGGTGAAGGAAAACATCGTGAGGAAACCTGCATGTGTCTAATTTCATCGAAATTCTGCCACATGTGCATTCCACCAACCCGCATTGGAACAGCGTGGTGGAATACGTTCCAAAAACCCTCTCCTTAATGGAAGAGGAGGCCTTATCTCAGCAGTGGGAAATTTACAGGCTGTTACTTTACTTTTTTTTTTTTTTTACTTTACCTTTTCAAGATGTAAAACGGAACACATAAACAGACTTACTACTACTTTTTTGCTTTTATAATATGAGTTAGGATTATTATAATTCGCTATTAAATAAATTAATAGTTAAATAAAACTCCTGAGTATATGTGAGGTTAAAACAATTATTATGAAGGGCAATACATTAATAAAATTCTTATAAACAAATACTATAAGTATATAAAGTTTTAAAACACTCCTGGGAGTATTAAATAATTGAACGCAGCCCATTACTACAATCCTATTTAAATTAAAAAAAAAACTATCTAATATAAAGTGTTTCTAAATATTATTCATACTAAAAAAATATTTATATAATTTTCGGGAAACAAACAATGAAATAACACATAAACAATCAATGAGGTTTCCATCATTTTGAGGTCATTTAAAAACTATATTAAGGGGACTACATGAGCTAAATGCAAGTTTTAAAATGCCAAAAAGTATATAATCCAATGCAATAAACCAAATGAAAAAAATATATGTTAATCTTCAGGATAGATACTAGTTATTAATTGTGTTGAAAACATGATGTAATTAATTTGGTTCGATAGAAAAAAATCGCAAAGTTACCTCTAAAAAAGTCTTTTTTTGTTTTTTAACTACACTTATATACCTTCAATAATTTTGGTCTTTTGTCAGATTATTCTACAAACAATATTCTAAAAATTTATTATCTTAATTATTTAGTAAAATCAATAGATTTTTTTTAAATCAGATTTTCTTATTTTCGACCAAAATGCGTAAGCATGTGTGCGTGAGCGCCTCGTACAAACACTGCCGGCCGAGGCCTGTTGCTATACAGACGTGTCGCTCTTTTCACCGCATCGTTGCGAATAAAATCTCGTAGATTTTATTTTTGTGTAATTTTAATTGTAAATTAATTGTCGAATATTATTCTTTTATGTAAATAAATATATTGAGTTAAAATAGTCTAGTTGTAGTTAGCCATTTATTATTTTGTTAAGTTATTTTTTATAAAGTTTAATTTTGTATACATGGGAAATAAAGTACAATCTGTGAAGAAAACTAAAAAACGTTCATATAAATTAAAAAGCCGAACATATGAAAGATAATATGAAAAGGTAAGAGTATTTAATTAGTAAACATATATATATATTTTATAAATAATGATTATTGGAAACATTTATTAAAAACAATGCAATTAGTTCGCATACAATCAGATTTTTCGACAGATTTCTTACAGTCACCATGGAGTATTTAGTCAATGCAAGCAAGTCCAAGAAGAATGTGCGGGTTCGATCCCCGCACTCTGACTTTTATTTTTTGAAATTTTATTATTTTTAAAGGACTATATTTAAAAATATATATATATATTTTATAATTATTAAAATTTAATTCCTAACAACTATGCATTTATTTTTTCAGAATTAAGAAAATCGAAAAAAAATAACACGGAAGCTATTTCTATTACGTTAGAGTTTAATTTTATCAATTTTGTTTATTATAGGAAATATAGTTATGCGTGGATGAAATTTAATAATAAAAAAAATAAATAAATACAAATTAGCACATCACATGAATATTTAGTGGTGCTTGCCTGGGTTTGAACCCGCAATAAGATGCGCGCGTACTACCCACTGGGCCATCTTGAAATATGTAATTGTTGTGAACCAAAGAACTAAAATATTTAGAAGAGTCATATACATAATTCAATATTTTTTAAAGATTGGAAATAGTATCAATTGAAAAATTTTAGCTCGTAGCTTTAGTGAAAGTGGGTGAAATTTTGATTGCAAAAATCCAAGATATTTTAATAACGAACGACGCAGAACGAATAATTAAAAAAAACGAAAACTTTTTGTTTTTTTGTTAAACCAAAAATAAATAAAAATATTTGAATTTAATTGAATCAGTTTTATTTCAAATATCAGTCAAAAACAATACAAATAATTCTAATATCCAAACTATTTTTATGAGATTTATGACTAAACCCACTGTAATTGACCGAGTTAACCAATAATTCTACAAAACCGACTTGACGATATTATTTTTATAATAACTTTTTGATGCTGACTTTTTTAACTTAATTTTTTTTCTTTGTGTACCGATATTAGTAAAACGAACAAACTCTACGCTTTTTGTCAGTGTACAAATTACGAACAGTACCAATTTTATTTAATAAATCGCTTAACAAACTTACAAAATTTAAAAATAGGTACGATTTAATATTTAGTATTACAATTAATTGAATTGATACAGTAAAAATTAAAGAAAAAATGTTTAAATTAACTATTTTTTGTACATAAAATAATAATAATTTAAGTTTAATTAATTCAGTTTAATTTTATCATAATTTTTTAAATGACACAAAGAAATTAAAATAATTCTGTTGTCCTGTCTATTTTTATGAAATCTATGATTGATAGAATTGATAGAATTGACTTCGCTTCGCTTTCGCTCGGCGCGGCGCGCGGCGGTTCGGCGCCATCTGTTGGAATATTCAGGCGTAACCTCGCCGCCTCGCTAAGCGTAGTGCGCGCGGGGACATGCCGTTTTTGTCGTTAGTGTAAGTGTGTGCGCGTGATTCTCAAGGGCAATTAGCTCCTGTAGTCCCCTTAAGTGAAGTTACCACGGAAAGTAGATTCTACCGAGAAAAAGCGGCAAGAAACTCATTAGTTACTCTTTTTCAACATTTAAAAATACAAAACCACGTTAAATACCATTATATATGTATGTAATACATTCATATATGTGTTACAAGAAGTCAACAATAATTAATTCCACGCTTTTTATCGTCTGTATAATCTTTTATTGAATAGTATAGTTGTATTGAAACAATGATTATCATTGTATGTGCACAAGTGTTTGTTATATTCCGGTTTAAAGTGTGAGTGAGCCAGTGTAACTACAGGGATCTGTATCTTAGTTCTCAAAATTGGCGGCGCTTTGGTGATACTTGTTGACTTGTTGAACTTCCAGGCAGGATAAATTACATACATATATAATTGTATTCAACTAATATGACTGATTTTTTAATAGGCTATTTGACAATGCGAAAAATAAAGTGTCAATTATTGTACGTAATCAGAATACATTATGAGTTTGAAAATGGTTATTTATTAACGAAAGTTGAAAATAATAGTTAATTAATTCAAAAATACATAAATAAAAATGCATTTTTTAAAACGTTTGTCACGTGACACAAAACGCTCCTGATTGGCAGGGCTTATGATGAAGTCACTTGCTTGCCTACTATATGTACCACAGATTAAAATGTAGGCAAGTGACGTCACCGACCCCATTGCAGCGCCATATTGTCCAAGTAGCGTTTTCGCGCACTATTTAAATATGGCGGTTTTAATATGATATTTTTCGGCTAATATGTACTAGATATAAAAAAAAACAATTTTTACTGGGTTCCTTAACCTCTACTTAATCATATATAATAGATTTTAAAGTAAAAACCACTCAAATAGCCTATTATTGAAAAAGAGTAACTACTGATTTTCTTGCCAGTACTTCTCGGTAGAATTTACTTTCCGAACCGGTGGTAGCTTCACTTAATATAGTTATTAAATGGCCATTTAAAAGTGCTTGTAAAAACCTACTTCATTCAATAAAGTATATTTTTATTTTGTTTTTTGAAATAAGGAATGGGGAATATTTATTACAGCGCCAATATTTATGTGGACTGGCTGTTAAATTTTTGGAGTCACATTGATCTATTTAAAAAAAATAAACGTCTAGAAATCTGAAGAAACAATACCTTGTTAATCAACTGCTCCCCTGTCAGCCCTTTGGATTTAAGGGCTTCTTCCTTCACTACTATGAGGCTACCGCTCCTCCCCACAAGGCCTTTGCAGAATTGAAGAAACCTCTGTCTAAAGTAAAGTAAAGTAAAGTAAAGTAACAGCCTGTAAATTTCCCACTGCTGAGATAAGACCTCCTCTTCCATTAAGGAGAGGGTTTGGAAAATATTCCACCACGCTGTTCCAATGCGGGTTGGTGGAATGCACATGTGGCAGAATTTCAATGAAATTAGACACATGCACTTTCCTCACGATGTTTTCCTTCACCGCCGAGCACGAGATGAATTATAAACACAAATTAAGCACATATATATATAGTGGTGCTTGCCTGGGTTTGAACCCGCAATCATCGGTTAAGATGCACGCGTTCTAACCACTGGGCCATCTCAGCTCTGTCTAAAAACGATAAATAGAAATTAACCAAATAGGCTATTTGACTGGTTTTTAAAATCTATTTTATATTATTTAGTAGAGGTTAAGGAACCCAGTAAAAGTTGATTTTTTTATTTCTGGTACATATTTGCCGAAAAATATTATATTAAAAATTCCATATTTAAATAACGCGCGAAAACGCTACTTGGACAATATGGCGCTGCATTGGGGCCGGTGACGTCACTTTGCTGTATTTTAATCTGTGGTACATATGGTAGAAAAGCAAAGGTTAGTAAAGTGACTTCATCATAAGCCCGGCCAATCAGGAGCGTTTTGTGTCACGTGACAAACGTTTGAATTGTCGCATTTTTATTTATGGATTTTTGAATAAATTAAGCATAATTTTCAACTTTCGTTAGTAAATAACCATTTTAAAACTCATAATATACTGATTACAATAATTCACAATTTATTTTTTACATTGTCAAATAGCCTATTGTTAATTGTTATTATTATTACATAAAATATATCAATTTCAATCTATATGATATTTTGAAAATTAATAAGATGTATAAAAATAAAATGCATATTAATTACATGTTAAATTTGTTTGTCTAATTAAATTACAGTAAATAACTTTGATACAAGTTTATATTTACTGATACCAGGGCGTTGACCATGTCTGTCCGGAGGATAACACCCTCTTTATTATAAATCTATACTAATATTATAAATGGGAATATATTGCTGTATATTATACCTGCATAGCTAAGCCACGGAACAGAATTTCATGAAATTTGAAATGAAGCGGGTTTGAACCCCAACAAAGGATAATAAGACTACTTTTTTATTACACTTACAACCATCTGCCCAACATTATTAACATTACTAAAAAAAGCAATACTATCAAAAGAACCAGTTCAATTATTGGACAAAATATAGCATCTTATATCCTATATCTTACCTTGGAGTAGCTTGCACTCCATGTTATAACAAATTATATGAAATTCAGTTCAATGTTTTAGATGTGAAAGAGACACAATTTATTTGCATTTATAATATTGATAAAGATGAGTGATTACGTCTTATTTAATATAGCATTTGGTGTATTGTCAAAGATTAGATTTAGACATTCAATAATACTCATTTGTTATCATAATAATAAGAGTGTCGAAGGATTTCTTACAGGTAATTACTATTAAATAAATTTAATTAAGTATGATAGTTTTTATACTAATCAGTCTACAGTAAAAAAAATTAATAGTGTCAAATAAATATTGAATTTCATCATCTTTTCTATGCCTTAATTTTTTATCCTATGATGAAATATAAATAAATGACACATTTTTACTACTTGTAACAATTATGTAATATAATTAGTTGAGCAAAATTTTTATATTTTTTTTTAACTTATTGATGCGATAATTGACTTCGATCCGTAAATATAAATATGCACTTGAAGAGGTATTAGTAAACATTTACAGTCAAAAGGTTTTACAAAATTTTTATAAATACTGTAAATGGTATGTTACCGAGAAATATAATAAAGATCTTTATCTTAAATCTATGCTTTATATTAAGGAAAAATTACTTTTATATCCAAGGTCGTATTGTTCTAGAATGGTTTAACTAGATGCACCTTATAAAATATTAATAAATTCTATCTATGAAGCAGAAATATTTAAAAGAAATGAATATATATTTTAAAATTAACTTTCTCTTTGTACTTACTTGTAATTGTATAATGTTGCAAAGTCAAAAAGACCTTTTATAACCAAGTATCCATTGTCCGTATAGAACTGATGCTGTTCTTCTGATAATAAATATGTGTTGGGTAGTTCTGTCAACATGCTGAAATATAAATTATAGCTGAAATATCTGTACTTTTGAATTACAATAGTAATTAATGAACTGCTAGTAATTGATTATTTTTTATGCATTGCAGGCTTATGGGAAGCCGTATCATCAAGATAAATTTAAATTATAATAAAATACGCCTCCTTAAGGCATATTCTACCACCAAGTAGGCAAACAGAATTATTAATTATTACAGGAATAATATGTATTTTTTTTAATAAAAATAAAGAGTTACATCTATTTAAAAAAGCTGTAAATTTAGTATTGAAAATATGCTTTCATAAGTTAATTGCTAAGTTGTTACAGCTGAAACAAAATGAAACCTTTGTATTTAATTTGAAATATTTACGATATAAACCCGTGCAGTTTAAAATTATCAAATTAATTTTAGCTTAAATTTACTTACATGGTCGTTGAAATTTACACTTATTTAAACAAATTTGCACTCTACTGTCCACTCTTAATATATTAAGATTGATATATTTCGTTTATACACAATAGTTTTTAATCATACGAATACCTTACGTCTTATCAGTTACAATGACGTATTCTGAATGATGTTTATTTGTTGTTTGAATCGTTTTAGTGTTGCGACGAATTGCATAAAAAAAAAAACGAGTTATCTTATACAATACCGAGTATAAATTGAATCGATTTTGAACTCGCTTCATTAATTTCTAATAATTTTACATTATGAAAAATTACTGCACGACTTATTGTTTACAACTTGTAAAAATATTATTTAATTTTGTGTCAAATTGACATTACGCAAATAGGTCAATGTATGTACCTATAATATGAAATGTATTTGTTGTTGTTGTGGAATCGATTTCATTCAAGGTAAGCTACCTACCGATACCTACTAGAGTGTTATTTATTAAAGAATTAGTAATATTTTTTGGGCGCGTGGTCATGGAACTTATTGATATGTTATAAATATTATTATTGTGTATTTTTACGTTTTAGTCGGGGAAAGAAATTTAGTAAGTATATGTGATTTCCTAAACAATAATAGAATAAAATGATATGTATTGGGACGGTTTTAATATGGAATGGTGTTTTGGGCAAGTGGCTCTTAATCGCTTATGCGATACCACAATCGATTGATTGTCAGTTTGTCAGAATTAACCATTAAATATTATACTAAAGATTATTTATATCGTATATAATACTGGATTATTTCATACGTACATATATTTTGAGTCATTTTGTAGCATTTATTGTAACCTTCAATTGCAGTTTTTGTTCCATTAAGTTTAATAAGAAAAACACAAGATTTGCAGATAAAATAAAAAATAATATATATTAAAAATATTTTATATTAATTTCAAGAAATAAAAACAGCTCTAATTAGATTTTTGGTTTAGAAATATCATCAACCTAATTTCGCATATTTATCTTTTACCGGAAGAACAATTTGTAAATATTTCATATTATAATAATTATTATTTAAATCTATTTAAGATAACACTTAATAATGGCTCAAAAGAAGCCGAAGAAAAAGAATAATAATTTAAATAAATCCATTTCCGGTAATACGCTCTTGAATGAATTGGGTTATATGGGTCTGTCTTGGATTGGAAAAGCTGCAGGACGTGTTCAGCTCCAGTGACGGTTATCGCCATCTTTACAACTCAAGTTTGTTTCGAAATTCGTAATTTTACTTTTCGAAGCTTGGGGGGCATCCTTCGACAGTACCTATAGTAAAGATAATACATATATTTGATGCAGTCTCGTGATGAAAATACCGCTTAAAAGTATGTCTTAACCTTCTATCGTGGAAATGATTGTGACATTAATTTAGGACTCTCTAGTATACCTGCTGCATTAATGACGTAAGAGTGCTCGATGAGGCAGAATCTGTCACAGGCTTATTGCTTGCTCATAGAAAATTTCGTCCTGTCAGGGACATGTCACATGTAGATTGTAAGGGAAGTTTCATATAGGTAATACCCGTAATATAATGCGACTTTGTACCCGCTAATGCGACTTTGTACCTCATGCAGAATTTTCGAGATTTCTTAAAAAAAACAATATATTTAAAAGCCAAATATATTACATATATGTATAACGTTAAATGAATATAAATTTAATGTATCAAAGCAAAAAAAAAACGTAATTATGTTTATTTTTAAATTAATAATTTAAAACATCAAACAAAGCAAACTTTTATCAAATCTTTTAATCTTAATTATTCACCTAATATTTGCTCACGTCGTTTGTATTAAAGAAAGATAACAGTGATATATTTGGCTATCGTCATCCATATAAATATAATAGTTGTCATTTCTGCAGTTTGTCTAATCACTCTCTAAAACTAATGGTACTGCACCTGTCCTAAAATCCGCAGCACAACAGCACGCTTTTTGGTAAATCTTCTGCCTCGAACAAACACTCTGTGGAAACAGATTTCGCTGGCGGTTTTTGCGTACCGGTACGACTTGGAAACCTTCAAGCATTTGCAAGTACCTGGGTGTTGCAGATGCCCATGAGTAATTACATTCCATAAGATGAGTCTTCTGCTCGGTTGCCACCAATATCGTGAAAAAAATAACCAGACTGTCTGTCTCATTTGTCAGCCTGCGAAACCACTTGCGATACTTAAAAACATACATTTGCTCATAAACTAACCGAATGTATACGATATATTATAATGAATTAATTGTTAAATCACTTTAATGTTTGTGAATCAATGCAGATTGGATGTACATGATATCCAGCCCCGTGTTAAGTACGACAATCGCCGATGTGTGAGCAAGCTCTTCCTTACAAAAAAGATTGCGTACCCACGCGGTACGATTGGTTTCTTTGGTGTATGCCACCCTGGATTATGTCGGGTCTGATTATGTATCAGCTAAAAGATGTTTTTCGTTTTTGTACCTACAATCTTCAGCTAAGTTACACGTCTCTTTACCTTTGAGATTTGTCCTAGTGGCGTTAATAGGGCAGTGCCACCGGTGCCCAGGCACAGGGCGTAGATTCTCGGGCGCGCAAGAATAGATAGACTGGGCAGGACTATTATTTTTTCGTTTTGCTCTTTTTATGATTCCGCTGAGCCCCTACTACTCGATTCCAATACAAACGTACTTACTTGCTAGTATCATTAAAAGCATACACCGCGCTCAGTTTTTTTGGCAGCGCACGAGCGTATTTGTGTTTAGCGTTTATCGTTAATGGGCAACGCATTTGCAGTAGTGAACCTGCGGTTAAGTTTTAGTGAATGAAACAGTAAAATAGGCAATCCCTTCCTTCCTCTCCATATCCAAAATATATATTTTCTAGCGACCCGTCCCGGCTTATACTTATACTACAGAATGTCTTACAACGTTCACAGTTTTTCAGTCATTGAACAATACAAAACGCCACGTCTTACTACATCACTTAAGAAACTCCCATTATTTTGGTTTTTATGTTTAATTGTCTAGGTTTTTATGTATAATAAATATAAGAGAAATAGGGACAAAATGACATATATGAACAAAACGACATAGTCACCTTATTTAAAATCTGGTGAGTTTAAGATACATCTCCGGCATTGTATCATGTAAAGGGAACGATATTTAATATCCTGTGAGATTAAGAGCGCCATTGTCACAGTCGCATCGCCATAACCAGTTCAAAAGTGTTTCGCGCCTTTAAAACTTTATTTTACAGATTGGTTTTCGACTATTTTCAAGTAAGTTATTTGTTGTTGGGGAGCACGTCGGTCACCTCCATGTGGTGCTCCCTGGAAACGTGTGGGCGGCAGCACCGTAGCAATTCCGTTGCGATGCTGCCGTCGACACGGCTAACGACCGACAGGGGCGGGGGGGAGTATATTGGGGACGCACGTTGTTCTGCTTTGCTTTAGCAGACTGGAACTTCGACCCATTATACGCAACCTTAATCCTAAGGTCTAGCGTGCCGAGAGGATGAATGGCCGGAGGGCATCCGGTCGCTAGCGCTTCAGAAAAAAAGGCGCGGATATGGAAAATACAACAAAATGTATAACTCCCCAGGTGGGCAGCGGCAATAGCCGTCAATCCCACCCGGAGCTGGTCTCCGGCAAGCGCCCCGACTCGAAATCTGGGGGGGGGGCGCACATACCGCTTATCCGCACGCTGAGGGCGTCAAGAGCCGAGGAGGCTCCACCCGTTCTCGCAGCCTAGAGTCGATGGCTATCAGAACCGACAACGTGCAGGCGAGGCCCGATGGCCGGAAACGCCTGTGCGTCAGGGAGGAGAAAGGATCGCAGGGGTCAGAGTCGCCGAGTGACGTCCTGCCACGGCACGTCGTCGTGCCTAAAGCACGGTCGGGGAGAGGTAAGTCGCGGGCCGACAAGGCCAGGCCAGCGATCAGGATCCAATTAAGGGATCCCAAGGACAGAAAAGCGTTGGCACGAAACAGACGTGGGCGATTTTCTCGCCCGGACACGCCTGTCTCCAACGCTGGGGAGGATAGAAGCGGCTGCGACTCGGACATGAGCTGTTCGAGTCTCAGCCTCTCCTCTTGCGCTGGGCCCAGCAGGGCCACTGACGGGGATACCGGGGACGAGCGCCCAGACCCCTCCCCGGCTTCGGCTGCCGCGAGAGATGGGGGGAGCCTCCCTGGACCCGAGGTCCTGCAGGCGAAGATGCAGGCACGTCCCATGGACGAACTTGGTGCCTGCATCGCCAGCAATCTGGCGGCCATACAGAAGGTCACAGACAGTTCCCGTAAGATGAAAGGGAGCCTCGTCTCCGACCTGCGCGAGGCCACGCGCAACACTCAGGCGGCGGTCGCTGAGCTCCTTCGGCGCCAATCAAAAGGCGCCGACGTGGAGAAGCTCGAACGGGAGAACTCCCAACTTTGAGCCGAACTCGCGACCGTCACTCAGCGGCTGGAGCTGCTGACGGCACAATTTAACGCCTTTCAAGCGAAACAGGGCCTTGTGCCGTCGGCTCCATCCAGTGACGTGACGACGCCCAAGCGCGCAACGCCGGCAGCGACTACTGCAGCGCGAGCCCCTGTCGCGTCCAGGAAGCGTGCCCCTGCCGCACAGGCCGGGCGCGCTCCTGCGGGGGCTGCGACGACATCGAGGGCTTCTGTTGCTCCACGCGCTCCTGCTCAACTGACGAGCAGTGAAGCCGGGCTCATGGAGCACATCGGAGCCCTCATAGAGGAGAAGCTGGCCGCCTTCAGGGCGGAGCACTTCCCCGACAGGGCATATAGGCCCGCACTGACGGGGAGAGCTGCGAATAGGCATTCGGCCAGTGAAGGCCCCATTGACGGAGCCTCCTTCGCCCAGGAAGCGGAGAAGCAGGGGGAGGAAGAGGAAGGCGGGACCGGCTCCTCCGCCGGTCACCGACTTATCACCGGTGCCCGCCTCCTTTCCCTCCTCCTCTCGTCCGACGGCTTCTGCCGAGTCTTGGGCGACGGTCGCGGCCAGGAAAGCGCAACCTGGATCGCGGCTGAAGACGTCTTCCCAGCCTGCGGCAATAAAGCCTGCGGCTAGGAAGGCGCCTAAGAGGAGGCTCCCAAAGGTGCCGGCAACCGCGGCAGTCGCCATAACGGTCGTCGAAGGCGCGACGACGACCTACACTGAGGTCATGCGAGCTGCCCGTACGCGGGTTCAGCTCCCTGACCTCGGTATCGAGACGGTCGAGCAGAAAAGGGCCATCACTGGCGGGATCCTGTTGAACATCGGGGGTCCCGACAGTGACGCTAAAGCCGACCGTCTCGCAGCGCGGATGCGTGAGGTCCTCAAGGACCTCAATGTGAGGGTGGCTCGTTAAATTAAAACGGGCGAGCTACGTGTGCTCGATCTGGACGATGCCACGACACCGGAGGAGGTGGCGTCGGCCATCGCAGAGGCGAGTGGGTGTTCGACGGAGAATATCACTGTTGGCAGTATCCGTCGGTCACCCATGGCGCTCGGCATGGCACATGTGAGGTGCCCTCTCGCCGCCGTGCGCAAGCTGGTGACGACCTCACGCATCCGCGTGGGATGGGGCTCCGCTAGGGTCGAGGTGCTGGAAGCAAGGCCGCTATATTGCTTCCGGTGCCTCGAGAAGGGCCACGTTGGGCAGACGTATCCGAATGGGGCAGACCGGAGCGACCGGTGCTTCGCCTGTGGAGAGCGCGGACACAGAGCGAGCCAATGCACGGCCAAGTCGCTTCGGTGCCCCTTGTGCTCAGATGTGGGTCGCCCGTCAGCCCATCGTCTGGGCGCAAAGACATGCTGCCAGACGGCGGGTGGGAGGAAGAAGGGTAAAAAGACCGCTCCTACCACCCTGGCTCATACGACCGCCGAAGCTCCCGCCTCAGCAACGGACTCTGCTCCGCAGGAGGCCATGGAGGTCTCCCATTCGCGGGAGTAAGGGTGCTGCAGACGAACTTGAACCACTGCCGTAGTGCTCAGCAACTTCTGATGCAGACCATTGCGGAGTGGTCCATAGGCCTCGCGGTCGTGGCGGAGCCCTATCGCGTCCCCGACCAACCTCGCTGGTTTGGGGACGCCACTGGCACCGTGGCCATCCATTGGGCAGGCGGTGCGGGGGTCCCACCCTGTTCCCTGCTCGAAGCGGGGCAGGGATTCGTGGCCGTTCGGTGGGGCCCCTTGGCCATTGTGGGGTGTTACGTCTCTCCCAATAGGTCACTCGCCGACTACGAGTTGTACCTGGACGGGCTGGCGGACTGCGTTCGCAGATGCCTACCCCGTCCGCTGATCGTCCTGGGGGACTTCAATGCCCACGCCAGGGCTTGGGGTAACTCTAGGGACGATCCGAAGGGAGTGACGCTTCTCGACTGGGCGGCTGGTTTGGACCTCCGGCTCATTAACGTCGGGTCGGAGAGTACATGCGTGCGGTGGCAGGGGGAGTCGGTCGTGGACCTTACATGGGCGACTCCTCCTGCGATTCGCATGCTCTCGGGATGGCGTGTCGCTGAGGAGGTGGTCACACTATCCGATCACCGCCACATCTTTTTCGATGTGGCTATCCGCCATCCCGACCGATCCAGCCGTCGTCAGGGAGACACCCTGCCGCGACGATGGGCCCTCAAGCGGCTAAACCGAGATCATCTCGAAGCCACCGCCATCGTCGCGGCTTGGCCACAAAACGCCGAGGAGATTTCGCCCGACCCCGAGGGTGAGTCGGTCTGGTTCAGGGGCACGATAACGTCGATCTGCGATGCATCGATGCCCCGGGCAGGCCGCTTCGAGCGCCGGGCGATGCACTGGTGGTCGGAGGAGATCGCGCAGCTGCGAACCGCATGCTTGCACGCTCACCGCCAGTCCAGCAGAACCCGGAGAAGAAGGCGAGCAACTCAAGAGGAGAAAGACGAAGCCTACAGGGCTTTCCAGGAGGCCAAGAAGGCGTTGCGAGACGCCATCTCGGACGCCGGCGCTCGGTCCTGGAACGAGCTCCTCGAGGGACTCGACAGGGATCCGAGGGGACGCCCGTACCGCATGGTGCTGGGCAAGTTACGCCCGTGGATGCCCCCGTTGACGGAGACCTTAGATCCGGATCTACTGAGGAGAGTGATAGATTCGCTCTTCCCGGTGATCCGGTCAAGTCCCCTGTATCCCCTTTCCGCCGGTCACTTGGACCGACGAGTTGAGGGTTACAGAGCAGGAGTTTGACCGAGCACTTGGTCGCCTGAGTTCCCGGAACACAGCGCCCGGTCCCGATGGGATTCCGGGACGGGCGTGGGTGTTGGCTTCGGCTCACTTGGAGGACAGGCTGAGGCGGCTGTTTGACAGCTGTCTCCGTAACGCCACGTTCCCCAAGGCCTGGAAGGAGGCAAGTCTGGTCCTCTTGAGGAAAGACGGCAGAGACGCGGACTCTCCCTCTGCGTATCGTCCCATATGCCTGCTGGACGAGGCTGGCAAGCTCTTCGAGCGGATTGTCGCTTCTTGTCTCAGCGAGCATCTGTCGTGCGTCGGTCCCGACCTGGCCGACAGCCAGTTCGGCTTCCGTCAGGGTCGTTCGACCGTTGACGCGATCATGCGCGTCCGGTCCCTGACGGGGCAGGCGGTGGCTCAGGGGGGCGTGGCGTTGGCGATAAGCCTGGATATCGTCAACGCCTTTAACGCTCTACCCTGGGTTGCCATCAGGGAGGCCCTGGTGTACCACCGCGTGCCTCTCTACCTGCAGGCGATCGTTGGGAGCTACTTGCGCGACAGGTACATTGTGTACGTGGACCAGGACGGTACGAGGACCCGAAGGGAAGTGTACTGCGGGGTTCCGCAGGGATCGGTCCTAGGACCGCTCCTGTGGAATCTCGCGTACGACGCGGTTCTGCGTGTCGAGCTCCCCGCAGGCTGCTACGTAGATGACACGCTGGTGCTGGCATGCGGGTTGAGCTTTGAGATGACCAGACGGCGAGCCGAGCTCGGAGTCGCACTCGTTGTCGCGAAAATCTGCGAACTGGGTCTAAGCGCCGCATAAGACGGAGGCGCTATGGTTCCACAAGTGGCCGGTGGGCCGGGAACCACCCCGTTCGCAGATCATTCGCGTAGGTGACTCAAACGTCCAGGTGTCCAGGTACATGAAATACCTGGGCCTTGTCCTGGACAGTCGCTGGAGCTTTGAAGAACACTTCAAGCTCCTGGTCACCCGGATCGAGAAGGCAGTGGGTGCGTTGCACAGACTGCTGCCTAATCTCGGGGGACCAAGGGAGGAGATTCGCCGCCTCTATGCTGGTGTCGTGCAATCGATGGCCCTCTATGGGGCACCCGTTTGGTCACACCGACTGACGGGCACCCGCCGCTGCAAGACTAAGATCCTGAGTCTGCAGCGGAGAGTAGCCATCCTCATGGTGCGGGGATATCGCACGATATCCTTCGAGGCGGCGACCCTTCTGGCAAGCTTTCCGCCGTTGGACATCCTCGACTCGAGGACTCGCGCCCTCCGTCAAAGCGGCGGAAGTGCGTCCTACCCTGCCAGCGTCCTCGAAGTGCTCAGGCGGCAGGAGCAGAGAAGGGCACACACGACGTGGTACGCCCGTCTCCGCGGAGATAGGTACGCGCACAAACGCGTCGTGAGTGCGATCCTGCCAGCCTTCGAGGCCTTGATGCGGCGGAAGCGACGAGTCACCTTCCGACTTACACAGGTGCTGACCGGTCACGGTTACTTTGGAGAGTACCTGTGTAGGATCGGACGCGAGGCGACGGCGGTTTGCCACCACTGCGGGGCGGACCAAGACGATGCCCAACACACGGTAGAGGCGTGTCCCGCGTGGACCGCAGAAAGGCAAGTCTTGGTCCAGCAAATCGGGCGAAATCTCTCCCTGCGAGCAGTCGTGTCGGCGATGCTACGCAGGGAATCGGCGTGGGAGGCCGTAGTCAACTTCTGTGAAACCGTCATAGTCCAGAAGGAGACTGCGGGGCGGGCTCGGGAGAGGGCCGATCCTGCCCGGCGGAGGCGACCTGCGGGTCGCCTTCACGGCCTCCAAGCCCCAGTGCCCGGGGCGGAATAAATAGGACAATCCCTCCGGCCGTGGGTGCGTGAGATGGGGGTCTCACGCATCCGTTTTCATACGGCCGAGAGGAGGACCGCAGTCCGGTATGGCCCCGGACTGCCGGTGTACGCACCAGCGAGGGGTGCGGGGAGGGCGAGACCATCTTCGCCCTCCTGAGAAGGGCTCCGCAAGCCACGAGCGGAGCAACGCACGGGAGAGGCCGCGGACGTGCTGCGAAAGATCCCGGAGCCTCTCCGTTTTCCGTGCTGTGGCGGCCATCGCAGGGGGTTTTAGTGAGTACAATCTCACATAACCCGGCCTCCACCCCAGGAGTTCGGGTATCTAAGAAGATTTACCCTGGGTCAACAAAAAAAAAAAAAGTTATTTGTTGTTATTTATTATCATGTATTATATTTATTATCATTTATTATCATAATGACTTAGTATTTTTTAAATGTTGTAAAAGAGTAACTACTAAGTTTCCTGCCGGTTCTTCTCGGTAGAATCTACTTTCCGAACCAGTGGTAGCTTCACTTAAATATAAAATAAAGTTTATTTTATTTCTAATGATAATGATGATAATGACTGGTCTCTTCGGCGCCTCACCAATGGTCCAAGACTCATCCATCAATCAAGAGATCAGGCACAGTATAATAGGCCATATTGTGTACGTGCTTACGGAAGTAAGGTACTTCAGTACTTCAAATCTTTTGCAATATTCTTATTCTAGTCTGCAATTCAGAATTCCCGAGAGGAAAAGGTCACTGACATTTCCCACATTTTGTATGGACATAAATTATCCTTATAAAGAACGAAAGAAATAATTTACTATAAATGATTGTATGTTTAGTAAAATATAATTCGCAATGCATCTGTTTAGAAAGAATGTACAGTCGGGTTAAGAAAAAGTTCGTCACCTTAAGATCTATTTTCGAGCGACAATCTGCTTTACCGATCGAGAGTGACATATTGCGTCGCAATGATTTGACGTTTAGATTCAAAAGGTACTAAGAGTTTGAGACTTGATAAACGAATCAATTTGAAAACTGACGAAGGCTTTTTTTCTGACTGTACCTATCTAACATGACATCCTAATTTTACGCATGGTTAACATACGATTAAGGAGAATTACCTACTTCCAGTATGCTATTCACGAGGTCAAACATTTACCTAGGCTTTATAAACAGCGACCAAATAATAAATAACATCAATTGGTTTTAAAATGTTTTGTATTGCATTTTTATGATGTATTTTTAATTAAATTACAAATTAAAATAATGACCGCCGCTTCTCAATTAGTTTTTGGTATGTTATTATTCTAAGTAGGTACGCAAAAACAAACGATTTTCCCAGAAATTCTGACGTACATGCCGTTAATACTAGGAACAAGAATAAACTTGTTACTCTAAGCACCCGATGTGTAATCGGCTTAGTAACTATTTTTTGGGGCAATGTACACGTTTTTATAACACGAAAACGTTAAAAAATATTTAATTATAAAATTCAAAAAAATTGTTAAAGAACTTTTGTGAGCTAAGATATATACAGCACTAATGAATTTCTAGTTGACTGCACACCTTGGGAATGAGATGACGCCTCCAGGCTGATTCAAATAAAAAAAAATTATTGCTATTGTCCATGTAGCTTGAATTAAAACAAAATAGATCCCGCTGAGGTTCTTCTTAAATAAAATATGAGACAACATCACATACATTACTCTGATCCTAATGTAAGTAGCTGAAGCACTTGTGTTATGGAAAAACACAAGAACTTAGGTCTGTGGTAAATTTTGGCCATCAACGTAGAGAAGAGTATTTATTATTTACCATCATTATAATTTCAGTCTTTATCAATAAAGTATACCTACATATAAGAACAGAACTATCTATATAGATAGTTCTCCAATTTCACAAATATAAAGAGATTTTTATAAAAAAAAGAGTGTTCTCCATTCGATGCGTATATTCTTTTATTTAATGTTTGTTCGCCGATTACTTCGCCATTTATGAACCGATTTTGATGATTGTTTTTTAGTTAGAAAGAAGATACTCCTGGAATGGTACCATGGTACCCTTCCAGGTCGGCCGATTTTGAGAACAAAATTTTAATTTTGAAAAACAAAATGTAGAAATATTGACATACGATCGGGTGATTAAATCAAATTATTCTATTACTTTTTAGTGATCACTTTGACTCGGTATTATTTTTTAGAAACAATATTTTATATTTAATGCTGTGGATGCAACGCCATGATTACAGCATAATTATGGATTATTTAAAAACAAAATTACATGGAAATATTTTAGTTATTTAATATTTAAAAACAAAATGTAATTTAAATATGGCAAGACATTGTTGAAATTGAATAAAAAATAAAATATTTTATTAACATTAAAGATAAATTATTTGCAAATTTTAATTATATATATCAAAGTAAAGTCGTCATTGTACCATAAAATATATTTTATAATTTTAGAGACTTTTTTGTTTCATCTATCTTCGCCTCATTAACTTTTCTTAAAATAAACTGCTAATAAGAAGGCCATGAGAGCGGGTAAGATTTTCGCCTATTATATATATATGTCGAAGAATGAGCAACGTCATCGATACGATCAAGAACTATGCCTTGATGTTACTAGTTAATAAATTATTGAAGTTGACACTGGTATGAAATCGCTTTTGCGAAACGACAACACTGCATTCTTGGTAGCTGTCAAGCATTCGTTTGTTAATATCGATTTGTTCCGTAAAAATAAAATATTGTAAAATCCGTTAACGGTCTTATTTTTAAAAATTAAGTAATGGAAGAAGAGCGATCTGAGCCCGAACGTATGGAGGATGCGATATCAGAAGTGGGATGCAGCTCACGACTCCCACGTGAAAAGAAATTACCATCGGACGAAGAAAAATGGTTTTTCCTTATGGAACAGCAGAACCGTAATTTCATGGCACTAGTGCAAGCCATGAAAGGACCGCCTACTGAAGATAAATTACGTTTTCCTGAGTTTAACCCGGATCAAGAACAAGTGGACGCGCGTGCATGGATTAGTACTGCTGATATGTGTGTTCCGGACCAACAAATTACCGGCGCTCCGCTGATGTTAGCGTTGAGTACAGCATTGAAAGGACAAGCATCGGCTTGGCTAGCTCAGGTATCTTATCATGGAATGTGCTGGGCTGATTTCAAAGATCTTTTTATCGCGAGGTTTGATTGTCCTGAAACGGCGGCTGCCCATCTTATTAACCTGCGCGGTACCAAACCTAAAGAAAATGAGTGTCTTGCTTCGTATGCTGCCACCTTAATGACTTCACTCATGACAAAGTGGAAAAAACCTTTCCGTCGAGCAAATAGCAGTAGCGACGGTTATGTCACACATTGCTCAGTTTGATCCGCGAGTACAAAGAATGTCATTCACGCAACACATATCCAGTAGAAATCGATTACAGCAGGAATTAAAGTCTATATCGTTCCTGAAACGTAAAGCTTCTTCATTTGGTAGTGACAATACTTTAGATGTGAAACGAAGCCGTGAAAACGCAGTAAAGTGTTTTACTTGCGGAAAGCTCGGGCATAAAGCGTCACAATGTCGCCATAGACAGAGCATGCCTGCTTTAAGACAGAATAGTAGATCGGCGACTTCATCGAGTGAACCTCAACGTGCTACAAGTCAGATTAGAAGCGTTCCTGATAAGTCTCATGTCACCTGTTTCCAATGCCGAGGTACGGGTCACTACGCGTCGGAGTGCCCCAGACGACGAACCCAGGATGGCTCTGGCAGTTCCCGCCCAAGCGAGAAGCGAGTAGATGTTTGCGCGGTGAGCGCGCCGACTGGATTGTTACTACACTCTGGTGAGCACTTTCAATTTTCTTACGACTCTGGAGCTGAGTGCTCACTTATTAAAGAGTCTTTGGCTTCTAAATTTTGTGGCAAACGTTTTTATAATGTGGTTACCATGACTGGCATTGGTCAGACTTCCGTCAATAGTACCGAACAAATTATTTCAACTGTTGAGATTGACAATATTACTGTAGACATTTTATTTCATGTTCTACCTGACTCATATTTACGCTATGATATTATGGTAGGACGTGAATTGTTGGGACAAGGTTTATCTGTTAACATGACATGTGACAAACTGAAATTTAATAAGCTTACCTTAGTTAACAGACACAGATGCACCCCCTGAGTATAAGACCCGATTAATTGAAATTTTGACGTTGTATAAACAATACTTCACTAACGGTATTCCAACGACTAGGGCTGACGTTGCCCCAATGCAAATACGACTAAGGGACCCAAGTAAGACTGTGTATAGACGTCCGTATCGCCTTAGTCTTGACGAACGTAAAATCGTACGCGATCGTGTGAGTGAGTTAGTTAATGCTGGTATTGTTCGACCGAGTTCGTCCCCTAATGCGAGCCCAATTCTTTTGGTTAAAAAGAAAGATGGAGATGTTCGAATGTGTACCGACTACCGCGTAATTAATGACAATACTATACCGGACAGGTTTCCCCTCCCACGTATTGAGGATCAGATAGCCAGGCTACATGGTGGATGCTATTTTTCGATACTTGACATGGCTTCTGGGTTCCATCAAATCCCTATGCACCCTGATTCCATTGAAACGACTGCCTTTATTACACCCGACGGCCAATATGAGTTTTTGGCTATGCCCTTTGGTCTCCGAAATGCTCCGGCTGTTTTTCAGCGTGCAGTCATGGAGGCCTTAGGTGATTTAGCAAACTTATATGTGGTTGTCTACATGGATGACTTGCTAATTGTAGCTCGCAACCCAGAGGAAGCTCTCGAACGTCTTAAGAACGTCCTAGATGTCCTGACTGCGAGAGGCTTCTCTATGAAGTTGAAAAAATGTTCCTTCCTTAAAACTAAAGTTGAGTACTTGGGTTACGAGGTTAGTCAAGGTGAAATCCGTCCTAATCCTAAAAAGATCGAAGCTTTAACATCTCTTCCTCCCCCAGAGACTGTGACTAACTTACGACAATTTATTGGGTTAGCATCTTATTTCCGACAGTACATTCCAAAGTTTTCACAAATTATGGCACCCTTATACGCTTTAACTACAGGAAATGGTAAAATTAATTGGAAACCAGAACACGAACAAGTGAGGCTACAAATAATTCAAGCGCTGACTAGTGAACCAGTACTGACCATTTTCAACCCAGAATGTGAAACAGAATTACATACTGACGCGAGTGCAATTGGTTATGGTGCAGTCTTGTTGCAGAGGATTGATGGTAAAAACCACGCTGTGGCTTACTACAGCCGACGTACGACGGCTGCTGAGTCAAAGTATCATTCATATGAGCTTGAAACTCTTGCGGTCGTCAACGCGGTTAAACACTTCCGTCATTACCTGCATGGCAAGAAATTCACGGTCGTTACTGATTGCAATTCGCTTAAAGCTGCTCGTACTAAACTCGATCTCACCCCCAGAGTTCACCGTTGGTGGGCATTTTTACAATCCTTTAACTTTGATGTTGTACATAGAGAGGGTAAGAAAATGTGTCATGCTGATTTCTTTTCCCGCAACCCCTTTCCTGTTACACCAACCAAATCAATTGACAAGGTAACTCCCAAACAAGTCAATATCACTGAGCTCAGTCAAAATTGGTTACTAGCGGAACAGCAGCGAGATGCAGAAATATCTCAGTTAAAATCTGATTTGTCTGAAAATTTACTTGGCAATGACGTAGCAAAAACTTATGAATTGCGTTCCGATGTGTTGTATCGTAAAGTTCAAAGAAACGGAAAAACACGATGTTTGCCCATTGTTCCTAGGTATTTGAGATGGTCAGTCATTAATAATGTGCACAGTGGATTAATACACTTGGGATGGGAAAAAACACTAGAAAAGGTTTACGATCTTTATTGGTTCGAAAATATGTCAAAATACGTTAAAAAGTTTGTTGATAATTGTGTGACGTGTAAAGTTTCAAAGGGTCATTCGGGAAAAATTCATGCTGAGTTACACCCCATTCCAAAGGTAGCAATCCCCTGGCATACCGTTCATATTGACGCGACTGGCAAACTGAGCGGGAAAAATGACAAGAAGGAGTATGTGTTCGTTCTTATTGACGCGTTTACGAAATACGTGCTATTGTATCATACTCATAGCATTGACACTGTTAGTAGTATTAGGGCTGTTAAGAATAGCGTATCTCTTTTCGGTGCTCCGTCTAGACTGATCGCGGATCAAGGTCGATGTTTCGCGAGCCGAGAGTTTCGCTCATTTTGTGAAACTTCTAATATTAAGCTGCACTTAATCGCGACGGGAAGCTCACGTGCTAATGGCCAAGTTGAGCGCGTCATGAGTACGCTCAAAAACATGCTAACTGTTATAGAGACTTCCGATCAATCCTGGCAAGATGCACTGCCGGACGTGCAGCTAGCATTGAATTGTACACAGAATCGCGTAACCAAGTCAAGCCCCTTAGAACTTTTAATTGGTAGAGTTGCGAGGCCCATTGAAATTTTACAATGTGACAGTGACGAACAGACGGTAGATATTGAACAGGTTAGGGCCGACGCAGTCAAACACATGGAAAAGAGTGCTGATTACGACAAAACACGATTTGACAGTACCAAGGCAAAATTTGTGAACTTTAATGTAGGTGATTTTGTTTTATTAAAGAGTGAAGAGCGTAACCAGACAAAGCTCGACCCGAAATATAAAGGACCCTATCGTGTCATTGAAGTACTTGACGGCGACCGTTACATTTTGAAAGCTTTGAATGGTAACCGAACTTACAAATATGCTCATGACCGCTTGAAAAAAATGCCTGATAATTTCCCTGTAATAGACATTGATGATATTAATAAAACTGTTAAGCAATGAAAATGTATTTTATTCATCTTCCTTGTTATTGTGATTTGTGTTCTGTTTGCAAATGTTTTTATATTATATTCACTGTGTATTGTATTATGTGTATCCGCCGGATGGAGGCGATGATTTTGAGTGTATCCGCCGGATGGAGGCGATGATTTTGAGTGTATCCGCCGGATGGAGGCGATGATTTTGAGTGTATCCGCCGGATGGAGGCGATGATTTTGAGAGTATCCGCCGGTTGGAGGCGATGGTTTTTTTGAGAGTATCCGCCTGTTGGAGGCGATGATTTTTGAGAGTATCCGCCGGTTGGAGGCGATGTTTTTTTTGAGAGTATCCGCTGGTTGGAGGCGATGTTAGTGGTTATAGAATATGTTGTAAAGTGTAATGTTACTATCTTTCTATCTTTGCTTTAGTTTGAATAAGGTAATTAACCAACGCAAAAGTTTCATTGTGACCCTGCTTGGTCAGGGTTGACCGAGGCGATAACTTTTTACTGCTTAGATTATTTTCTTTCAGACTATTCACACGAGGGCGTGTGAACGCATCAGAATGGCCGTGTCGAAGAATGAGCAACGTCATCGATACGATCAAGAACTATGCCTTGATGTTACTAGTTAATAAATTATTGAAGTTGACACTGGTATGAAATCGCTTTTGCGAAACGACAACACTGCATTCTTGGTAGCTGTCAAGCATTCGTTTGTTAATATCGATTTGTTCCGTAAAAATAAAATATTGTTCTTGGTGGTAGGGCTTTGTGCAAGCCCATCTGGGTAGGTACCACCCACTCATCGGTTGTTCTACCGCCAAACATCAGTACTCAGTATTGTTGTGTTCCGGTATGAAGGGTGAGCGAGCCAGTGTAACAACAGGCACAACATAACATCTTAATTCCCAAGGTTGGTGGCGCATTGACGATTTAAAGAATAGTTAATATTTCTTACAGCGTCATTGTCTTTGGGCAATGGTGACCACTTACCATCAGGTGGCCCATATGCTCGTACGCCAACCTATACCATAAAAAAACCTAAAACGATCGACTTTTGGGGTGGGTCCGCGTAGAACGGATTTAACGAAACTCCACTCTTAAGGTGGTTTCGCTTTTGTTGGCAAACTTTGACAAACAATGTGAGTCGAGATGGCCCAGTGGTTAGAACGCGTGCATCTTAACCAATGATTGCGGGTTCAAACCCAGGCAAGCACCGCTGATTCATGTGCTTAATTTGTCTTTATTATTCATCTCGTGCTCAGCGGTGAAGGAAAACATCGTGAGGAAACCTGCATGTGACAAATTTCATAGAAATTCTGACACATGTGTATTCTACCAACCCGCATTGGAACAGCGTGGTGGAATATGTTCCAAACCTTCTCCTCAAAGGGAGAGGAGGCCTTTAGCCCAGCAGTGGGAATTTACAGGCTGTTGTTGTTGACAAACTTTAGTGGTCGTCGTATGCTCATCTTTATGATAATGCGATATTAACAGATATCCTTAAATTAGAGTAATACGACCAATAACATCCATAGCTTCTAAGTAGAAATAAATAGTTTAAAAATAGTTTTTGTTTTTCATCTCGCTAAAAATAATCATATCAAGAGGTCAAATTATTATGTGAAATATTTATTTAAGCTTATTCATTCATTGTATTCACTCGGTGGTACAATATGTCCTTCTGGATTGGATGGTACGTGTCGTCTTATATTCTACTTACAAACCGCAATACTTAATATTGGTCGATTCCAGCTTGAAAAGAGAGTCAGCCAGTGCAGTTGCACAACATAATGTCCTAAGATTTCCTAAGATTACCATGTTCAAGGTACCAAATTCGGCAGGGTTTTATGCAAGGTTGTAGGTAATTGCGTCTATGTAGACTAGTTCGTACTGGCTATGAAGTGTACAAATATATACCTTATGAGTGGGAATGAAAAAAATGTACATCGCCATCATGAAATATAAGAATTAATAACATTAAATGCTTAAATATATACAAATATGAACTAAAACTAGTTACCGTATAAATCTTGACCGCGTAGAATGGTGGCAAGAATGCTAGCAACATTTTCATAGTGTATAAATAGGGTCTATGCGGGATTAGATTCTAAAAAATAATCATAAATTTATCTCGCAAGAATATTTGGAGGGAGATTGTTTAATTTTAATTGATTATAGATTCTCAGTCATCAAGAAGAAAAATGTGATTAAATCAGAATATGTTATGAAATGAATTGTTTAAGATGCTTTTTATTCTATATAAAGATTTGTTAAATATAATTAAACAAAAAGAAATCATGAAGAGTCAATGACTGTCTAAAAAAATTAATTAACTGTATATAATGCATATTATTCCACAAGTGTTTCCTGTAATAAAAATATATTTGCTGCGTTATTATCAGCGTATATCTGTGGACTTTAGATGAAATAAACAACAGAATGCACATAATAATACATAGCTGTTAGCTACGACTTATTAAGAAACTTGAGTAATAAAATGTCTAAATTGATATAATTTTCTCGTACAGATTATAAAACAAGATGGAGATGTAATGCAGAAAATATTTAAATGAATACAAAAGCGTATACAAAATTAATAGCGAATGTTTTGTCCAAAATGTGAAAGCTGATTATTTATACTGTACAGTCAGAGTAAGAAAAACTTTGTCAGTTTTCAAATTCATTCCTTTATCAAGGCTCAAACTTTTAGTAACATTCTCGATCGGTAAAGCAGATTATCGTTCATACTGAGCACACGATAGTAGATTTTAAGATGACGAACCTTTTCTTACCCCGACTGTACAAACAGATACTCAGAAACTCGTCTTCATATTCATAGGAAGTTTGGATGTCGGACTTTGCGTACAAACACTGTCTTCAATGCGCGACTATTTTAATTTTTCCCGCGGTCAGGGATGTGCGTCATTCGAGATGTCAGACGGAACGAAACATCCACTAACTCATCTAACAATATATTATATAAAATATTACAGATTAATAATATTCCGTCGAAAAAAAAACGATGAAGAAAAAACCTTCAATGTAACAAAAATATATTTCTTTAGATTTTTTCTTAAAAAAATGATCTTACGTAACGAATTTAGTTTAAAGGTTTCTGTACAAAGAAACAGTGCGTTAAGATATTCCACGTTACTTTATTATTAAAAAAAAAAATAGAAGTGACGTAATATTTATACCGTCTTAAAATAGACTCGGCTTCGAATAAGCGCCAGTAAATATTGGCACCTCTGATTTCTTATCAATTATCATAAACAAGAAAGGCCTGTTGGCAATGAATTGATCAGGTAATGTTCTGAAGCCGAATTCAGCGTTAGTCACCGCACTCGCCACTGTCCCTTCTTCGGTCACCTCTATATCAGCCTTTTGCACAAAGTTTGAAACATACAATGGATATTTTGATATAATTGGAAACTGTGCCTGTGCACTGTCGAACATTGTTTTCAAACCCATATCAACAAGCAGTTCTTTCAAGTTATTAAGATCAGATGTTATCTTGAATCTCGGTATTTGAACTGAAACCATCTGTGGGCCAAATTCTTCGAACAGTTTACTTATCGTCGATAAACTAATTAACTTCAGTTTTTCTATAACTGAATACAGAGATACATTCTCCTCTGGTAAAAACAATAACATGGAGTATCTGTTGTTTTTACCGTATGGAAGTTCAAGTACATTTGCGTTTATCTTCTGAATGGTTCTGATGTTAAACGAACCAGTGAGGTACATGAGATTCACGTTACCGATCTGAACATCTCGTTCATTATAAAATGGACTGACTTCCGTCTCCTCATACGCAAACGGAGTTTGCCAAGATCCCTTGAAGTATACAGCATCAATGATAACCATGAGCACATCTTCAAGGTCTCCCGGAGACACGACTTCCTCTATTGTGTCATGCGTCGCTCGGCTCGCGAAATCGTTTATAATCTGTGAAGCTTTATCACTGTCTTCAAATGATATCGTTTCAAATTGGCTCACACCACTTTCTGAAATCCTTCTCCTAAATTTGTTTCGGACTTCCAATTTACTATCTACGTATATACTTGCGCTCCTCTCTAACACAACGTCTGAACTATTATTACTTGTAACACGGTTTGCAAGTTTTAAATATTTATTATTGAAACACTTATTGTTTTCTAATTGTAGAACCTGTTTCAATTCCGCAAGGGTCGTTTCAGAAGCGCCCAAAGATGTGCAAGTGAGTAGGATCCATGTTGAAAGAGTTGATGTTACGAAGTGATTTTCCTTTTCCTGGGCAATTCTCGTCAATAGATTGACGGAAAATTCGAAGACTGATCTTTTGAAAAGCGGTTCCGTCTTCTTCACGGTGCACTGGGCGAGCAGAGATGGAATTAACCCACATATTAAGAGGAATGTGAGTCTAGACATTTCGATTGTATTCGACGAACGAGTTGTAGAGACTAAAATATTGAAGGCAAAATTAGTGTCAACGTTATCACAGCTTGTTTATCGTTGAGGTTAAAGTTCCATTATTCGGAAACTTCAATGTATTAAATATATATGCTATAATTATTATTACAACAAAAATTTTGAAATAATTTACAATTTTCTATGTGTATATTATTTGAATAAAGAATGCCATTTTTAAAATATTTTGATGAATTTTCAACATTAATTAAAATTAAAATCATCAATGTAATTTATTACAAAATACATGGTAACAATATACATATGATGTCTTATTACATAACATTATTGTCAATAATGTTTTAATATGTATAAATTATCTTTAAAAATGGCAACGCTAGCAATGAAAATGAGAACCAGGCAGAATTCCCTTTTGTTTATTTACAATCTATTACATTGAATTCAAGCTTATCAATATTAAATTGCCACAAAACTAAATTCGATCTTACCCCCTACACAATAAGGATGACTACTTTGTATAAAATATTCTAGAATATTCCTTAAATTCATAACGTCCTGTTTGCAGATACTTAAAACTCATTGACCTAAGTTTATCTCCTGTTGAGTTTATAAATACTGATTGTAACAATAATCTTAGCATTGAATGAACGAGTATTGTGTTATTAGTGGAATACGTAGCTATATCATTTAGTTGACAATTCGATGGAATATTAATATTTATAAATTTATAGTGACATTAATTGCACGAAACAATACAGTGATGTATTTAGTGACGATGATCAAGATTACGTTTGCAATACTGCTTTTAACGCCAGTGCTATGTGTTAAGTTTCCTTGTAATCACGAAAGTGCCGTGAATACCTTCAAACGACCTACGTATGATTTCTCTGTTCGACTTTTAGATAGAGTTGCTCAAGAAACAGGATATCATTTCGTGTTTTCACCATTGTCAACATGGCTGCAACTCATGACTCTGGCGGAAGGAGCCAGAGGTCCCACCGAGAGGGAAATCAGGAAAGTAACGAGATATCACCGTATGTTATGTTTTAGGAGGAAATACAAAGAAGTTTTAAATGGAATGGACGAAGAGTTGGGTTTTATGACAAAAAGGACGAATGTTATCATCATCAACAAATTGTTGAACGTCAAGAACTCTTTTCAAAACGAGATACAAAAATCGAATTCAGCTAAAATACTGTCGTTAAATTTCAATGAACCTGATGATGCAGCAGCGAAAGCAAATGAAGTCATTCAGATGGATATGGATGGTGTTATCAAGGAGAGCATTCAAGCTGAAGATTTCAATATGTCAGTTCTATTGATGACTGAAACAGCTTACTTCAAGAGTGACTGGAAAACATCATTCAACCCCGTTTATACTTCAACGGAACCATTCTTTTCAGAAGAAAAAATACCCATAGGGAATGTTCGCTTGATGTCACAAACTGGATACTTTAATCTAACTACATTACCGTTAATTAATGCAAAAGTTGTAGAACTACCATTCAATACAAATGATAGAATTTCGATGCTCGTATTTCTACCAACTAAAGGTAGTGTCCAAAATTTATTATATTACTTAAAGGACATAAGATTGATGACTATATTTAACAAGTTCAAAAGAGAAGGAACGAAACTTGCGACTGTTAGGATACCTAGATTCAGTATAAAGACCGAATTGGAGAATATTCCTGAATTGGTGTATGACATGGGAGTGAAACGTATTTTTTATCCAGAATTAGCTGATTTTGGGGGAATCAGTGATTTCAAAATGCACACGTCATTAATGACACAAGTCGCTGATATAGAGGTGACTGAAAAAGGTGCAACAGCGGGTGCAGTCGCTGAATTTTTGATTGTAGGTAACAATGAAGAATTGAAAGCAGACAGGCCGTTTGTCTACCTCATAGTCGATAGGAAAACTGATATCATACTGTTTGGTGGAATTTATAGTAATCCGAATATTTATTAAAAGTTTAATTAATGACAACAAATTTCGTTTTATTTATAATCTTTTATTGATAACATTTGTTTTTATGAATAACAATATATTTATGACTAGTATCACAATAACAGCCTCCGAAAATGAAGTCATATAAAAAACATATATAAAAATATTTCGATATGTATTTGATTGTATTTACTTAAATACTAACATTTTATTATAACGTATATACAAATGGCATCTTATCAAATATTGCTATTGGACACATTATAGGCATTTTGTGAGGAAAGTTTTACAAATCAAAAGGATAAATAAGAAGAAGAGGTCAATCAACTGTGGAAAATTTTCGGCTTATCTTATTTTAGTCGCATACGTAGACTTATTAAAAATATGTTTTGTTAGTAAACTATTAATACTCATATGTATTTATTTAATTTAACGATTTATGAAATTTTTGTAAAACTTTTCTGTCTTTGTATCTTACTTACATTTAGTAACTTATTCTAAGTTTTGTTATGTATACTTTAAATAATTACTCCATTTTATTTTGAAAGAATTTACAAAATATTTATCTATCTGTAATGCACAGCCGATGATGACAATTTTAGTTTCATTTTCTATACAACTAAATTGACTTAAGGACGTTACAATAATGTACTAATATAAAGGCATATTTATGCTTATAATATATTTTCATCATGGACGAATCATTAAAACCTCATATTATTGCATCCAAAACAATCACTAAAATAAACCGACCAATCAGTAGCTTTTGGAGAACACGTTCCACACGCGATGATTGGTCCAGAATGAAGACGCTATGAAAAAAGTACATAAACAGTTTCCATTCACCGAATGAAAAAGTATAAACAAAGATAATATCAACACATTAGAAACATTTCGCATTTCTGATACACTGTTCATGTTAAATTCGCTTTAGAAATAATCAATCAATCATTGTCTATACCGCGTAAAATCCCGCTGGTTTTTTCCAGGCAAAGTTCTTGGTTTTTAGAGACACGAGATCAAAAAATGGCATATTGATGTGCTACAAAACCTGTTCACCTTATTGATTTATAAGATAAATTGAGAACTTTTACTAGTGATGTAAAGTGATATAGCTGATTTATTAGTAAATTATTTGGAATATAAGACTAAGGTTTGTCTCTAAGGTGTCGATTAATAGGCCATTGACCGCAATCTTCTAATTACATTTCTCTGAACCAAGAAATCCTTTGAGGAGAAGGTTTTGGAATATGTTCCAAAACCTTCTCCTCAAAAGGGAGAGGAGGCCTTTAGACCAGCAGGGGAATTTACAGGCTGTTGTTGTTGTTGTTGTTGTTGTTGTTGAACTAAGAAACGAATAGCAAACAGCTGTCAATACGCTTTCAATTGTCCATGATACTACATAGACGAAGAATGACAACTTTGACAGCATATTAACTAGGTATTAATGTGGAATATTTTTTGTTGTTACTGTATAATTAATTTGATTCTCAATCAGATGTAATGGTTTCAACTGTTATTCCGAATGCATATTCTGATGAACACTTACATAGATTATGCTTCATAACTATAACATTTCCCTGTAATAAGTGAATATCTGTAGATTTTTAAACGACACAACATACTTAATATCCTCAAAAAGTGTATCATCTATCTTATAATTAATTATTTAAGATAAAATATAATCTTATAATTAGCCACAACGACTTTGTACTTTATAGTTTTCAATTTGTAATAACAATCTTATTTAATTTCTGTCCTATGATTGCTTTAGTGTATATTCTGAGTGAAAACTTATTAATCTGGTTTGGCAACTTGTCTAGCAAACTAAAAAAAAAATATCATAAAATATCTAAAATTATAAGATCATAATATTGTAAAGTTTAACGACCACCACGATCAATTATCAAATTGAATATCGCAATAGCAATTCGAAGTGTGTTCCAGAATGTCCCAGAAGATTCTCGTCATTGGAACGCGAACGCTAGTATGAGTATCGGCACGGCGATCACACAAGCGAGATACACTGACGTTCGAGGCTCACATTCTGATATTATCACGAACTGTTCGTTCCACAGCGAATCGTTGTTCCGCAACGGTAGCTCCAGAACCACCTGAAAGGTGAAAGCTCATTTTATTTTTGCCATATGTTGGGTATATACTATATATTGAAACAGGCAGACGAATAGAGAAAATGTGCCAGTTATTGTAAACAGTCACCATTGCCTATAAACATTGGCAACTCTAGAACTATCTGATAATTTAAAACTTAATAGAGGATATACATATTTTGATATAGGCAGATAGGGAAAATGTGCCACTTGAAATATTGACTCTGTATGAAATTAAACCTTTCCCTCATCACCAATTTGCAATCAATTTTGGGAAGTAAGATGTCGCTTACGCCCTTATTTACACTGCCTTCACCGATGCACATTTGGACTAAAACCAAGTAAACCCTTAACCCAAGATTACCTTTTGGCTGGAAAATATATCAAGTGATAAGTCACAACGGTCGGTGCTATTCCGGCACTCTCGAAGCGTCGTTCGGGCCACATCGTATCTCGTCTTCTGCAGGTCGAAGCGAGCTCGGATGAAGTTCCTTTGAACTTCATTTTCCGAGTTGAATACGAAGAAATAGTAGCCGTTTGCTGGAACTCTGCAATTCAAATTATCACTTATTTCCATGGTGTTTAAGGCTCACGTCCAGTAGTTTTGTCTTTTGGAATATTTACTATTTCATCAAATGCTCAGAGTCTGGTTGGTTTATAAAAGACATGGATATCATAACAAAAAATATATTCATTTTTCTATCAAGAACTTAATAGAATCCGAAAGTGGCCAGGAAATTAGCAATGTGACAATATTGTACATGAGAAATCAAGTAGATCCGTTGGTTCTGAACTTGGAATCCCATCAGTCTTATTGTATTAGTCTTCCCATTTCATTATGAGTGTGTGTAAGGAGATGGAAATGACTGCTCTATAAAATCCTTGACATCAATTATAAAACATAATAATACATCTAAATTAGGCGTTTTTGAAGAGCAAACTAAAAATTTTGGCGTTATTCTTATTCACTGATTAAAACATACCTATAGGTTAAAGCATTCGCTCTGGAAGCTGCATGAGTTTCCTTATCCAAAGCACCAGGCTGACAGGACGCATGCGGAGTTAGCGGCAGGTTCAGTATGAGCCCCGCACACTCAAGCAACGCTTCCTCACTGCTGGAGAACGATGACCAAAATTCGGAGTTGGACATATCGAAGGCGGTGGTTTCGTTTATCTGGTGGTGATGTTCTGCGTACCCGTCAGGTTCGAGACCCTGGAATTTATCGTTTGAGCTTTTTAATTGTTGTTATAAAAGCATGTATTATAAATTTGTCGCGTATATGATTTTGAAATGCTTTGTTATTCGCGTATTTGTATTTGTTCACTTGCTTGGCGGTGAAGAAAACATCGCGAGGAAACCTAAATATGTCTGATTTCGATGACAATCAGCCATATGTGTTCATCAACCCGCACTGGAACAGCAAGGAAGAATTAGCTTCATCTTTTCATAAATTGAAAAGAGACCTTAGCCTGTTAGGCTGTTAACGCTGGTTGGGTAAATTTATACAAAATTACTAATAATACATTGTGACTCAACTGTAAGCAAGTACGTTTTAAAAACAGATAGAAAAACGTCTCGAGTAACAAGATTAGAAATAAAACAGACAACTCTTTTTATGAATAAAAATAGATTTAAAATATGTGTAGCGGTAGAACATAATATGTATTACGAAAATAGACTGAGTATGCTAATCAAGTAGTATCAGTATGTTGTATAACTGCTCTAATGGCATATGCCGAGTCTGGGATATATGATTATTATGATTTGATTTGATTTGATGAATAAGGGTTTCAGATATTTTTTTAGTCTAAAATGATGAATAAGGGTTTCAGATATTTTTTTAGTCTAAAATTATTCCTAAATAATGCCCCAGTTACATCAAGATCGCAGTTGTTTAAAATTAGTTTTAAAATTTTCTTTTTCCATAGAAATATTTTATAGAGCTTTTCATAAAGATATATAGTTTATTAATAAAAATCAAACTTATATGCCAAATTGTTAAGCAAAAACTATCGTTTTAGGCTGTTTGGTATTGCGTTAATTAAATTATTGTTTGTATATAAACTTGGTATTAATGTTAATTATTTCCCTTTGATGTTATTGTAGCATATTAAAGTTTAGGTACACTGTTGAATCACTAGTCTTGAAAATCTATAAATGATCAGCGGAAACGGCTCCCAGTTTTTCCTAGTATAATATAACTAGCGATTGATATAAAATATACTACAGATTTTCTTGTTTCTTTGCTATATTATACATGTTTTATACGAAAACGAAACGCATCAAAATCCTTTGCGTAATTTTAAAGATCTAAGCATACATAGGGACAGTCAGGAGTAGGCGACTTTGTTTTATACTATGCAATAAATAATGATGGAAAAGTGTATGTTATTCCAACCTCTTCAGCAGCGTAGTCCCTCGCTTCATCATCTGCATTCAGTTGCTTTTCTAGTTCGATCTGTCCAAGAAGCAGATCCCTCTTGTTTCTGGAATTCTCTCTTGCCTCACGACGTTTTTCTGTAAATTATTTAAAAAGGTTATTGCAATTAATTTAACGTCATTGGTTGTTTCAATACGATTATATAATGTGCTCTTGATAGACTACATGGCGTATTATGATTACATTTTTTTTTAATCTTTTTCTATTCAGTACATAACTATAATAGTTATACTATTTGGCACTGTTACAATTTATTGATATATTCTTCGTGTATATACTAATACAGGTATTGTGAATGATGAAAGTAACCATGTCTGTAAGTGTCTCTGTCTGTTTGTTTTTTACTAATTCAGGAGCTAATCACTGAGCTAAATTTGATGAAAATAGGTATGAAAACAGCTTGAATCGCAATTATGGTCCTGGCAAAGCCTTAAAACTGGAACTAATCTATATTAATATTATAAATGTGAAAGTAACTAACTGTGTGTCGCGCTTTCACGACCAAACTAATGAACCGAATTCTATGAAATTAGGTTTCAAGCAAATTTGAACTCCAAGGAAGGACATTGGGTACTCTTTTGCTTGACACATGACAATCAAGCCCCTAAAACGCGAGCAAAACTGCGGGTGACAACTAGTACTTAATATCTTTCAATATATCTTACAGCGCCAACGTCTGTAGACTATAATATCTATAAAATATAACAAAATAATATTTGTATTATTATTAAAAAATATATTGTTTTTAAATTAACATGGTTATTTTTATTATTAAAGTTATTCATTTCGGGATATTTACCATGTTTTCGCCGAGAGTTAGTCACCGAGACTCATGAACAAGACATTCACAACAACAACAAATATCGAGCTCCACCGAACACAAAAATAAAAAACATGGTAAATATTCCGAAATGAATAACTTTAATATATATTGTATATGTAACATGATATGAAAAAAAATTGATCCCGCTGAGTTTCTTTCGCCGGTTCTTCTCAGGTCTGAGGTGTTAAATTCCTATATTTCCGGTGGTAGATTTTTGACTATCAATAAGAAAGTGTAATCTGTTGACATCTATTTTCAATAAAGATTTTTGACTTTGACTTTGGCTGTGGTGAACACTTACCATCAGGTGATATAGATAATTTAGTATCTTGTCAAGATGTATAGAGTATTTTATAAGAACATTGGTGTTTAAGCTTACTTTGTCGTTGTGATTTCGTTTTCTCTTCATCAATCGCTTCGACTAGAATCTTTCTCAAGTGATCCAGCTCCTCATCACTGTTCAATACAGCCGGCTTGTCTATCTGATAACATACAAATTTGACAATTAATAAATTTAAAGCTAAATCGTAATAGTGTTATGAGTGTATATGTATCGTAATAGTGTTATGAGTTTATTAACGTATAGTAGGACACAAATTAGATGTAGCATCGGAAAATGCAATGGAATGAAATTAATACCGATTACTGCCGATTTATACAACCAATAGAAATAGCTCCCTATCGCGCCATTCGACGCTATTCGTCGCTATAGATTCACGTGTCAGAGAAAGCAAGTGCATGTAAATCCACGTGTCAAATTGACGAATATATTAGGTCATATGATATTACTAGTTATTACGTTTGCGCAAAGATCATATTCGCATGAGAAATAAATATTGATAATTTGGTATAGCGTACGTAATTCGGATGTGATCGGTTTTACGAATTTTGCCGATGTGACATCTAAGTTGTGTCGTACTATATAATAATATTGAGTGCACCTATTGTTGTCTAAAATTTTCTCGATTATTACACATTGAAATAAAACTAGTTAGGGGTAGACCCGTGACCACGAACGCTGTAAAATGATTGAAGATGTTAAAAAAAATTAATATACGAGATTCAAATCCGTTATAACTAGTTTTATTTCATTGAGTGTACCTGTTTTTGCGTAGTTGTCGATTTTGTTGTCCAGAGCAAAGCTTGGTGTAATCTATGTTAAAGTGTCCATCGTTGAGGTAATAAAACTATCTGATATCTTGAATCGACATTGCTATTATTTGAGATTTTCGCATTTAAATTTATTTCGCATTTTAAATCATTTTTCGAAATAAATAAAAACCGTATTATACCTACGGTCGCTTGAATTCTTTATAATATTGCTACGGACAACTCTCATATATATTTTATTATTTTTCGATTTTTAGAGAAGATAATATTAACTATTAATCTTTTATAATCAGTTGTAAATGTACTTCTGGTTGAGAGATGTCAACGCGCGATATGAAAGTCAAGTGCACTTGATCAGATAAATCAAAATTTAGCTATTATCAATAAAAAGACACATTTTTTATTGTACTTTTAGTTTGTAGTAAGTGTTTGGTTTTACACTGACTTTATTATTTATACGTATAAAGTATTTCCTATACCGTAAATGTGCTATGATACGACCAAAAATACTATTGCTTTAGGTAAGTAAGCCAGACCACCGTTTACTACTACAGTTTCATATAATAGGCTATGGGACGTGTGATCTCGGGCTCACCTTATTGTTTTCAGTAACTCCCATCCGCTCATGCAACCTCATCAGCACTCGCTTCCCCCTATCCCCTAACGACTGCAACTGTTTCAGCACTTCTTCGTAGACCTCCTTCGAATTCGTCTCTTCGTTACTTCTCTGGAAAAAATGTGGTTCAAATTTATTCACGTAGGCTTTTATAAAGGTCTTCCGAATTATCATTTAATACTGCAGATATTTTTACTTTGCCATTCATTAATGAATTTGTAGAAATTACAAATGATTTGAATTTATTCGTTTTTGAATTTATCAATTGGTGAATTTTTTGGTGGAACACATTGATAAAGAAAGCATATTAATACAAGATAATTATATAAAAAAAGCGTAAGTAAGCTTATATTTGTTGACTGCCATTATTATATACATTTAGTGTTCTACTAAAGTGTTGTTTTGCCAAATATTGAAAAAGAGTAATTTATGAGTTTCTTGTCGGTTTTTTTCGGTAACTGCATGCCGAACCGGTGGTATCTTCTCTATATATAGTTTAATAATTCACAATACAATAATGCTTGTCAAAGCCTACTAAAATAAAGTATATTTTGATTTTTGTTGACCGGTTGAGGAAGATCATTAGAAACTCTTTCAATAAAAATGCGCAAAAAATAAAAAAATATGGAAAAATAAAAAATATATATTGTCATTTATATTTTATCTTATTATGCAACCGTATTGTGGCCGGAATAGATGTACAATCAAATTACGTGATATAATAATTATAACAATTAAGTTGATAAGCTAAATGTGATAAAGATTGAAAAAACTAATAGACATTTGTCAATGTTTTGAATTTGTCTGATTTTTTTGTCTATTGATAAATTGTTATAAATACACCGCTTTAAGATAAAACGCACTAGATTTTAGATAAGATTTGTAGCAGTGCGTAGCAACTAGTGCGAATAAAATAAAAATTAGTGCAATAATAGTGCAATTTCGTCGTAGAATATGAAAAGTTACATTAAACTATAGTATATATTTATGCTATTTGGAATTAAATGCTTCTTCTTAATTATTAATAATAATTTATAATAACATCAAAGTATCATTTCTTAAATAATAAATATCATTTATTTTTAATTGTTTTTTTACATTCAAAACGAAATGAATATTGTTTGAGTAAATCTCTGTATAATAATCATTGTACCAATAATATGCTTAACAAGCTATGATAGGCTTATAATAAAGTTATTACAAATAAAAGACAACAGTTACTTTTTTACTCTGTGGTGGGCCACAGAATAAAGATTCTTTTCTTAGCTTGTAAAGACCTAGCTAGACTAGCTTTAGATTAGCGGTAGACGCCTAACAGATAGTCTACCATCAAACAGTATGCACGCGCAAGGGACATCTTAGTTCCCAAAGTTGTTGGCGCATTGGCTATGTAACAAATGGTTTCTATTTCTTACAGCACCATTGTCTATGATGGTGACCACTTGCCATCAGGTGCACCGTCGTCCACTTACATATATCATATAAAAGCTATCAAGCATTTTAGCCGCATAGAAACAATAACAATAAACTATATATCAAATATTATGATTAGACTCGAATATATCCTAACTCAGATAATGTCATGTGTGAATTATATGTAATCTTTTAAGCTGTGGAAATTACTCTAACGTTTTATATCTTCGATAACAATGATAACATATGGTTAGGAAAATTTTCCATTGTTCGTACGTATCATTTTATTTATCCACTGAATAATCTAGAGTTAATCTGAGGGTGAATGAAAATAATTCCTTAGAATATATTTTTTCCTTCCAGAGGAAACGTGCGAAAGAGATAGATGCAAGTCTTGAAGAAATTTTTCTTTTTAAAATATTGTTTTAAAATTTATTATTGCCTTAAAAAATCACGACATGTGACACTCTTAGTCTGATTAGATTTAATGAGTTTTTTTCTGGTAATTAAATATAGTTCTGTTAAAAAAATAAAAAGGCTCAGGGAAGTAAGAAGCTTGATCGTTTATGGTATAAAAATTTACACCTCATAACTCGTAATTTCACCGAGAAAAACTAACTATTCAATTAGAAAAATACTTTTTAAAACTTAAAAAACTGTATAAATATATTACTGTAATAAAACATATGAAATAAGATAAACTACAAATAACTTACAGAATTAAAAAGACCACATATTCTAAAGAGGTCTTAGATCGTTAAAGAGTATATCTCTAAAAGTAGAAGTTATCAGACTTAGATTCAATTTCAAAAAAAGAAGTATAACATAAATATATATATATATATAATATGTACATAAGCTTCATCGAAAGTATAACACCTCGCCTCATTGCATCCACTGGTGACCGGAGGGCTGGTTCGTTTGCCCAGAGGATCGAAATTGCGTTTCAAGGGGAAATGCTGCTAGCATTCTTGGCACCATTCCACGCGGTCAAGATTTATACAGTAACTAGTTTTAGTGCATATTTGTATATTTTTAAGCATTTAATGTTAAGATTTATTAGATTGAGATTTATTTTAATCCTAAATTATAAAACAATTGGTGCCATTAGTATACAATAAAGTATTTTCACAATTAAAATTTAAATTAAGTTCCACTTGATATTATTAAAACACTTAAGTAATAGGAAGAGTTATCTAACTTATTTAAATAAAAAGCCAGTTATCTCCAGTTCGAAATATGGTCGAACTCATTATCAATTGCTTTAATCATTTTAAATAAACCCGACTATATGAACTATCTACGACTTTTTTAACATTTGTATAATATTCTGTAAGTGTATTTGAACAATCTTATCTTAATATATTAAAAAGTCTATCTTCATATTATTCGTATATCAAATAGGTCAAAATCTATTCACAACGGAGTCGCGTCAAATCTACGTTAAATGATTATCGGTGTGCTTTAGATGTGTGAGTGACGTTTATGCTTAAAATCTGTCAATGTGTGCCAGGCGACTAACGAATTGTAATTAAGTTTATTTAAAAAAAGAAAAAAAAACTTTCAAAATCGAAATACTCTTGATTTAATTGGGCTCATAAAACCACTTTTTAATCGTTGAATTTATCAATCAAATTTTATTCAAGTAAACTTCGCAATTAAGCGTTTTTCCATCGTCAATAATTAAATACTACCACCGTTACTGAAAGCAGCTTCTAGCGAGAAGAAACGGCAAGAAACTCGAATAGTTGCTCTTTTCATATAAACAGATTTACAATGCTCTACAGTAATTAGTGTCGTATGGTGGAAAACGAGCCTAACTTCAGGCGTTTCTTTCTGAAAAGTACTCTTTCAATAATTAACATAATAATTAAATGTACAACTACTCGTACGGAAAGTAGATTCTACCAAGAATAACTGGCAAGCCGATAAGTAAAGCATTGTTCAAAATAAAATTTGAGTTTCCTGGATTAAAAGTTTATCATCTAACCTAATATAACAGTTGTATTAATAATCATAAATAGAGACAACATCACATATATTACTCTGATCTCTATGTAAGTAGCTAAAGCACTTGTGTTATGGAAAATCAGAAGTAACGACGTTACCACAAACGCCCAGACCCAAGACAACAGTTAGTTAGTTAGTTTTCTAAACTAATGATAATCTACATCGACTCAGCTGGGACTCGAACCCAGGACCTCGAAGTGGCGTACCCATGAAAACCGCTGTAAACACCAATCGACCGCGGAGGTCGTCAAATATTGGTACAAGTATTGTGAATGATATCTAAACTACGAAAGCTTACCGTTCCCTGATCCGTTGAATTTCTTCGTGCATTGACATCACTTATGTTCCTTCTTTCTTCATTATTATCGATTTTATTATTCTCGAATTGAGATCCGATAGCGCTGCTTACATTATCCTTATCACTTATATGATTATTATATGTTATATTATTCTCATTAGATAGTGTAATAGGCTTCATTGTGTGAGTCTCTGGTAGATTCGTCGTTGCTGGCTCTGTGCCGTTACCATCAATATCTGCGAACATTAATTTTACATCTAGTTATTTATTTATGAATATATATAATAGATCAAATCAAATCAAAATAAACTTTATTCAAGTAGGCTTTTACAAGGACTTTTGAATCGTCATTTTCCAATTAAGTGAAGCTACCACCGGTTCGGAAAGTAGATTCTACCGAGAAGAACCGGCAAGAAACTCAGTAGTTACTCTTTTTTAACATTTAAAAAAAACAAAGTCATGTTAATGAAATACAATTATTTAAATTAATATATCCTGCTTGGAAGTCAACAGGTATTAACTCCACTCTTTCTTTATCTGCATGGTATGTACATGATGATGGAGCATAAGTAATATAACATCTTAATGTTGTCTTAAATTTTCGCGATTATTACACATTTAAATAAAACTAGTTATTACGGATTTTAATCGCGTATATTAATTATTTTGGACATCCCGACGTTCTACCGTCGTCGTACGACAGTCTACCCGTGACCACGAACGCTGTAAAGTGCTCGAAACGTCGGAATATCCAAAATAATTAATATACGCGATTAAAATCCGTAATAACTAGTTTTATTTAAATATAACATATTATTTCCTAAGTTAGGTAGGTAAGTCTTGAGATTATTAGGAATTGTTAATATTTCTTACAGTGCTTAAGTCTACGATAACTGCTGACCACACATAACATGAGGCACAAGTCTCATTTGTCAGTATATAGAAAAATGTTTTAGATAAATTCTATCTATTTATCTATCTTTGCTATAAAGGAAAACGTACAAAAGTCTCAATAATTTCAAATTGAGAATGCTTGGTGACTTCACGCTCCACCTTTTGTTTATAATCTTAGGACACATTGATAATAATTGGATTAAAATAACGTCTATCAATCAACACGTATATAGATTTGTTTCATATAATAATATAAAAAAATATATAATAAAAATGCGGTTTATGTGTTTAAGACTTTAAAAAATAGTATAAATAAATACGTATGTATTATAAACTTAGAAGTTAGAACGTGTGCATCTTAGCCGATAATTGTGGATCAGAACCCCGGAAAACACCGCAAAATTTTCATGTGTTTAATATGTGTTTAGAATTTATCTGGTAATAGGAGGTGACAAACCCTCATAGCCTGAGCTGTCTCTTTTTGACTGCACACAAGTTTTATATTCATTATATATTTTTTATTATTATATCTTTCTTTGTTTGTGTTGTTTTTATATAAATTTTTTGTATATATATTTTTTTCTTTATATGTGTGTATGTAAATAAATGTTTTTTTCTTTCTTATTTTTTTTCTTTCTTTCAAAATATTGCGAGGAAACCTGCTTGTGACAATCAGCAGCGTGAAGGCGCCACATAAGGTGACTTTCACAAAGAGAGAGAAGGCCAACAGAAGGAAATTTACAGGCTGTTATTAGTATATATACGAGTATGTTTAACAAATTCCTACTAAGTACCGCTTACATCATATCCTACTGCCTAGCATCACTACTTAGTATTGTTGTCTTTCGGCTAAAGATGGATCAGTGTTACGATAGGCACAACGGACTAAAAATCTCAGCGCTACCAACCTTGGAACGCACCACGCATTGGTAACGTAAGAAATAGTTAAAATTTTATAGAGACGACATAAAAACATTATGATTCTAAATGTTGTTATCAAGAATGATATACAATAGTACAATAGTATTTATGAAGGGTATACACTACACATTATTTATAAGGGCTTATAAAATATTTTATGTAAATAATATAAAGTTGAACGTACCCGTAATATAATTTATTATAGTTTTAAGACAAATATTGCTTTAGTTATATAATGTTTAATAAACAGATTAGTGTTGTGTTAGTAAAATTTTATTGTTTATTTTAATCCTAATTACACGGACTTAAATATAAGGGCTTTCAAAATAGCTATTTTTTTCTTTTATTTATTATATTAAGCTGATTTTTGGTTCATAGATTCTAGAACCTTCACATTTATGGACAACATTATTTAAGATAAAAATAGTTTCACTTACGGATAGTAATTTTTCACGAGTGTGTCAAAAACTAACGTTAGCATACTACTCTGTTCAATGAGAAATAACAGGGTACTGGTGTAAATGTTTGGATAAGACAGTATATAATACAGTATATAAAACTGTAACTGTATATAATAGTTTTTAAATTTTTCGGTGATACCTAAATTTCGTGCGTTTCCGGCCTTTATAGAAGGAGTGCTCTATTCTTGAAGTTTCCCAAGTCGTATCGTTTCGGAAAAACTGACGGCGTTCCACAAAATGGTTGTTGGCGAGGCAGAAAATGTCTTAAAAATCGCGCTGTTGTTGATTTTCGGATATCAAGGTGGTGGTATGGAAATTTCGAATTCTGAAGTGTCCGAAGATGTCCGAAGGTGAAATATTTGCACATACCTTTAAATGATAGGAAGCGCCTCTCGTCTCGGTCGACGTTGGTGTCTCGGTGTCGATGTAAAGCCGGCAGAGACATCAGGTGGGAGGGGGGATGGTAGTATTTCAGAGATTCGGTTTTAGCGGCCTGGCGTATTGCGTGTAACCTTTCGAGAATTTCACGGAGTTCCTGTAATAAAACATTATTAATGTCTCCAATTTTTTTTGCTCTGGATGGAGTATTTTATAGTGACTTAATAAATATAGCATAAAAGAGCCGAGATAGCCTAGTGCTTAAAACCCGTTGGTACATCTTAACCGATGATTGCTAGTTCAAACCCAGACAAGCACCGCTGAATTTTCATGAGCTTAATTTGTGTATAAAATTCGTCTCGTGCTTGGCGGTAAAGAAAAACATCGTGAGGAAACCCGCATGTGTCTAATTTCAACGAAATTTTGAATACACCGACCCACATTGGAGTAGGGTGATGGAATGTGATCCAAAACTTTCTCCTTAAAAGTGGAGGCCTTAGCCCAGCTGTGCCAAATTTACAGGCTGTTATTGTTGTTGTTGTTTGTTGTAAAAATTATATTAATTGTAAGATATATCTGAAACATTAATGAAATATTTTCATTCAATTTATAAATCATGACCTAATGTATGGTGGGCAAAATCTCACCAGCAATTAAGCGTTGAATTGCTATTGTGATGCCGTGGACGAAAAGTAAATAAGACCTCATGTAAAAATTAAGTATTACCTTAGGATCATGATCCGTGACGTCAACAGTAGGCACGTTGTCCAATGACGTCACGTTCGCTTTCTGGTTGGGATCGTGGAATTTGATTCCTGCTTTGTGTCTTTTCATTGTACCTATAAAATAAATCCATCTAAATACATCTCAGATTCGTTTGTTCAATAGTTTCCTTGGTGATAGGGTTTTGTGAAAATCTGGGTAGATACCATCCAATCATGAGATATTCTACATCCAAACAATAGTACTTGGTATTGTTGTGTTCCGGTTTGAAATATGAACGAGCCCATGTAACTACAGGCACAAGGGACATAACATCTTAGTTATCAAGGTTCGTGGCTCATATGTTCGTTCGCCAACCAATATGATAAAAAAATAGATCGGTGTAAAGGTGATCTGAACACTTCCTCTGAAGAAGTCTGCATTGTTCTACTATTGTGTATTACATGAACAATTTTAATAGATACGTAAAGTCAGGTGTTGTTTAAAGTCAAGTTAGGAAATAATGAATCAGACGTAGAAATGTATGGATTCGATAGCAAACTGATCACTCACTGTATTCAGGACAAATATTGTTTCGTCGCTACGATCACGTGAAGCCCTATCTAATGTTACGAGTACAACGATAAGAGCTATAGAGAATACACAGACAGGCTTAATGATTCACCCGCGGAGTAAATAATTATAGTTCAATTGTTACATCGCACTTTATTTATTTAGTCTAGTAAATATTGATTTTCAAATTTAAATTATTTACTTATCTAAAGACGATTGGAACACCAGCAAACTGAGGTTGCATGTGTATTATTCATCAATTCACTTTATAGTATGTGGTAAAGGAATACAGGAATACTTTCATGTGTTGGTTTAAATTCTACCACGTCGATGAATGTAGGTATGTGGTTTTCGAGAGGCCTGTGAAAAATCTCAGCAGTGGCAAATACAGTGTTAAAAATATCAACAACTGATTTATCTTCCCTTTTCATTTTGATATTGAAAAAAAAATGAATTTCCAGCTAGATAAATTCGGTCGTAGGGAGGAAGGAGTACTTTTACATTTAGTGAAAAAGTCCTAAAAGTATTTAATGTAACCATTTTATCGAAGAACTCCTATTGCTGCTGCAATTTTACAGGAATAACATATTCAAAATAATTCCATTTACCAATTATTATTACTATAAGAGATAAGTCTGCACGCGCTCAAACTTACCAGGATCATTTGCTTTTCCATCTTCTTTATTGAGTTGGTGTATCTTCTCCAGTAGCGAGGAGTTGGACAGTAGCCCGAGTTTGTGAGCTTCTATTAGTTCATCTAATTCTTCTGATGAATCGTCACCAATGTACGCGCATTCCTGGAGGTGCTTGTAACCTTTGATCATGATAAGAGATGCTCCAGGCCACCTGAATGGATCAGTATTTCTATGTTTATTTTCTTTGAATTCTGTTTAGACACTATATGCTTTGTATAGATGAAGATGAGTGATCTTGATCTTGATTCTAAATGACTATGCAGTTTGTCTAGTTATTAATGAGCACTAAGTGAATAATTAGTCGATACTTAAATAAGATTATGGTTCAATTATTCTACAGATATCGCATCGTAGCTATAAAAATATCCTAAACATTTTTCTGTAGACGGTTTAATTTTTTAATTAACATAACTTTGTATTTTAAATGTCGAAAAAGAGTAACTACTGAGTTTTCGGCCAGTTTTTCTCGATAGTAGCTGCATTCCGAACTGATTCAAAAGTGCTTACAAAGCCTACTTGAATAAAATATATTTTTATTTAGATTTTTGATTTTGTCATATTAGGACCAATTACCTTTTAGAACAATAGTTGATTTAAGGGCAAAATATCGAACCTGACGCAAGACGATACAGTCACTGTAGATCCCTGGAGAAGATAGAATCCCCAGTATTCCTTCATATCATCCTCTAGTTCTAATTCCCTGGTCATGGAAACCGGAACCAACTCCTCGGTGAGCTCCGGAGGGCCTGGGACGACGAAGGCATTGAAGGTCGCATTCGATCTTACGACTTGTCTCTGTTGAAAGATATATTAATTAATAAAAGGAGTTTTACATTAAAACCTCCTTCGATATTGGATTAAGGGTTGCTTGAAGGAATATTATAAAATATTGTAAATTGTTTTTTTGTCTGTAAATGGTTTTATGATATGAAGATTCGTAAGTATTATTTATAATGTTGGCATTTTTCTAAACAGTACAAGCAACGTTTCATTATAAGGAAGTACTAATATTAATATACATGCCCTTCTCATTAGGTTCAATTCTTGTCCTGGGGACAACCAACAACTTTTTATATCGCTAGGTGACTCGTAAGATATTGTGCCATAGTTGCTAGCATGATATGGTTTTGGATTTGATATTTTTGTATTTAAATTGCACATAAGAGTAGCAATCGAGGTTTCATATATTACAAATACTCAAAAGCACACACAAACAAAGGTTACTGTTACTCTCAGGACTTTAAACTATGATTAAGAATCATGTATACATATTGTTACAGCCTTATTAAATTGTGTGTATAGACAGTACTTATAATGTCAAGATTTTAAAACGCTAGAGTTCTTTCACGAGAAACGTTTACTTTATTTAATCAGATACAGCATTACACATCATTATTTACCCGTGTAACAACAAATATAACGACCGATAATGGCTTTATCATATATATGATATATATATATGATAGCAGACTCGAATATAGAACAACTCTTGTAATTGTGATTGTTGTATGTAGTTATTGTTTGTAGGGTTAAACCGTATCATGATAAAAGCAAGAATAAATAATATTTCTTGTATGGAATATTTTAATATATACTAGCGACCCGCCACGGTTTCGAATGCAATGCTGATACTAAATATACTACGGAATGTTTCACAACATTCACAGTTTTTCAGTCCCTACTGACTTTATGCCGTCTCTACTGACTTTTTGAAATTAAATACGTTAGTTTAGTTCACAATCATATTAATTATATTTATTCTAAAATTGCAATTTTATGATTTGTGTTCTATCGTTCTCATTATGAAATGATATGATTTTTTTTATTTCTGTAAGATAATAACAAATTTGGGTTAAATTTGCCGCCCCTCAAAATTTGCCGCCCTAGGCTGCAGCCTACTTAGTCTATTGATAAATCCCCCACTGGTCGTTAGACAATACAAACTGCTATGTTCCTGCGTTTGAAATCCATGATATCTTCGAAAATATTAATTGAAATTACATACTGCGACGTATCATATTGATCTGTTAAATGCGCAATGTATTTAAAATACTTAATTGTATTATGATTAATGCTGCATTCGTTACAATCGATTCGAAAATGCCATTTTTCTTTTAAAAAGTAAAGGGTAAATAATGGTGTTTGTTGGTTATCTTTAGGAGATAGATATTACAATATTGTCATATATATCTATTATAACTATGAAATAAAAATATAATATTTGCAACTGGCAATTCCAACATACGTGAACCTCGCGCCATTTGCGTTTGATTATGAAACGTTACATATACAAACTTCGCATTTTAATACCACCTTGACATATTACTGTTATGGTATATTTTATAAAAGAATAAAAATAAATATGATGTTATTCAGCAATAATTCAAACAATCCAATATGTTCATTAGACGAGACCAATTAACTTATATAATGAGCTGATCAAAATCAATCGTACAAATTCTTCGAATAAAATTCAAATAATTTCTATTGTTGATTATATTTTATTATAGTTGATAATTATTATGAGGCGTTGAGTTTTAAATGTGGTATGAAATCACACCGGCTAAGTGCAAGTTGGCCTTCTTACTCTATTGGTCAGACAGACATATTATAGGGAATAAGTATATCAACAAAGGTGCACTCTGTATTGTTGGCCTTTCATAATCTGATTGGACGTTAGATCCCGTAGCCCATAGAGTTCAAAGCCAATGGCTTTACGCGCTTTCTGAATCTTGAGAGTTTAAACTCTGCTTATATGTTTAGACACCTTCTTACTGAGAAATTGAAAACAGACCTTAATAGCAGACCTAAGATTTGGACCAGGACTTTTGCGGTCTTATCAGCTAATCAAAACTTAAATAAGAATTGCAAACGGACAGCCATAATTGTCCACATATGGATCCGGGATTTGGACCAAGACTTCTGCGGTCTTATCAGCTGATCAATAGACAAATAAGAAAGGCGAACATGCAAATAGACCATCATAAGTGTCCATATTAACCATTTCTTATCACCAATGCGCGACAAACCTTAGGAGCTACATCTGTACATAGGGTTTTTCACCCGTCAAACCGGAACACAATAATACACTATACCATCCATTAAACCAAGAAGTTATTACGGTTATAAAGATACAGCTACAATAATTCCAAATACAATAATATCCAGTACTTTTTAGTTGACTTTGACGATCAAAAGTTCGTATATTGTTCTAGATAGTAGTCAAGTATAACTACGTACAGACCTACCTGACACCAAGTTGGAGATATTTTGCTGTCGATCAAGCGCATGTCGGTCATACTCATCGGGTACATTTGGCCGGAAAATACACGGTACCTGCAACAAGAAATAAATAAATTTCAAATACTTTCAACAAGTTTTTATTTAACTTGCAATGTTGTAGGCAAATCTTGCAAGTCGAATTAATATTCTATGAAATTATTTACGTTGGTTTAAAAATAATACATTTTTAATCTAAGTGTCATTTGATGCGACACCCAGGTTTGGCTCCAGATGAAGAATATCCTAAACAGTGAACAGTCTGGACATTTTATATTTTGTTTTTTATTAAATACACATTGCAGGGCAAGCATATCAGCCAGTGAAAATCTTTTCACAACTGGTCCAGTCGTTCCATAGATAAGTCGGAACAAACAGACAGACATACTCTCCAACTTTACTATATGGATAATTTTTCTACAGCCTTTTAAATAGCAAAGATTGTTTTAATTGATCGGTAAGGTATTTAAGCACATTCCTTAAGATAACAGAATTCAAATGCCGCTACGCATATAAAGAAGATTTAAAATAAATATAATTAATCTAATACGAAATGATTTATATAACTTTTAATTATTAACGACTTTAATATTTATTTAATCTTAAAATCCCTAATAGCCTCAATTTAATCTCTATAATTCCATTATTATCATAATGATATTATTCTAATGATTTTGTCAATTTCGTCTACAGAAAGTATTTATAGATAGTTGTATATCTACAACTAATAGATAGATCTATATCTACAAGAACATCGATGATTTCATAGAAAATAACGTGAAATTATTTTACTAGAACTGTAAATAGAGCTTTATGCTGTAAGAGAATATTTTGATTTTGTTATTTCAAGGGTCAAATCGCTTGTTGTTTTTGAATCTAATTATTTCTTCAGATTTGTAACTTTGACTAGTATGTCTTAACGGCAAGGGACATGACATTTTCATTTACTGTCATTTCTACTCATCATTCCCTTATAAAAGCAAAGCATAATTTTTTCATTCGATGTAATTGTGTTGTAGTGGAATCGTTTATTTAATTCGATGATTATGTGAACGGAAGGTTCAATCTGAGTTTGAGATTCTGTGATTTGTGAGATCGTTAACGATCTAGATTATGCTGCCTTACGCCGAAATCAAATCCAGTTACATATTGGTCTAAAATTGTAGACAGTTCGGTAGAAATTTCAAATATTTTTACATCTTCGAACATTAAATTTACTTTTACCCATATTTCATAAATTAAGGGTTTTATTGTGTTTTGATACGACAGAGAATATTATAAAAATAAAAAGAGTAAATAAACAAAAGCGTCTTTTTTTATTATCTAAGCGTTCTTATTATCTAATTTCATTGGTGCTCTTTCACGACCAAACCATTAAACCGAATATGATGAAATTTTGTATGTATTAAGATTGTAACCTAAGGAAGGACATTTGTTTTTTATGCTTAACTCCTGGCTGACCACTAAAACGAAAGCGATAGCGTAGGCTGATTAATAATTCCTTGAAAAAATATTGGTAATCACTACATATTATAAAACAAAGTCCCCCGAACGAGTCTCCCTGTCTGTATGTTCGAGATAAACTCCAGAACTACTGAACGGATTTTCATGTGATTTTCACTAATGGACAGAATCATTCATAAGGAAGGTTTAGGTACATAATTTATTAATAATTAAGATTTTTGTGTAAATAAGTTGAAATAGAACGACCATTGATAAATATGTCGGAAAAGGCAACGAAAAATATTAATAAAAGTTGAAAATATAAAAAAGAAACTTATGTCCAACCGTGCGAAGCCGAGCCGGACCGCTAGTATTATTAAAAAGTTAAATATGTATATGAACTTACCTCATGTACAGTGGTACAAATATGAAGATACAGGGCAGCACTATCATCAAGATCAGTAAGCGACATAACCTGATTGGTCCTTTGTAACATGACCGCGAGGCTATTTGACTGAACTGCCGAGTGGGGCGAGGTCGGGGTAGTCCAGCTACAAAAAAAGAAAATTACTTAGGGATATTGCTTTCAAATATCTTTCTCTAAAATAAAAGTTTCAGTCGAAATGTGAGGTTTAAGAATTTATTCTTTAAAAAGTCAGATTATTCTATGGTTATTAGTTAATGGAATAGAATAAAATAACATAAAACATAGCTTTGTGTATTTTAATCGCTAAAAAAATGGGTATTCTCTAAAATATATTTTGAGAGTTGAGACTACAACCTGTTAACTGAGCTAACATTTTTGTTATGTTGTGACAGATATTTAAAAAAAAGGAATATGTCATGAGAAAGAAGTTGTTTTCTTTATATGTGTCAAAACACTAGACACAATGACACAAAATTGAAATTAATAAAAAGAGATGAAGAGAGAGATGAAAAGAAAGGGAAAATACGACATTTCCCTCTATTATCTGCATAATGCAATATGCTGCAAGTCGCCTAATCATAATAGAACCACGTTCCAACAAATTATAGCGTAATTAAAGAAGATTTGCACTTAACTGGATCGTAATTAGGGTTTACTATTAATGATTTATTATTATTTGCATTATTTATCTCTTTTTTATATATCTACATCATGTATTATAATAATATGTCTTTACTGAAAACAAATTTCCACGGATATTTAATAGGAACATCGTGAGAAAACCTACATGTATCCAAATTCAAGGAAATTCTGCAATATGTACCAGGAAAGCGTATTGTACGATTTGGTGGAATAAGTTCCAAACCTACTTCTCGATTATAGAAGAGACAGTTAATATTTATTTCAAATTGTATAAGTATATATGTATATATTTCCTAATACTTACATTCCAATGGCACTAATTCCTGTGGATCCATATTTATGTATGTCCAATTGTCATAATTTATTCACATGAATTATAATCGCAGTCCGCATCTATTTGATATAATATTCATGTGTCGTAACGAGCAGGACCTGTTTGAACAATAAATAAAACGTGTGTTATCTGTACAAATAAATGATATTGGATGTCTGTCTGTGATAACAGATTAACTGAGTTTTTATGATTATTCTTAATTTAAACTGGAAAATAGGCCACGAAGACATTTACACCATAAGAAATTTTAATCTTAAATTATTTCATTAAAGCCACTTGAGTCAATTATAAGTTATACCGACTTGACGTTTAAATGTTTATTAACCTAATAAAATAAAAAGCCTGTTATTAAAACAATTACTGACATAATTATTATTTTTTTAGTAATTTCATTATCTAGTATAAAACAAAGTCGACTACTGTCTCTATGTTTGCTTAGATTTTTAAAATTACGCAACGAATTTTGATGTAGTTTTTTATACAGATAGAGTGATTCGAGAGGAAGATTCTGTATATAATACATGGACAATATAGTTAAGAAACACTGATAATTTTAAAAGTTTCTAATGTGATTTCGTAAATAAAGAAATTATGAAGTATGTATACCAAGTATAAGTATTACATCTGTGCGAAGCCGAGCCGGTCGCTAGTTTTATATATAATACGAATACAGCACAAGTAAAACTGCTTGGAAAAGCTAGTTTTAAATAAAAACAAGTCGGTTTTCAATTATTCAAATGCTTCTTAACTAAGAGCATAATTATAAGTCAACGTGTAGCTTTCATAATAATATATTTGTTTTACTTGCATTTACTACGCAATTTATTAGAATAATGTACTATATTTACCTATAACGTATATTTAAAGTATGACTAGATAAGAACGACTGTCTTATTCGTTCAAATGTAAAATCAATGATGTAGAAGAGAGAAGACAGATTAATAAAACTCCCGCTAAATATATAATTCTGATAACGAATTATCCTAAACTCATAACATTAAAAATTAGTGTATGTTGTACCTTTACTAATATTATGGAGTTTATATTTCAGGCGCGGTCCATGAAGGATTATCAACATTATATACGTCAAATTTAAAACCATCTACAACAATTGAGAAGTGGCAAAAATTTAATAAATCAATTAGGAAATTATTCGAAATCAAATTCACATTTGGTCCGTCTCTTAAGTCATCTGGTCGTGTTAATGTTATCCAGAGATAAGCTAAGAATTACATGCAATCAACTGATCAATAAGATTAGGCGACTTCCATTTGACCTCTCCTTTCAATTTTAAAAAATATGACGTTAGTCGAGATGGCCCAGTGGTTAGACGCGTGCATCTTAACCGATGATTGCGGGTTCAAACCCAGGCAAGCACTGCTGATTCATGTGCTTAATTTGTCTTTATAATTCATCTTGTGTGCTCAGCGGTGAAGGAAAACATCGTAAGGAAACCTGCATGTGACAAATTTCATAGAAATTCTGTCACATGTGTATTCCATCAACCCGCATTGTAACAGCGTGGTGGAATATGTTCCAAGACCTTCTCCTCAAAGGGAGAGGAGGCCTTTAGCCCAGCAGTGGGAATTTACAGGCTGTTGTTGTTGTTGTTGTTTAATTTAACACTTGCTGTGACCGTTCCTGGCCCATGTCAGAAACTACCAGTTTTATAAGACTAATAAATGCTCTGTCAATAGTCTAATTTTAAAGCGAAGTGAAATTATTTATATGTTTGTATATAATATCATAAATTAAATCCTTATCTCTAAGTCGCGTTGTATCTTTTGATAACAGTCAACTCCCTTTTTATCCCCTTAGGGGTAGAGTTTCCGTTCTTAGCGTATATTTGTACCCTATTAGGATGCAAATGTGAAACCATGTCACATTTTACTTGGTGGTAAGGCTTTGTGCAAGTCCGTCTGGGTAGGTACCACCCACTCATCTGTTATTCTACCGCCAAATAACAGTACTCAGTATTGTTTTGTTCCAGTTTGAAGGGTGAGCGAGCCAGTGTAACCACAGGCACAAGTTACATAACATCTTAGTTCCCGAGGTTGGTAGCACATTGACGATGTGAGGAATAGTTAATATTTCTTACAGAGTCTTTGTCTATGGGTGATGGTGACCACTTACCATCAGGTGGCCCATATGTTTGTCCGACTACGAACCTATACCATAAAACAAAAAAAAATACATTCCAGGTTTGTAGGTGTCATAGTTTTAAAGATTTCGTAAACAATTAGTAAGTATTTGGCTATACATATGTATAATTTAATAATGAACATCTATGTAGTTTACAGTTACTATATCGCCAAATCCTTAAGTATACATTAAAAAGTATAACGACATATTCGTTTGCAAATTTTCGTCTCGATTTCGAGATATCTTAGAATTATTTAAAGTAGGCATTTGTGCAAGACTGTCTAGGTAGGTACCATACATTCATTGTAACCATCAAAAAGCAGTATTTAGTTTTTTTGTTCTAGTTTGAAGGACGTAGTGTAACATACAACCAGTAACAAACAACAGTTATTTTATTGGTCCTACATTTGCTATATAAGAAGAAATGGTCAATATTTCTTACAGCATCTAGGTCTATTGCAGTGTTGACCACTTATAATCAGATACCTACTGCTTTAGCTTAGAAGTGAGAGCCAATTGCACTGTAAGCAATACATACAATCAATGCACAGATTAGTATTGTATCGCCATACTTAATAATAATTAGGTTATCAGTAATACAGTACTTGAGACATCGTCTGCAATTATAAATGAATTTAACGTAATTTTAATTGGGTTCCTTAGTAAAATAAAATATATATAGATAGGTGGGTTCTTTGAAGAAGTATTTAACACATTTTATTCCTCATATCACCAATGTACCACCAACTATGAAGGCTGTGGCTTACACAACCTTAAATATGAATGCTATGTATTAGTTGTTATTTGTCGGTAAAATGTATGATGGTAGCGCTATCTACGTGGGCTTGTACAAAGTTCTACCACTAAAGGCAATATATCAATCAATATAATTTATTCAAGTAGGTTTTTAAAGTAACTTTGAATCGTCATTTAACAGACTATAAGTGAAGCTATCACCGGTTCGGAATGCATATCCTACCGAGAAAAAACTCATTGTATTTTTTTATTAAAATTAACGCCTGGTTATTTTTAACTTGACAATACTGTATACATACTCAATTATAAATATATTAATTATTTTAGTAAAATTAAATACAACATACAAAACTATAATTGGCGTATGCGAAGTTACAAGCTAATTTACATACAAAGACACATACATAGTATGTGTAAGATCACTATGTTACGTAACTTATAATAGCACATACGTATTTAAGTAATTACTTATTATATTTGACTTGGTACGATTAACCCATGGATACTCAGTACAGGGTTTAAACAATAATATATTTAATAAATTTTGTAATAAATGTTTTAGGCTTTCACCGTTATATTAACTGGAATTTAAAATTAAATAAAAAGTTTTGCCATTAAAAAGAAATAAAAGTGTCAAACCCATATAAACAATTTACGTTTATATCTTTAGAACAAATAAACGGACAAACGGACAAAAACAAAACACAACTTCGATTACTATTTAATAATAAATACAGCGACACGTGCAAAGTCCTCTCGTGGCTTGAATCACTAATATTTATTATCATACTATAGCAAAATATTTACTATGTGTGTAAACAGATTGTCGCTGTGTGGGTATGCGTTATAACAATATATTTTACGTGTTCCGTATCGGTAGCTGTAGCTTATATAATACTTGTCCCACACATACAAACTCGAAAGTAACAATTAAACACGGTCCAAAGATGTCAGACGTACAAACTCTAAAATCACTATAGAACCCGGGCGTCGTAATATACCAGAAAGTTATACGCTATATTTACTGTAAATAGTAGACTTTCTTGGTGGTAGGGCTTTGTGCAAGCCCGTCTGGGTACCACCCACTCATCAGTTATTCTACTGCCAAACAACAGTACTCAGTATTGTTGTATTTATGTTTGAAGGGTGAGTGAGCCAGTGTAACAAGGCAGAAGGGAATAATATCTTAGTTCCCAAGGTTAGTAGCGAATTGACGGTTTAAGGAATAATTAATATTTCTTACAGCGTCATTGTCTATGGGTGATGGTGACCACTTACCATCAGGTGGCCCATATGCTCGTCCTAACCTATACCATAAAAAAACTAGCATTTCATATCACAGATAGAGGCTTTTCTCTGTTCTCTAAATGGACCTGGTCCAAATCACATTGCCTATTACAGCTCTGCTAAGAGAGCATCTCGGCCATTTGTCGTATATAATTTAAAGGCACGTTTACAATTTGACAGGAAAATACTTTAAGGAAATTTATGACATAGATTTGATGCGATAAAATTCTTGTAAACAGTACGTTTCAGCGGTAATAACTAAAACAGTGAAAATCGTTGATTGTTCATACGAATTGGTGCCTTTGGAATTCAAAGTAAACCTTTGAAACCAAGTATAATACAACATAGTGTTAGAGATCGTTCACAGCACTTTGTTTGAACGAAGCAAAATCATTTATTAAGCTGGGGATACACCTGTGTAAACGATGAGAATGACACTGGACGGATAATTGTAAAAGACCAGAAAACCCAACGATCAGAACACGTGAATCTAATTGACGTGAATTTGAGCACCGTGGTGGAATAACGAACCAACATTTTAGTAGAATGGTGGTAGCTTGTCTGAGTATGCACCACCCATAAAGCACATATTCTGCCACCAAAAAGCGATTTTTGTGTTTCCGTTTAAAGAGTGAATGAGCTAGTGTAACTAAACTGACAAGGGATATAACATCTTAGTTCCTAATATTCGCGAAAAATTGGAAACGCCAACTAATTATATATAAAAAACCTCTACAGATACCGAGCACTTCACACAGCTGGATATTTAGGATACTTTCTTACATTTTGTGGGACAAGTGTGGACGTGACTTAACTATTAAGTCTATATAAATAACGCTGCTACCAGTGTGTACGATCCTTAATGTCGATAACCTATATTCATAAGCCGCATTATAAGTTAACGTGAAATCAGTAGTTGTAAATTATATGAAGCAATTGTAAACACGACATTTGAGTTATGTCTCAATCAAATCAAAGTTAGTATGTATGCTCAGTTAGTTTTACAATTCATCTCTTACTAGACTGAAGGAAATCATTATAGGAAACCGCTAATGTATTAACCATCTATCTCCTAACTCCAGCAGATAAGAGAACATAGCTACGTCATTCTTACTGTAATTGTGTGAGTTTACTATAACTTGTATCACGTTTACAATCGAATTATTTGACAGAAGCTATCTGGAAACCGGCTGGCATGGTATGGACATATTATGCGGAGGAATTAGGACCATGTTGTAAGGGAGGTCTTGAGCATAGATTTGGGATACAGGATGGATATAGAGGTAGAGGACGACCAAGGAAACGATGGATGGATTGTGTGAAAGATATGGTTAGACAGAATGTAACTTGTGAGGTCACGTCCGAGAGCTATGGAAGGAGACACGCTGTGCTGACCCCAAATAAAATTAGGATAAGGGCAGGGGGATGAGGATGAGGATGAGTTGAATTATTTGTTTTCAATCATCGATAGAGCCAATCAAATGGCCATCTATTTATATTAATATTCGAACAGATAAAGTTAATGAGACCTTGAAATATTAATATATATGTCATTCAATGACTATTGGAGCAAAAATGTAAATCATAAAACAGTTACCTTAATCGCTTGTCCATTAAGCTAATGGTATAACTATATTAATGATTACAAAGTACGAAAACATTGTGATTGTGACGTTCATTATATTTGTTTCTCGCTAAATTATTAACTACGATATCTATACTAATATTTTATTTCAAGTAACTCTCACAAAAATAAGGGTTATTTTGTGTTATTTTCGGTTTGTTTACGAGCGTAACGTATTATATAAAAGTAAACACGTAATACATATATTTATTATTATGTACAACAGATTACGGTAATTATACCCGATTTTGATACGTATATGCTACAAATTTTCCAATGATTAGAGTCAAAATCGCGTGTCATATTTTGATATTTAATGCTGCTGTTCTGCGGTGATTTATGAATTTCTTTTTACCGAATACCTTTACAGGACTACATTATGATTACAATCTACAAGAATGGCTTTCAGCGTAGAAGTGTACGCAGCTCCATTAAATAAATAAATATTGGACAACATGACATACATTACTCTGACACCAATGTAGGTAGACAAAGCATTGGCGTCATATAATATTCTTTATCCCTACTAACAGGTAGGAATGAAACCGGAATCAGGCCTAAGTTTTCATTCCGAATAAAGGGAATGTATTACTTCCAACTTTATAACTTGAATGAAGAATAAAATTACTCTCTGATAGATCCGAAATTTTGATAACAAGAGTTTCCTTGCCTGTTCTTAGTGCACGCAAGCAAAGGGTTTACTCGTGATCTCAACTCGAGATATCCCTGATTATTTCAAACATTCAGAAAGGAAAGGATCTAGGTGGAAATAAGTGGGTTAGCTGGGAACAGTCGTGCACCTTAGATTAAAAGGGCGTATAGACCAAAGTTCTTGAGAGTAAATCTCACCAATCAAACCTTATAGCCGACCCACTAGAATACAGTACAATCTATGTATTTATAGTTGAGAAGCGTGTTAAAATAAATGTGTGTCTAGCACTAGGTATTTAGGAGATTTTACAGCATTTTACACAATTCTAAAACATAGTTAAACCTAGTAATCGTTTTACTCCGGAAACAATTCTATTGTCAAACATAAAGCTATGGAAGCAAGCCAAAATAATTTTGACCGATATTTATTTAGTGTATTGACCGATAAAGCGTCCGAATTCTTTTTGTTTCAAGTAAAATTACTTTTAGGATCTTTTCGTCGATTCGGCTATTTTTTTAAATTGTAATTTGGCCTTCGGCTTAAAATAATTTATAAAATTAAAATTTACTATGTATAAATAATTTAGATTCTTGTATTTATTATTAAGAGTCTGTTTTCATTATATAAACAGCTGTTGTGTGTGTTTGTTTGCATATGTATATCCGTATTATAATCAATAGAAATGTTTAAATCATGTTATACATTTATATTAAAATATACTATTACGATTATCATATATAGCAAAACAGAAACACGTTTTAAATTAAATATTATATAAAAAAAAAAACGACGTCGCTATCGGAATAATAATCAACACAATAATAAAAGTCAAGGAAACTCACTCTTAGCGTTTTTTTTAACGAAATAAACTGGAAGTTTATCGACCCACTTATTCACTAAAATAAACAATGGAAACACATGTAAACTCACTTTCAGTTTAAATTATAACCACAAAAAAATGTATTGTTTTTTCTTTTTTTTTTTTTTAATTATGTGTGGTGTTATACGGCACAGGTTTTAAATATTTCGTCCAAAAAAATAAATAACACAAAATCACAACGCGTGTGTCTTCTAACGCGGCGTTATCGCGACTGGCCTCATCATATTAACGCATTTATATTTATCGCTTATATATTAATAGCCATACGAATTTTAATTGTGCGTATCTAAAACGACGGATTGTTGAAACTTTTGCTGTCCACGCGTTTTGCGTTTTGCGATTTCTCATGGCATGCGTGGCATTGTTTTATAATTTTTGTGTTTTATTTATCGGAATTCTATTAAATAACCTTCTAAATAAAACAAAATTTTGAACAAAGTTGCTTTATATTAAATATTAAAAAGAAACAACGAAATAAATTGACAAATTTTAACAAATAATTAAATGACGAGATAATAAAATATTAAGTATAATTCCGTGTTAACGTGTTAAAAATAACAATATAATATTGTATAACAGAAAGAGACAAATAGAAGGGAAAAAGAAAGAACAGTACCATAACAAGGAGGGGACAGTTAACTCTACTAAGCCGCGTTAAAGAACTTCGATTCAAATTTCATAAATATGATAAAATAAAACAATGATCAGGCTGAATAGTTAACGATCTTTGGTTATTAAATAATAATAAATAAAAAATATGAGACAACATCACATACATTACTCTGATCCCAATGTAAGTAGCTTCAGCACTTGCGTTATGGAAAATCAGAAGTAACGACGGTACCACAAACACCCAGACCCAAGACAACATAAAAAACTAATGATAATCTATATCGACTCGGCCGGGAATCGAACCCGGGACCTCGGAGTGGCGTACCCTTGAAAACTGGTGTACACACCACTCGACCACGGAGGTCGTCAAAGATAAAAGATCCGTTAATCATACTAAAAAGTGTAATAATATTTGGCATGCTCTGTATATATGGAACACATCGTCAATTATTTGATGGACTAGCTCTTTGAGTCCCCGGATTGGAATGGCAATGTAGAGCGTGTTCCAATCAGTATCTGAATAATATGGCTAGAAATTCCTAATTCAGAAAACCTGGAGCATTGATTCTCTTTGTGATACGTCTATGGGCATAGTGTGAGCACAAAGTGGATTGTGAAATTCCTTGTAGATAGGCAAGTAATAATACACGTTTTATTATTTTGTATTTAATATCTATTAATAATTATATTCTTATTAAATTTGATGAGCTGTTTTTCAACTTGATAGTTAAGTTTGTATTATGATATAGTTTTTTATAGCCGTTTTTTTCTATTTACAAATAAATTTAGCTCATTAATATACTGAAATTGAAAGTAAATACACGACAATAACATTTTTTTGTTTGTTTTATATGAAACGTAAATACAATATTGATATATTTTTGGGGGTGATTGGTCCCTTCAGAGCATCTACAGGTATGATCATCAAACAGTATAAAACTATTTATATATAGGTTTTTTCTTCTTCGTCTCCATTCAAAAATATTTATTGTACAGAAATTTGTATTTTGTTAAGAGTATTATTTTTATGAAATAAAGTTTTCTTATTTTTATTTATAATTCAATGTACATTTTGATTAAGACTTTTCGTCTTATGGAACTTTTATGTAAAAGCAAACATTAGTCTAATTATTTCTTTAATAATATTCTCATTACTTAATTTTTATTAGTTTATAATTATATAATGATTTTGAATAGAATGAATTTGTGACTTACCAGAGCTATTTATAGCTAATGATATAATACATTAAATAGATAAATAAAATATGTATAGATTAAGTAATAAAAACCTAGTCATAAAGTAATCTATAGTTAAATATATTCGAACATATATTTTTTTAAATATATTCACGGAAAAAAGTAAATAAAAATAGTTTTTAAACTTTGAATCGTCATTTTACAGAATTGTAAAGCTCTACTTCTGGGTCAGAATAGATTGTGTCGAGAAGAACCATTTAGAAACTTTGTAGTTACTTGTTTTCCCATATAAAATAAAAAGTTATGTACAACATTTAAATAGAATTAAAATTATAATATATCCCGCCTAAAAGTCAACTTTATAAGTAATATATTTATTTTTGTACATACTTTTAATCAGATGATCAGATCAGATGAATCGATTAGCAAAATAAATAATAAGTGCAAAATCTTAATATATTTTATGATTTTTTTTTTGGTTCAGGTTGGATTTATTGAATTTGCGTCTTCGGACACTTGGCGTGAAAAGCTTAATTTTAGCTGGTGTTGTATATACACAATAATGATTAACCTTGATTATTGCGGGGTTCGTTACCACAAGGTACGGTGGTAGCTCCATCCACCACACGAGAATGCGTCGCACACTAAATTAAGCCTTGTTTCAACGTCTCCATAAGATTTAAATCAATTTTATTCAAGTAAACTTCACAATTATGCGTTTTTGAATCGTCAATAATTAAATACTACATCCGCTTCGGAAGCAGCCTCTAGCGAGAACAAACGGCAAGAAACTCGCATAGTTACTCTTTCTCTTTAATTTCAAGATTTGCCATTTTTCTAACTATATGTATTATTAAAATGATCAATGACGTTATAAACATTGACGTAATACTATGGAAATCCAAATATTCTAGTTGAGTATCCATTATCAGTTAGTTGTCTAACTTTTCCAACTACGTACAGAATCGATCAATGAAAATTTCACGAATGTTTCGAAAATAAACTAAGTCCAAGTACACTGTAAAATCAGTTACGTCAAGATTATTTCAGTTTAATGGTACTAATATTATAATTTGCTTTCTAACAATGGGTAGAAGTCACACCTTTTTGTTTTTTTAGCGTTCTAAACAAAATAACTTTATTGATAAAAAATATGGATTTGATAAAAGTTTAAAAGATTGATCAAGAACTAAAATTTTAACTCAATCTAGGTGATTTAAAGGAGAGCAGCTGTTTTTGACTCACACGTGTAACAGATAATTTTAAACGCCTGTAAAACAAATATACTAACACTTTAGGTGAAGTGAATAATAAATTTGTGAAAAGTATATCGCCAAGCACGAATCCAGAAACCTGCACATGATATTTACAACTATATTTCCAACATAAACTAAATATGACTGATTCTTTATAATAGAGTTAAAGGGGCGTAACATCCATAACTCAGAAAAGGTATCGTACGATTATCACCATACGTTTTATCATTGATAATAAAACTCAGCATAATTATAAAAGTTTATTTTATTGCAGTGTTCATTTCATTCTTTATCAATCATCAAACAACGCTAAAGTTGTGTCCGATTATTTTAATTCGTTCTAATCCAATGATACAATAACTGCTTTAAAGATATCGATAGTGCTGAGTTATGACTCCAGAGGCGTCACGTATGATAAAGGAATTTTAATACCAGTAAAGGGAGAGATTCGTTTGACATTAAATGGTTCTTTTTATTTAGACGAAATACTTAAATTAAGAGTACCAAAAGCCGAGCCCTCTGGATGGAACGTGTACGAGAGCCAAGCATCACGGAATTTTCATGAGTTTAATATGTGTACAAGTCATCTCGAGTTTGTCGTTGAAGGAAAACATCGTGAGGAAACTTACATGTGTCTAATTTCAACTAATCTTTCTGAAGGCATTGAATTTGTGTTCTATGAGACAATGAAAGCAGTTGATTGGGGAGTTCACTTCTGTTTACGCACACACTTTTTTTTGTGTATTTAATATGCCATAAGGACGACATGATCATTAACTATATTGGACTCACCTTTGAAACCGAAACACTAGATACTAACTACTGGTGGTGGTAGAATTTGAGAAGTAGTATATAATCTAGACGGGCCCTACAATAGAATGGTTATCTAGTACACATGAATTAATTGTTGATTAGTTGATTAATCATCAATTAAGTTTTTTTGTTAACGAGATAACATGATCCTCTAATTATACCAGCCGGATAAAAAAATAATCAAATATGTACTTACGTCTTTATGAAGTGTAAGATAATGTTCACATACGACCTTTTTCATTAGGGGTAACGATAACTAATTACTATTTAAGGAACCCTAATTTCGTACAAATCTAGCTCATATCGTTGTTGGGCACGAGGCAAAGATAACGTCCGCCGTATCCGAAGACAAACTGCCACGTATTCATTTATTTCAATGGGGTAACCCAATATATTTCTCAGTTTTTAAAGAGATGTGATTAAACATTATTAAATAAATAAATCTTGTTACTTATATTTATACTTCTATTTTGCTTCTCCCTGTAAAATGAATGTTATTTCACCCCACTGTTCCAATGGGAGTTAGTGAAAAGGCGTTGCAGAATTTTATTAAAATTAGACATATTTAGGTTTTCGAGCCATTTTTCACTAGGCTTGGCTAGGATTTGAAAGCGCAACTACAGTTGAGATGCTCGCTTCCAATCCACTGACCTATGTCCGTTTTTTTTTGTAGGAAAATTATATTCGGGACCAATATAATTTTTTTTGATCTCTTTGTTTCATAAAAGTTTAGCTGATCTTTTACGAGTTGATTGTCAGGTATTATTCTTACAACATTTTGTTAATAATAGCGTATTTCTTATTCTGATGTATAAGCTATATTACTGTAAAGTTTCAAAAAATCCATTCAGTATTCTTTGCTTGAAAGAATGAAAAACATATGTACATACAAACTTTCGCCACTATATTATTAGTTAGGATTAGTCTATATTCTCTATCACTATGCAGACTTTCATTATATTTCGGACAGTGATTCAGATATGATATACTCAGATAGAGATATACCAAGTATATTAGTTACTATCAAACAATCTATTCATTATCTAGGATAATTACAAAACATACATAATAATATTAGATTCATATTCCATTTATATATTTTCCCTATCGATCACTTCATCGATCATATAGTTAATAATTGTAATAATACATATTAGACAATATCACATACGTTACTCTGATCCTAATGTAAGTATAAGTCTCGGCCGGGAATCGAACCCGCATGCATGAAAACCAATGTACAAACTACTCGACCGCGGAGGTCGTCGATTAAGTTAATTTGTAATTTGTAAAAAAAAATCGGATAATGCTTGAATCTCTGGGGACTATTGTATTATTTTGTCAATACTTTTACAATATTTAAAATCTTAAATTAACAAAATAATATGATCGTTATTGCAAGGTTATGTCGATCGGAATAATTTACATCTGTCAAAAATATAAAGCTATCTTGTTTGGGGTATAAGTTTCAGATCTCGAGGCACTTCTATCACCAGTCAAATCAATAAAAACTTACATATTGTCAAACGGCCTGAATCTTCGGTCCGTACCGGAAAAAGAAAAGTTATGTATAGTTAAGTGTAAGTAACGTTATCCCTGCAATTCTTATACTAAGTATCAATGTAGTGTACCGTTACAGCGATAAGTATAGTTAGATGATAAAAGTTGATGTAAAAAGGGGCAAGGGCATAAATAAGATATGGTGCACATATAAAACAACAACAACAACAAAAGGAAAAGACGACCTCCGTGGTCGAGTGGTGTGTACACCGGTTTTCATGGGTACGCCACTCCGAGGTCCCTGGTTCGATTCCCGGCCGAGTGGATGTAGTTTATAATAAGTTTTCTATGTTGTCTCGGGTCTGGGTGTTTGTGGTACCTTCGTTATTTCTGATTTTCCATAACACAAGTGCTTTAGCTACTTACATTGTGTCAGAGTAATGTATGTGATGTTGTCTTATATTTGTTTATTCATATTTATATATTCATTATTTATTCATATTAAGTATACATGCATTTTTCCAGTGCAATTAAAAGAAAGGATTGTCGTCATGAAATGTTACAAGCAACGACAGTTTTTTCACCATACCTAGATAAATGTTTGGAAACTATTTTTTAACTTGCTCCGATGCTGTTTATTTATTTATTTATTTATTGGATTTGCTAGCGATTTTACATTTGTAATTTTAACATATATACAATTAGATGATATGCGTACAAAGATTATGTAAAATCATTTAAAAGCAAACACTACATGCTAATGAAACTAATTTCTATTACTTGCTACAACAACACAAGTGATAAAAAAAAAACAAAACAAAACGAAAAATGAGCAGAAGAATATTTAAGAATACACACATTTTGGCTTAAATATTTCTTTGATATATACACAGACATTTGCTGTTCAGTCGTTTCGAGACTTTCTCAACATGAGATAGACTTATGTGCATTGGTGGCGTAAGGCTCACACCGCCCACGGCCTGGCATTGCAAAGGGCCCCGAAATTTTAAAAGTACAACATAACATTGGGATCAGAGTACTGTAAACAAAAACAAGGGCCCCGCAAACTGTATCTTGCCCACATTAAGATTCGATCATGCTCCGCCACTGCTTATCAACATATTATCCATCATCCAAAAATATGTCAATCAAATCGATATCTCAATATCCAACATATTCTGAAAAACTAGTTTCAATTTCCTAGCACCACGGGTTTCCCTGGGAGACCAACATCTATGATTTCTTTATCAAATAAGGTGTAGCATCTAATATTAAATCAACAAATTGAAAAAAACCACAATCCGCTCGTCGCACCCCGCCTTTAATTCCCATTGGTGTAACGACGAGCGTTCGCCGACCAATCACAGCAACGCTCGCACACCCCATTTCGAAATTTAAATATTTTAATTGAATTCCCTTCAGTTATATTTCAAACGTTGCGTAGTGAGGTTGTCCTGTGTTTAACGTGAAAAATCTATTATCATAAGCTGTTATTTGTGATTTATAACATTTTATAAGTTTTTAATTGGATTATATGCCAACTGTGACGGATAATATAGGAAAGAAAGGTTTGTGTATCTTTTTTCTATAATAATCGATATTCAAATAAAAAGAATTATTAATCGAACAAAATTAGCGTACATACCTAAAGTATTTTTATATAGGTTGGCGGACGAGCATATGGGCCACCTGATGGTAAGTGGTCACCATCACCCATAGACAATGACGCTGTAAGAAAAATTAACTATTCCTTACATCGTCAATGTGCCACCAACCTTGGGAATTAAGATGTTATGTCCCTTGTTCCTGTAGTTACACTGGCTCACTCACCCTTTAAATTGAAACACAACAATACTGAGTACTGTTATTTGTCGGTAGAATAACTGGTGAGTGGGTGGTACCTACCCAGACGGGCTAGCACAAAGCCCTACCACCAAGTTAAGTATCAAGTGTGAATGATTCTTTTATTCCGACGTTTACGTATATTTTGTTATGAAATACTGCAGGAGTTATTACACAATATAAACAAAAACAAACAATTATTTACAGATACGTTAATTAAGTTAATTTGTATAAACAATAACGTTAATATAAATATAGTATTATACGAACAATCGGATTTTTTAAATTAAGCATGAAATTTCCGTGAAGTTATATTTCAACAAACATAACTATTACCATCAGTGATCGTTTTTATAATGTTACAAATAGTTATAATATGTACCTCATCCATCCTCCTGCCCTTATCCCAATATTATTTGGGGTCGGCGCAGCATGTCTTCTCCTTCCATACTTCTCTGTCAGACGTCATGTCACAAGTAACATTATTTCTAGCCATATCGTCTTTCACACAATCCATCCATCGTTTCCTTGGTCGTCCTCTACCTCTATATCCGTCCACATCCATGCTAAAGGTGTGATGTTATAATATGTACTTGATTTGTATGGTTATACGATCACCAAATTACATAAAATCGTTATAAATTGTAGCCTATATTTTAAAACTATATTACTGTAAAATTTCATCCAAATCCATCTAGTAGTTTTTTTTTTGTGAAGAGTAACAAACATGAATACATCCATCCTCACAAACATTTGTAGTAGCTCCTCCACCTGAAAATCAGATCAGATGTTTGTTCACTAATGGTTACATAATAATAATGTCTATTAATGCTTCTTTGTATCATTATCATAATTATATTATTATGTCCTTTTATTTTAATACTTATTAGAATTTCCTGATTATAAGCTTAGACATTTTTCGCCCACCCACTATATACTTACCTATCTGTACTTCATCCTTAGCGTAGTATTTTAAAACGAAATATTTAATAAGTCAAGTAAAAAGTAATAGTCTGTATCGACTATTACTGTGGCCTCCTCTCCCATTAAGGAGAGGGCTTGGAACATATTCCATGCGGGTTGGTGGAATGCACATGTGGCAGAATTTCAATGAAATTTGACACATGCAGGTGTCCTCACGATGTTTTCCTTCACCGCCGAGCACGAGATGAATTATAAACACAAATTAAGCACATATAAACAGTGGTGCTTGTCTGGGTTTGAACCCGAAATCATCGGTTAACGTGTTGTAACCACTGCTCGGCCATGTCGGCTCTAAATATTCAATACTATTCATAAAAGAGACTCTTCGTCAATATTTCTTGTTTGAGGTATTTTTTTTTAATATTTATTTATTTAATTGGAAAACATACAGCCGTTGACAAACAAAATAATAAATACTTAACAACTACTAGGCCAATAACAGTTCTCACATATATGCTAATATTGTAGTACAAAATACAATAATATAATAACATTTTTTTCTTTTGATTTATAAACAAATGTAAATATAACATTAATGTTATAATTAATAATGAGTTATACAAAAAAGTATTCTAATACACAAACACTAAAACAGTGAACTATTATGAGCTATCACCGGATGTATTTATCAACGGAAGTACTATATTTAACGCGCGAACAGATCGTAATTTACATTTATAATTATGTCATTATTTCTTGAAAAATACAAAAAAATAAATTTATACAAGATACATTGTTTATTTTCTGAATTAAAACTGTTACACGGCTTTACCTGTATGTCTCTTGTGAACAAACCTGTCTTCTCAAACCAAAGATTTAGTTAGCTGTTTATGTCGCATATTCCATACACTCAGTGGAATCTAAACCTATAGGGACCTAGGATCATGGAATTTGGTACTAGGCAAATTCTTGTAGCACAATCATAGACAAAAATTGAAAAACTGTAAATTTATTATTAAAAAAACATTCATTGCAAGTTACAATAAAAAACTTGCAATTAATGTTTTTTTAAATGTGGCTTACGAAATGTGTTTCAAACAGTTTATCAAAACTCAATGGCGTCGGATCAAGACTCCTGTTCTGATGAAGAGCCAGATAGTGAGATGCTCAGCGACGACATCTGTCTCCAAGACAGCGATGACGACCGACAAACCTCGAGGAGTGTTCAGGTATTTATAATCATTGCCACTGTATGAGATGTTCCCAAACAGTCTTGGTACTTGTATTAATATATAGATGATAAAAAAGCGTCGAGTTAATACCTGATGACTTCCAAGCAGGATATATTAATTTAAATAATTGTATTTAATTAACATGACTTTGTATTTTTTAAATGTTAAAAAAGAGTAACTACTGAGTTTCTTGCCGGTTCTTCTCGGTGGAATCTACTTTCCGAACCGGTGGTAGCTTCACTTAATTGTAAAATGACGATTCAAAAGTGTTTGTAAAAGCCTACTTGAATAAAGTTTATTTGGATTTGATTTGATTAAGTCTTAGACTTCAAGTAATGTATATGGTTAATGCAAAATGAATACTTAGATAAATAAACGAATTTTGGCAATTTGAATGAAAAGGATATATTCAGTAACCCTGCAATTTATTATGCTCTTTTCATGAAATTAATCTTTTATCTTCAAAAATATAAGAAACAAAATTTTCCTAGAGTTTGCCGGAAGATCTGCCAACATTAAACTCCTGCATTCTCCGACCACCTCGCAAACTCTTCACCAATTGTCGAGAGCGCTGGCGACAGCAGAACGTTAGCGGTGCTTTCGCTGAGCTTAGAAGACTGGTGCCTACACATCCACCGGATAAAAAGCTCTCGAAAAATGAGATCTTAAGAATGGCAATAAGGTATAAAAGTTCATAAATTCAATTTTATATATTGACATATATAGCCCGTAATATGATTATATTTATGATCATTATAGGTAACATATCAGCTTTTAATAAATACAATAGACACTATAATAATTCATTTATTTACTGTATGGTTCAAAAACAATGTTTATATTCTTTATTTTAAAATTTTCCTATTGTTTTATTAATGTCAGACTTTTTCGATTCGTTTGTGTGAAAATAACGGTTAATTGGGAATAAAAGTGCTTTTTGAACTATATTAATTAATACTAAGCCTTTTTGTATTATTGTTAATAATATGTTTTGTGAATTTAACGAGAATACATGAATAGGTATTCTTTCAATATGAATATTTTATGCCATTATTATTTTTAGCTTCTGTTTCAGATATATAGGTCTTCTGAGTGAAGTACTTGAATGGCAAAAGAACCACGGGCTGGTGATAAATAAAGAGAACTCCGGACTAGCCATTAAATGTGAATCGCCTTTAAGCCCAACATCAAGACGTTTGCGTCTCAAAAGACCGTACTTGGACGAAGACAAACGACCCTATGAAACAGATTACATTAGATTTGGTAACGAAGAAAATGAGGAAGTATACCGAAGAAACTTCCAGAGAAGTACACCAAATAATAAGACTGATTTTTTCTTTGGAAAAGACCATTTGAAGGTATTACGTAATCAGTATTACTTCCCTTCAAGATGGCGACAAATTCCTCTGAGAAATTTAGCAGGAGAGCGCAATGGGAATAACTTGTTGATGATTGCTCCAGCAAAGGGTGATGATAAAGATGGATCGTGTAAAGATAAAGATGATGGCAAAGATAAGTAAAATATTCCTGCAGCAATAAAACCCAGCCACACATAAAAACCAAAGACAAGATACTCGTAATATCATTGAGACAGTTCGTATGATCACAACACCAGTTAAATTGTTCGAAGCATATATTTATACATACTCTGATTTTATGTTCAAAATGAAATAGTTGACAGAAAACCATGTTTTGACTATAGATCGTGGATTTAATAGAACAATTGAGATGATATCATTACTTATAATATTAGTAATCCTGTGTTAGGAAGATCATTGCGAGAATATCTATACAAGTTGTATAAAGCGTTGACGTATGGGTTTCTAGTCTAATCGTCTTCTAACGATCGTTTTCGGAGTGAATAGTGTTGGATATTAAAAAAATAGTCTTCTGATTCAGAGAGAACTTGTCTGAAATGAGTTCGTAATCTCTACTCTAGGCTATTGTAATATTGATTACGTGTAATATGCTGACGATAGCATGGGAACGCGATTTCGTGACGCCTGTTGAAGAGAATTAGAGGACATCGCTGTTTGTTTTGGGTATTTCGGTGTACTAGGGCGCACTGGACATTGGTTAGGTATCCCGTTAGCTTCACTTAATTGTAAAATGACTATTCAAAAGTGCTTGTAAAAGCCTACTTGAATAAAGTTTATTTTGATTTGATTTGATTTGATTCGCTATTGTATACTTGGCTTCTGTATATTAGTAAGTATTATTTCATGTTGGGGAAACGCATTAATTTTCAATAGGCTATCAGTAATTAGTCATATGGAGGATAATCTGCTTAGATTTGTAAGTGTAGTAATATGTCTGTACCTGTATTATTTATTGTTTACATTTAAGTTTAATTTCTTTCAGCTGTATTGTTATATTTAATGATTATTTTTTAAAACAATTACTAATAATTTATAATGAGAAACTAAATATTAAAAATATTATTAAAATCTATATCGTTTTATTTGTATAGTTAATTCCTTTACTTGTATAATTAAAACCTTTGCGAAGTTCTTATACCGTCAACCTATCAACTATCTATGAGACAAGTTGTGCCTATTTGCCTACGGTGCCATCACAACCAGTAAACGCATATTTGTAAATTATTTCCAAACATACGCCCACTTCCATTCTCTAAAACGCGGATAAGGTGTGTAAGATAGCCTAAGACAGCTTAAATCAATCCTGATAAGTAAATATTATCTCTACTCCATATACCATTATTTTTTAGTAAAATTTTGTCTCAATCTGGTAGTTGAAGGTATTAAAAAGTGGAACTAACCATAAATATGTAACGTTAAGTTTCATTACACATAATTAACATTACACATTATAAAACAAAGCTTACCCCTGTATGTCCCTACGTATGCTGAGATCTTTAAAATTAGGCAACGGATTAACGGATAGGATGCGGTTTTTTTTAATAGATAGAGTAATTCGAGAGGAAGGATTTTGTATAATACATGGACGATATAGTAAAGAAACAATGATAATTTTAGAAGTTTCTAATGTGATGTCGTAATTAAACAAATTCTGTAGAACATTTAGTATCAGTATCCGTGCGATGCCGGGGCGGGTCGCTAGTTTATATAAAACGCTCAATAATCAATCTGACTTAAATCAAGTGCCCAAGGTCAATAACCGTTTTGACCTTGACAATTTTGACATTTACATATTTTCGAAATAATATTCAATAAAATAATCCACAAAAATTTCTTCTAATGCATTCATTTGTTTTCTTTTTATTTGTACTCTTTATAAACCCACCCTTTATATAAACTGTAAACTGACACGTGCGCTAAATTTTTTTTAAAGATAAATATGCTCGTGCTCACAATAATTGTTATTTAATAAAAACGATATCAGGAACACGTTTTTATTGTAATGGATCAATGAGATTTAAAATATATTTTACAGTCGTAATATAATCGAATTTATATAATGAAATAATGGCGGATCATTTTTATATAATATATATCATTATAGGATAAGATAATTTTCATATTAGGTGTATTTTTAAGTAGCTTTTATGAGTTCTTAGAATACTTTCCGAACCGGTGGTAGCTTTACTTAATTGTAAAATGGCGATTCAAAAGTGCTTGTAAAAGCCTACTTGAATAAAGTCTAAAATGTCATTCTCAAAAAGATATCCAATTATCTAATCCAACTTACCAATAGTATCTGGCTTAGTGGCTTGAATATGCATATACCCCGATTCCTCCATCATAACCGCGTATTTTTCCGAGATGGGATACATACGGTCTTGAACATTTGAACCAACTACCAGAGGAGGGTATAAAGCTCCAATCCAGGTAATCAAGGTGAATTTTGGTGTCATCATGAACGGCAAGTTTAAATGGTATTTTTAAGTAGCTTTTATGAGTTCTTAGAATACAGCTTAATTGATTGTGCATTTAACTCGGGCTTGTGTCATTAACTAATTGTATCCTTGTATTAGTTTTACAATTAATAAAGGAAAAAAATGGCGACCTACTAAACTTGTATGTAACGTTTGAACGTTTGACAAACGGATTTCCAGATGTAGAGCACTTGGTGGTAGGGCTTTGTGCAAGCCCGTCTGGGTAGATACTCATTAGTTATTCTACCGCCAAATAACGGTACTCAGTATTGTTGTGTTCCGGTTTGAAGAGTGAGTGAGCCAGTGTAACTACAGGGACAAGGGACATAACATCTTAGTTCCCAAGGTCGGTGGCACATTGACGATGTAAGGAATAGTTAATATTTCTAACAGCTTTAATGTCTATGGGTGATGGTGGCCTATATGCTCGTCCACAAACCTATACCATAAAAAAGAGCAATTTCAAAATCTTTAACAAAAGGAGAAAGGTGACCTCTGATCAGTCATGGGACATCTACGGACTTTACTATATATCAAGACGACTTAAACCTTGAAAAACATATATGAGGAGCGTTACACTAGCTTATTAATGTATTTCGAAAATATACACCTCCAACCTGAGAAGAATCGGTAAAAGAAATTCAGCGGGTTTGTTTAATATCTTATTTTATAACTATTCTTTTCATATAAAGTATACAGTCAATCAAGAAATAGTTTTGTTATATACTTTAGGATACACAGTCTCTTTAACGATTCTTTTAAATAATAGCATTGTATATTTTGAGTACCTCTTGTTAAAATGTGCTTTGGCCCTCAAAAAAGTTGTTTAAAACTGGATAATTAAAGTTTTTTATTATAAGTGTGTTCATAATGTTAACATTATATACGTACGTCACAATTTTAGGAAAAATTGAAAAATACGTAAAATTATAAAAAAATAATTGAGAACAGTCCAATAGATTTTTTTTTTTTGTAGACAACATCACATATATAATTATGCCAATTTAAGTAGCTTAAGCACTTGTGTTTTGGAAAAGAAGCAACACAAACACCCAGACCCAAGACTACATAGAAAACTAATGAATTTTCTACATTGACTCGGCCGGGAATTGAACCCGGGACCTCGGAGTGGCGTACCCATGAAAACCAGTGTACACATTACTCGACCACGGAGGTCGTTCGTTCGTTCAAAATCAAAATACACTATGATGTTCACATCATTTATTTACAAAACAATAAAAAATATTCTATAATTCTGTTTTTTTATTATTCTTATGCCATTCCCTGAAGCTCTGTATGGCTTTGATGACATCGTTCGAAAAGATCTCGGGCAGCTGTAAGGCCAGGAAGTGTCCACCATCATCCAATATGGTTTCATTGATGAGATTTGGGTACTTTTCCTTCAATGCCCAGATAGGGGTGTACGCCAATTCGTTCTTAGCTTGGAGGAACCATGCAGGAACATTAGTGGGAATTCTGGAACAATTGATTTTAAGTCATAATATTTAATTTTTCCAAAATTATTCATGACTTGTCATGTAGTTTCATGAAGGTATTTTTATGTTTTATTGAGGTATTATTATATCTCTGCTAATTTCGTAAATTTTGAATCAATTTCAATAATTTAAAGGATAGTCGCAATTACACAAAAAAGAAGGTTAGAAAAACTATACCATTTCACCTGAACTAATGGTATTTCACATTTCATTTTCAAACCGTACATTACATGCCTTTAATTATTTGAAACTATAAAGTATAAATATAATTAATTGCACTTACTCTGCCAGCTCCAATCCGAAGAATCTCTTGTTAAAGGTTTCAGCGTACAGCCTCATGGAAGTTGTTATGGAATTAGAAGCCCAGTAGACCATAAGATTGTCGAGCAATTGATCTCTACTGAAGTGCTTGGTGAAACCACCATCTGGGACATTGCGGTTTGACAACAGAGTCCAGGAGGAAAACTTCTCGAGGATATAGGCTGCGAGACCAGCTGGAGAATCGGAGAGAGCAACACCTGGAAAAAAAGTATTACAAGATATTTGAGTTTATTTTTATTAACCAAGACCAATAGGTGCTCTTGATTTTTGAGAGAAGAATTTTGGTGGGCGATGTAAAATAGGTGTTTTTGCAATATTAATACATTATAATGAAAAACAACAGACTCCACGAAATCCTTTTCAAATTGATCACGGATGGGATCACTAATTAAAGATTTGTTAACTTTGTGGCTATTGGATTCTTGAAACTGTTAAATTTTTAGTTCTAAATAAGCGTTAAGAGGGTTGTAGCTAGGCGGACCTGTACAAAGACCAATGTTACGATAAAATATCATAACCTATTAAAGTAATAATTAAATAAATATATAAATAAACATCGGACAACTTCACATACATTTTTATGGTATAGGTTGGCGGACGAGCATATGGGCCACCACATGGTAAGTGGTTACCATCACCTATAGACAATGAAGCTGTAAGTAATATTAACTATTCCTTACATCGTCAATGTGCCACCAAATTTGTGTCTGTAGTTACACTAGCTCACTCACCCTTCAAACGGGAACATAACAATACTGAGTACTGTTGCTTGTTACCTACCGAGACAGGCTTGCACAAAGCCCTATCACTAAAAAACATACATTACTATGATCCCAATGTAAGTAGCTAAAGCACTTATGTCATGGAAAATCAGAAGTAACGAAGGTACCATAAAAACCCAGACCCAGGCCAACATAAAAAACTAAAGATAATCTACTTGGACATCAGATTGGCGTACCCGTGAAAACCGGTGTACACACCACTCGACCACGGAGGTCGTTACTCGTTATAAAGTTATATTTCTTTATATTAGTCTAAAATTACATTCTCAAAAACTTATTCCAATTATCTAATCCAACTTACCAACAGTATCTGGCTTAGTGGCTTGAATATGCATATACCCCATTTCCTCCATCATAATCGCGTATTTTTCCGAGATGGGATACATACGGTCTTGAACATTTGAACCAACTACCAGAGGAGGGTATAAAGCTCCAATCCAGGTAATCAAGGTGAATTTTGGTGTCATCGTGAACGGCATGTTTGAGTGGTAGCCGAGGATCTCCTGTAAAATGAGAATGTATTGATTCATGACGTCACATGTGCGAATATGACGTGGACATATATGGCTTGTTACTCATAAACAAAAACCTCTTGTCGAGTTCTCTTACATCAGGGAAGAATGTAGCCATGCAACTTGTGATGATTGCTCCCCAGTCTCCTCCTTGAATGTAGTACTTCTTGAAACCTAGACGATGCATGAGGTTTCTGAAAACTACAGCTACTTTGTCAGCGCCAAGTCCAGGCCGCTTGGCAGCCTGAAAATATACAATATCTATTACAATTTCTTAGATTTGGTAGGTAGAAGACAAAATTAACCATTGATTGCGAAAACAAAATATTTTTTCCAATGGCAATGCAACAAGTAACATGATATGACTTTTTCAGTCAATGCATCAAATACGGGACCTAAGATGTTAGGTATAATATTTGTGTTACATTGCTTGAAAATTTATTTTGAACCAACACGATAAGACTTATTTAGAATAAGAGATCTATTAAGGATTAAGCTCAGAGGATAAAGTTATTCACTGTAGTGGGTTATCTTGCAAAATTATTAGAATACTAAATGATTATAACCCATTATTATTAGTATATGACTGCAACAAGATTTTAATTGTTATTAACGTCACCATGAATATAACCTATCATCCAGCACCATACAATGCAGGCTAAAATATACAGAAGAAGAATTTGTACAAGATCATGAGGAAAATAACTTATTTAGCTACCGACATTAGCATTTTGAGTTAACTGGAAATACTAACACTAGAAAAACCATATCCAGGCAAGCTGGGTATAATAAGTTCGAGAGCGAAGTCTCTGTCTTTTGAAGCAGAAGTTAGATATGGTATAGCTTCATAGAACTCTCTGACTGAGCCCGGCCAGCCGTGAAGCAGCAGCAGTGGAATCACTTCCACACCAGGAGGGACCTGCAAATATAAATTATAAATTTAAACATACGAGGGTAAAGATATACAGTTATTGATGGGCAATTATTAAAAATTAAAATCAATACAAACGTATTCGTATATTTTTTTGCTGTCTTTGCTCTTAGTCGTCTCTTACACACTAAGGTAACTTGTTTTAAGTACTAATGCAAGTGGATAATAATTTAACATCAAAGTTCGCGCGTTTTTGTGAGTGAGTACATCAATACTCCATTTCAACTAGGGTTGTTGAGAAAGTGATTATGAGGAAGAGGAGGAGGAAGAGGAATTGTCACGCGCAAATTTTAGAGGATAAGGATATTTTTCGAGAAAGATGTATGCGGATGAGGAAGCGGTAGAAAAAGAGGATTAGGAAGATAGAAAATTATAAATACTAGCGGACCCAACCGAATAGGAGTTGTCCTATCTGTACATAACATACATACACTAAAATAATTAAACTATTCTCAAAACACACAAATTATTAGTTAAATAGTTTTCTATGTTGTCTTGGGTCTTTATGGTACCGTCGTTACATCTGATTTTCTATAACACAAGTGCTTTAGATACTGACATTGGGATCAGAGTAATGTATGTGATGTTGTCCAATAAAAATAAGTAAATATGAAAATAATACCGACCGTATATACGATAAGAGTTACTAAGCTCGTTAGATAAGCGGCATTAGGTGTCAGGTGTGAAATCAAAACACTTTTGGCCGGTTTTTTGTGTTGTTGCTGCAATTTTGTGTCGTTATTTATGATGTGATTTATGTTTTATATGTTAATATTATTCATGATTTCCTTACCTCCGGCTTCACTCTGATGAAGTGAATGCTCAACCCTTGGATATCAGTCTTAAATTGAGGATATTTATTGAAGAAATTTTCACGTTCTCTGTAAAACATTTTTTTAAGTATTAAGAATATTCAAAAACATAATAAATTGTGTGTTAGCCTGGGGACACATTTAAGTTTTTGACGCTTTCAGTGGTCATAAATATTTTGTTTCTTGTATTTACATTGTAAATACTAACATATAAAATTATATTCCATTACATTATATATAACAAAGTAAGTGTCAATGTTTTCCTCTTTTTTCGTTGAATTGAATGCAATTCGAAAATATATCAATGATTACATACTTGAATGAGTATTCTTCTGCCCAGTACTTCAACCAGCCCTCTAGCTGTTTGCTGTTGAAACCATACTCGAAGGAGACTCCTTTCAGAGGAGGAGCCAATGGGTGACGGTCTCTGAGTCGGTCTTTCAAATCTTTAATCATCTAGAAAAAGGCATCAAAATTCAGAAATCAAATTCGGGTATTAATGAAGATATATATGATGTGCTAGTTGCAACTGCGACTTTAACGTGAAATTGATAAAATACAAATTTCTAACGTCCCGTTTTACCCCCTGAGAAGTGTATTTTCGTAAAATTAGTTCTAAGCGGATTTCTGCGCGCTGTAAGAAGTCTAGTCTTTGACGACCTCCATGGTCGAGTGGTGTGTACACCGGTTTTCATGGGTACGCCACTCTGAGGTCCCGGGTTCGATTCCCGGTCGAGTCGATGTAGATTACCATTAGTATTCTACGTTGTCTTGAGTCTGGGTGTTTGTGGTACCGTCGTTACTTCTGATTTCCATAACACAAGTGCTTCAGCTACTTACATTGGGATCAGAGTAATGTATGTGATGTTGTCTCATATTTATTTATTTATTTATTTATTTATTATTCAAGTCTGTCAGTGTTACAGTTTTTGAGATTCCGTGTTTGATCAGTAAGTGGTATTTTTAACGCAGAAATTACAGCACTCAACAGTTCCTTAAATAGTTGTATTAATGGAAGTGTTGTTATGACTCGAAAATAATTACGAAAATCAGCCTCTCTCTTTGGGAGAACAGTTGGAATAAATATACGTGATATGCTCATATATTGCTGGTCTTAATTTGGTTATTTTACCTCTGACCTTTAAGTTATTCGTATGTGTTTATGTAGAAGATGTACCAATATTTAAGGTTCTTAATTTTTATATCATAAAGTATATTAACGTATACTAAGGTATTAAGATAAATTGGTTTAGCTCACCACTTCACTGAAATCTACTTTAAACGGCTTTATGCTGTCATCTTGCTTGGCCTTTGATAGCTCAGTGCCCCACCATTCTTCGAGGTCGATTTCTGGTAGTGGGGGTGGACTTCTCAAGTACAGGAAGTAAATCAGAACAGACGCCAACGCTACCAGGACAGCAAGGATGAGTCGTCCCATCTGTGAAATGTTATACAAAACTTATTGATTCATCAATCATCAACAGCCTGTAAATTCCCACTGCTGGGCTAAAGGCCTCCTCTCCCTTCGAGGAGAAGGTTTGGAACATATTGCACCACGCTGTTCCAATGCGGGTTGGTGGAATACACATGTGGCAGAATTTCTAAGAAATTTGTCACATGCAGGTTTCCTCACGATGTTTTCCTTCACCGCTGAGCACGAGATGAATTATGAAGACAAATTAAGCACATGAATCAGTGGTGCTTGCCTGGGTTTGAACCCGCAATCATCGGTTAAGATGCACGCGTTCTAACCACTGGGCCATCTCGACTCTTATTAACTTATTGATTGAATTATCTTAAAGTCCACACTACAATTTATATACCTTCTCAAGTTTCTTTGTTCAATATGGAAGCAGTACACTAATTTAATAAATGTCAAAGTTATAATCTACCACTGGGTAAGATAAAATAAATTCTGGGACTGAAAAAAAACCTGTAAAAGAAACTTGGTATGTTGCTTTTTGGTCGAATTTTATTATTCTTTTAAATCCGATAGTTTTAATTAACTGCCTGTATGATGCAATGAGACATAAAAAAAGTCAATCTAAGCCCTAGGTAGTATGAGGCACCAAAATATCAAATGTAAAAATTATACCGTCTTTCAGATTACTCAAGTTTTATTAGTTAGGATATTTTTTTATTTAACATGAATTGAAATGTTAAATTTACGTGAATTTTTCACTTTGCGCACATATTATCGTATGTATAAGTTATAAATATAACTTAAGTACACCAACATATACATAAAAATACACACATCTCATAGTTACTTCTGGCTGTCAATTTTCATCATCATTACATAATATAAAACAAAGTCGCTCACCGCTGTCTATCCCTATGTCTGCTTAGATCTTTAAAATTACACAACGGATTTTGATGCGGTTTTTTTATTAGATAGAGTAATTCGTGAGGAAGGTTTTCGTATACAATACATGGACAGTATGGTAAATAAACACTAATGACGACTGAAAAATTGTAAACGTTAGACATTCTGCAGTATATTTACTATCAGCAATGCACTGTGCGAAGCCGGCACCGGTCGCTAGTATGTTACATTTGTTAGTAAAGAGAATTATAGTGACATATATCACATATAATTTACATATAGTTTAATGTAAACAAACGTACATGAGACATATAACAATTATAATGAGAGATAATGTACATCATCTTCGTCTCTTGTGGAAGTTGTCTATGTGTGTGTAACCATACATAAGATAAATGTCTGTGTATAACGACTAGTCTCTCTATAATTGTACAAATTTTTTGCTCAATCATTCTAAGCAAAACACGCAGTAATGATAATAACCTTGAGTTAACAAGACACAAGTCTTAACATTTAGTAATTTTATTATTATTATTTATCATGTGTTTAGTACAAAACATAACAAATATACATAGCAGAGTCATATCTTTTTTTTTTTTTTTTTTTTTTTTTTTTTATTACGCTGGAAAAACGCTTTGCGCGCTTCCCCCACGTGATGGAAAGTAGGAGGGGGTGTGCTGGGACTCCCCGGAGCCCTGAACGCCGAGTGCGCCCAAGTACACCGGGGTTTACCCCACTAAAAAAACCAGCGGTACCCTCTCCGTCTTTCGGCCGGACGCCACGGGATCGCCTTACGCATGCTACCGTGACGCCCTGACGGTCGGCCCGCTTATACGGGCCTTCAAACAGCTAGGGGGGGCATTCCCAGGGGTACTGGGACCCCCCCCTGGTCCCCTACGGCGCCTATTGAGGCGGAGAGAGAAGATGCGCGTAGCGCCATTTTCCTTCTCCCCGGTCGTCTTCTGCGGAGCGAGTCAGCGGCGGGCATTTTTTTCCCGCTCCCGCTCCGCTGCTTCCTTCTGCGACATGACACTTTCGCAGAAGGAGCGCATCTCTGACCAGCACACCTCGCTACCGAGCATGGTGTTTGATAACGCTCGGTAGCGAGAGGTCTCCGCCCATAGTCGCCGCAAGGATGTGCCTCTGGGGCCCCCCACGCAGCACACTCGTGCAGGGGTGTGGTACGCCGTGTCCACTGGCGCACCACACTCGTGACAGGAGGGTGACTCCTCCCGCCGCGCTATCCCGTGCAGGTACTTACCGAAGCATCCGTGTCCGGTAAGTACCTGCGTCATTCTATATGACAGTGTGCCGTGCTTCCTCTCGACCCAGCGACTCAAGTGGGGACGGATCGCCTCCACTGTCGCTAGGCCCGCCGTGGGAGTCCCCAGATCCTCCTGCCATCGGGCGATCAGGGCTTGCTGGGCTAGAGCCCTGATCCGCCCGATCTCCGCCGACCCTGGACGGTCGCCGCGGTCCCTCGCCTCGACCCGGAACCGGTACACTTCCGCGAGCACCTCCGCCTGGAGCTCCCAGGGCGGATCGCCCGCGAGAAGTGTCGCCGCAGTCCACGACACCGTACGGTACCCTCTGATGCCTCTCACCGCTATGACCCTCTGTGGCTTTCGCAGCAGAGCCCGATTTTTAGCGGTGAGGGCGTCTATCCAGATCGGGGCACCGTACAGCGCCATCGACCTCACTACGCCGGAATAAAGACGCCGGCATAGCGACCCCGGCCCTCCCATATTCGGAAGGAGGCGACCAAGAGCGGCAGCGGCGTTGATGAGCCTTGGGCCGAGATGAACAAAATGCTGCCCGAAGCTCCATCGTCCGTCCAGAATCAGGCCCAGATACTTCATCTGGGCCTGCACCTTGATAACCGTCCCCTGGACGGTGATACTCGCCCCTCGTGGGGGTCCTTTTCGTGGACCGTGAAAGAGGAGGGCCTCCGTTTTGGATATGGAGACCCTCAAGCCCAGCATTCCCATGCGGTCCACGGTGAGAGCCGTTCCGACTTCGGCAAGGCGAGCCGCCTCCCGGAAGTCCCGTCCAATCGCCGTGACGAGAGTGTCGTCAGCATAACACAACACCCCCATCCCGGGAAGGACGGGAGCCCGCAGGAGCCAGTCGAAACCGACGTTCCATAGAATTGGGCCGAGGACCGACCCCTGTGGAACGCCGCAGCCCACTCGATGCCGGACGATCCTCCCATCGACCCCCGCCCAGAGGATCTCCCTGTCCTGGAGGTACGCCTCCAGGAGTCTCCTCAGATAGGTCGGCACCCCATGGTATCGGAGTGCCTCCCGTATCGTCTCGAAAGGGAGACTGTTGAAGGCGTTCGCCACGTCAAGCGACACAGCCAGGACGACCTGCCCCCGGGCCACCGCTTCCGTCGTCCGAGTCTTCAGGGCATTCAGGGCGTCGACTGTCGATCGGCCCGCCCTGAATCCGTACTGCGCCTCCGAGAGACCCGGACCGACCTCCTCGAGGTGCTGAACGAGACGGGCTGCGAGGACCTTCTCGAAGAGTTTTCCCGTCTCGTTCAGCAGCACAATTGGCCTGTATGCCGAAGGGGAATCCAACGGCCGACCTTCCTTCGGCAACAGGACCAACTTCCCTTCTTTCCAAGGCTTCGGAAACTGCCCGCTGCACAGACACTCGTCGAATAGCTCCCGAAGCCTTGCACCTAGGTATTCCAGGGCGTCGCACAGAATACGCCCTGGAACCCCGTCCGGACCCGGCGCCGTCTTCCTGGCCCTCAAGCGACCGAGGGCCATCTCCATCTCCCGCTCCGTAATCAGTGGTGAAACCACTGGGTCTTCGGTCACGGAGCGGGGCGCCATCTGCGGAGGGACGTGCTCGCCTGGATGGGGGAAGAGTTCCCCAACCAGGCAAAGGAGGAGTTCCGGTGGCATCGTCTCGATGACGGGGGCGCCTTGGGTGCGGAACTTCCCGCGTACACCGCGGTACGGGCGCCCCCACGGGTCTCGATTGAGGCCCGCCAGAAGTTCCTCCCTGGCCTTCTCCTTGGCCTTGCGTATCGCCAGCTGCAGCTCTTTTTTCAGCTGGCGATAGGCGTACAGCAACTGTCCCTCCAAATCCGTGTCGAGGCCGTTGCGTCTTCGACTACGGACGTAGGCCCTCCGTGCCCGACAGCACGTCGCCCGAAGGTCGGCGATTTCGGGCGACCACCAGTATACGTGTCGGCGCGGAACTCTGCGCCGGGTCGGAGGCATGGCCGCATCGCAGACTTCCTTGAGTGAACTGCGCATCCGGCCTGCCAGCTCCTCTACGCTGGCGCCCTCCCTCCTCGCTGCGGAACCCCACCGCTGCACGATTGCGGCCTCCTTGACCAGCTCTCGATCGACCTGGCCGAGAGACCACCTCGGCAACGTGGTCGGCACCCTCTGGGGTTCCGCCGGCCTGCGAGAAGTGGAGATCTCAAATCGGATGTACCGGTGATCCGATAGAGTCTCCACCTCCTCCTCCACTCTCCAATCAACCACTCTGCGTGCTACGACAGCAGTGGCGAACGAAACGTCCACCACGGAACCCCCGTGATGGCGAACGCAGGTGTGAACCTGTCCCCTGTTGAGAAGGGACAGGTTGGAGAGCAGAGCCCACGCCTGGACGGCCCTCCCTCGCGGATTCGTGACAGGGTTACCCCAGGCACGCGACTTCGCGTTTAAGTCGCCGAGAACCATTATCGGTTTCGGCGACTGCCTGGCCACCGCAGCTCTGACCAAGCCGAGATAGGTCTCGAACTCAGCCAGGCTGCGGTTAGGGGAGAAGTACGTCCCGACGACGACGTACTCCCCCCACTCCACGACTACGTAGCCCGAACCCCTTTCGATGAGTGAGAGGGGGGGGCCCGTTCCGCTCCTCGTGAGGACCGCTACGGTGTCGTCCAAATCTCCCAGCCAGTGAGGTAGGGAAGGGACGTAGTAGGGTTCACAGGCCACCGCCAGGTCTACCTGCCACTCCGCCATGGACTGCAGTAGAAGATCCTGAGCCCCGGCGCAGTGGTTGATATTCGTCTGAAGGAAGCTGAAGTCTGCGCTCATGTTGACATTGCAGCTTCCTCCTTAGCCTGGCGTCGTCCGACGTTATTGGTAGTCTGAGTAGCGAGGGCCACCTTACCTTTCGTGATGGGGGGGCTACATTCTTTAGACCCCATCACGTGCCCGGAGGGCTTGCCGGCGTCTGCGCATACTACGCAGCGCAGCTTCCCGGTACATGTAGACGATTTGTGTCCATCAACGCCGCACCGGTAGCAAAGGCTTCCTCGTTCCGCACTGAATGGGCAGAGCAACCTTGTATGGCCTAGACCCATGCACTTGTAGCAGCGCAGAGGGCGCTGCTCCATCACGTATACTCTGGCCGAGCTCCACCCAACCAAAAGACGACCGGTGTCAGCCAGCTTTTTTGCCGCAGTTATTGGACAAGACACGAAGACCATACCCATGGAACCAGGTCCTCGTGAAATATCCCCGCACCTTACCGTTTCAGCGGGGCAACTCCCCTCGCGAACGACTGCGGCAATAATTTTATCTTTAGTGACGGAGTCGTCTAACCCCGTCACCTTGATGTCCATAGCAGAGTCATATCTAGTACAAGTATAAATATACAAATACTTTATTATGATTCATAATTCATGATATATACATCAAGGACCTGTACCCCTAAACTAGGAGACCCTGTATCTTAGGGTCTAATATTAGCGGCTTTTAAATTCACAGTGAAATTTTTATCATTTTAGTTTATTGAAGGTGTGTTATCTTGTCACCTTGTGTGTCAGTCATCGAATAACCTCAAAACGTGAATATTCTGTGTTATTTTATTAAAATTGAAAGTGTTAGTGTAACTATGGTGACACATAGAACGACAAGGAAAGACAAATTACCATTGATCATTTAAACCCGTTGGACCTTCTTCGTTCACACAATCAAATAAAATGTTTGAAATTATAATATTAATGAAGATTTGATTACAAGTGATTATCTATTAATTATATAAAAATGTTACTATGTGTTACGTAAAATATAGATAATATTTATTCAAAGATAGTAACTAAACACCGGTATCGTCAAATTAAAAAACGGACGCTAACAAATCATATGCTTGATTGAAATTAGTGACTATTCGTAACGTGAATTAATAAATATTATTTGCTATGTCATATGTTTGTCGTATTAACACTGGGTCACTTTACAATGGATAACAGAAACAAAAATATAACTTTTGGTCTGTACTAACTCGGTCTTAAATTTTACAATGACTGAATAAATCAAAATATAAATGCACACCACCATTAATATTGTAAACAATTAAATATAAATATTATGTTGATTTAACATTTAATATATATACATATACATATAGCGTGAAAAACATTAAAACATATATCAAAGCTTGTGTTATAATCAAATATGTATACCTTACTTCTGAGTAGGAATCCAACTAGTATGATTAAAAAAAACATTTTGTTTTATATATATCAGTAAACACGTCCTATGTATCACATTATCAATGATAAACTGTTGATATGAATGAAATAACGAATTCACGGTGATGACACTGATTTAGATTAAAAATGAATTAAAAAAAAAATGTCCAATTAAAAATATCAAAACTAAATATGACTTGCGTATTTATAAACAGTGAATTTCTTCAAATTTACGTTAAAACAATAATATGAATAAATTAATACGTTTTTAATTAAAATACTTCGCAATTTTTTTTATTGATTATATAATAATCTGAGATAAAAACACCAATCGGCCATTTTTTATTTGAGTATTTAAAGTTTTTGTTTTCATGCATATATATTAATTATGCATGAGGCTTCTTACGTAAAGTAAAATGTGTCTACAAATATCCCACAGCTGGGCTAATGTACCCACCGCCTTAAGAAAAGGTAACTTATAACGCTGTAAATTATTACGAGTAGGTTAGGTTAGGTCTTAGATGTTTTCTCCCACCACTGAACACGCCTTGAAATATAAACACACATGAAAATTCAGTGATTGGTTGCTTGGTTGGATTTGAACCCTTTATCTATTGTTAAGATTCACAGGTTGTAGCCACTGTGCCAGCTAGAATGTTTGGAGTAGTTTTTTACAATACTGCTTCTTGTTACTATAATTATGAGTAGTATCAAAGTTCAAATAGATTTACTAGAATGATGGCGGTAAAACAGGTTTGAATCGAAGGCTGTGCCTCGCTAGTTCCTTCTATATAAAAAATATATTTTTTAATACAATTTGCAAGATGGAAATTGAACACTTGATGGTACGTGGTCACTATTACCAAAAGACATTGGCGCTATTAGAAAATCCTTCACCGTGCGAAATAGATAAATGTAAACGGTAGCCTTGGCAACTAAAATGGTACATCCTTTGTGCCTATAGTTAGATTGGCACAATCATCCTACAATCTATACTTATAAAACTAACTGTGCCCGTGACCTTGTACGGGTTTGAATTAAGCAAAAAAATATACCTTAGTAGTAGTACTTCCTATTATATTAGTAAAATCTGCCATGTCATCTGCCACTGCCAGTGAAAGTGCCGTCAAAATCGGTCCAGCCGTTTCAGAGATTAGCCGGAACAAACAGACAGACAAACCGACAAAAATTATAATTATATTATATATAATTATAGTTACTTTAGTACATGTACCGTGTATAGATACATATGCATTGAGTAAAAAAGGGCTATTTTAATATTACAAACAGACACACTAATTTTATTATATTTATAGATAGCATATCCTGACTGACTGATCCGTTATTGGCGAGCGTAAGCTATTAAAAGAAGGGTAGTTGTATTTAGTAGTCATCCACTCCTTATTGGGATGAAATAGAGGTTAAAAGTTTGTATAAAGGTCCGTTATTTTTGAAGTTAGAAACATGAAATTTTATTTTTGGGATATTGATTAAAATGAGTAGATATATATTTAAGCATTACTGGATATCCTACCCTAAAGAGGTGAAATACACACCACAGTGGCAAAAATATATTCGCCACATATAACTTCCACGCGAGCAAAGCCACGTACAACAGTCTAATATAAAAATTCTAATAATCGTATTTATTTATTTTAATAAGATTCATATTTTTGCATGCTTCCTTATCTAGTCTGTAGTTTTATTTATGTAATACCTAAGTAAGTGTTTACATCTTTGCGAAAGAAAATAAATAAAAAACGTGGACAGAATTTGAACAGTCACGTTGTAGTTTGATAAGCACCATCTTAAAGATAACAGAAGCTCGAATGCAAACTTTGATCTGACGATCTCTCGCCTCTCAAAAGATTTTAAAGACACTATTTGGAACACTTACTGGTTCAAGACTTGGCTATCATTGCCGAGGCGCCCGGGTTTGTGAGACCCCATGGGAGATTGTATTTATACGGGTGCTGAGGTCAACTGGCATGGTAACTATTATTTTTTTAAACTCAAACTTATTTTACTGTATTCAACATAGAAACATTACACTTCTTTATTGATGGTCAACGCTACCACCGGGTCGGAAAAAGGAATACCCTGACCTGGTAAGAACCGGCGAAAGAAACTCAGTGGGTCTTTTTTTTATTGTACCTTTGGATGCCATAATAAGCAAAATAATTAGTCAGGTATTTAAAAGTAATTTTATTATATATTTAATTATTATATTGTATTTAAAATAAAAAATTAAAGTAACGCAATTTTATCGTATTTTTATAAATTAATATAAATATGAACCCTAAATTTTTTAAGGATAATATATCTTAGAGCAGATTTTTACTTTTTTACAATTTAGTATGATTTTGTGATTTTTTTATGAATCACAAATATTTGTACCTATATTATGATACTACTAACTTTACGTATAGCTCTTATCAGTTGAATTTTCTTTCAGAAGCGGTGATAGTTTTACATTTCATTCAACACTAATAGGTGAATTTAAAAGCGCTTTTCTGAGCCTACTTCAATATAGAATATTTAGTCTTAGCATATGCAAATATTTTGCATACCATATGTTATATTTACATATACATATAATTGCAAATGTAACATTTGTAAAGATAAAAGGTAACCTACCTCAAGATATAAAATATATTATCTAAACAATGACACAACTCTCACATAACACTTGCTGGTAAAGACTAGATTTAAATCTGGCTTAATAAAAAATACGATAAAGAATATCTCATTTGAAATTGAACTCTACGACAAATGCATAAGATTGTTTTTAATATAAATGTCGATACAACCTTTTATAATGGGAGTTATAATATGACTCTACAATTGACCACGTCGTTGGTCTGAGATAATACACCTTACATTGATAAGGTAATTGGGGGAACGGTATAAAGAATTATTTTAATTATTAAAACATTTAATAAAAAACGATAAGTGTTTCTATTATTATTTATAATAGGTTGTTTGACAAATACACCTGATGGTATGTGGTACCATCGCCACATCAATCATTCAATCTAATATCCATTAAGGATGCTTTGAATAATGTATGATATTTATTGATTTGTTTATTGCAAAAGTTACACCATCGTCTTATTACTAAACATTTAAAATTCATTTGATGTAGGTTATATTCGTCTTTATAGGTCTAAACAACAAAAAAATTAAATAATATTCGTAATAGATTCGCGAATAATCGAGTTTATTTATATCAACTAAGTTGTTATTGAAACTTTTCAATAGATTAAAGTTAAAGTTTTTTTTTTATGACATCGGTAGCAGACAAGTTAATAGGCCACGTAATGGTAAGTGGTCACTACCGCCCATAGATAATCCCACTGTAAGGAATGGTCTGTACATTATCGATGCGCCAGCAACTTCGAAAACTTATGTTATGTCCCATGTGCCTGTTGTTATACTAACTCACCCTTCAAACCGGAACACAACAATGCTGAGTTCTGCTATATAGCGAATTTCAGGGCAGATCTACGGCGTAATTACCATAGTACAGTCAAAGAACTCGTGAGGGTCCGTATACACGAAAGTGTTCACGCAGTTGTGGTAAGTACTAGACATACCACCACCTGTGTCTACCACACGGATGATGGTGACGACGTTATCTAAAAAGTAAAGAGCCATCCTCAATTAACACTTATGTATATTATATACAATTTATATACTTTAAAAAAATATATGTATTTAAAGTCAGTGTTGCTAAATCTAAAAAAAGGCACGGGCAAGTTTTAAATAAATAAATAAATATGAGACAACATCACATACATTACTCTGATCCCAATGTAAGTAGCTAGAGCACTTGTGTTATGGAAAATCAGAAGTAACGACGGCACCACAAACACCCAGACCCAAGACATCATAGAAAACTAATGATAAAATCTATATCGACTCGGCCGGGAATCGAACCCGGGACCTCGGAGTGGCATACCCATGAGTGATGAGTGTACACACCACTCGACCACGGAGGTCGTACTTATCGTTAAAAAGTTATTAATTCGGTCGGAGTTATAAATTTCAATATAAAAAACATGATATATTCCTAACAGTATACACATCAATCTTAACAATAAAAAGTCTTATAATATATGAAAAATAACAGATTATACTACCCTCTTTTATTACGGTTTAAAAATCAATCTGCAATTCAATTACGCTTCAAAATATTTTATTAGCTTTTTATCTCTAATCTCGAGCGACGCCCGGTCGCGTGGCGAGTGTTAATATTGTAATGAATATGTGCTCTATCTGTGGGAGAGGAGATTAAGTGCCTACATATCACTGGCTACCTACTAGGTCTTTTTGTATCAAATATGAATGGCTAATGAGTTGGTGGTAAATGATTATCACTGCCAAGTAAAAAAAAATCAAAATATACTTTATTCAAGTGGGCTTTTACAAGCACTTTTGAATCGTCATTTGACAATTAAGTGAAGCTACCACCGGTTCGGAAAGTAGATTCTACCGAAAAGAACCATCGCTTTGTGGTAGGGCTTAGTGCAAGCCCGCCTGAGTAGGTACCACCCACTCATCAGATATTCTACCGCTAAACAACAGTATGCAGTATTGTTGTGTTCCGGTTTAAAGGGTGAGTGAGCCAGTGTAACTACAGGCACAAGGGACATAACATCCTAGTTCCCAGGGTTGGTGGCACATTGCCGATGTAAGGAATAGTTAATATTTCTTACAGCGTAATTGTCTATGTGTGATCGTGACCACTTACCATCAGGTGGCAAAAATGCTCGACCGCCAAACTATAACATAAAAAAAACTTAACTACTTATTTCTACTTTAATTTTACATCCAAAAGATCCGGTAACAGTTTCGCTGCTATTTCGCAAACCCATAGAGAATATCATAGATTTATCTAGTCCTCCAATCATATCGCGTCAATTTGCTATCCAATGTTTAGTTGGCTTTTCCCTGTTCTTGTTAGAATGGGGTATAGGTTAATATTAAGAGTAGATTTTATTTGAAATCTCACTACTTATTTCCGATGGAAGCACTACGTTAACGGTTTTTTTAATTTTTTCTTTGGTGGAACAATATTATATTGTTCATAGCAGTCTGTAAATATTTTGAAATTATTTTTAATTTAATCACCAATCTATAAAATAAGGAGATCTACATTACTTTGACCAGTGTTTGAGATTAGTGGCTTAATATCAATATAATAAAAAATAACAATAACGCGCCACCGACACACGCCATCGCAAACGTGTGAAAAAGATTTATAAATGACTTCCGATCCACCATACATTATGGGATTTAAGTCAATAAGGGTGAAAATGTAGGGGTCGCAAACACTCATGAATAGGGGTTGTCGACAAATGACCCGGTGCCTGTAAGTGTGAGATAAAATTTGAAACAAATTGTATCAATATTTGTTTTGTTGAGATTGTAATATTTTTTATTTATTTAATATTTTTTAAATTTAACTTGTATTAAAAATAAAAAGCGCAGATAAATAGTTATTTTCAAATATACCCTATTTTATTTAACTTATTAACTTAGAATCGTTTTTATGTACGTAAGAATAATCATTAAAATTAAGTACTCAAATGTATACAAAATTGAATAAAAAATAGTTACTGTGTAAAACATGAGCCCGTGAAATGGTGGCAAGAATGAAGAAACCGATTATCTGGGCAAAAAATTAACTTATTCCTCTCACCAGTGGAGGCAATAAGGCGATATATATACTTTTAAGGAAAGTTTTTTCACTACTGCTCCAAAGTCCAATTGTTTCGACAGCGAATAGGACAAAAAGATGCTTTTGAATAATACACGAATATTAGGATCGTTTGGTCGTACCGCAGCGGGTCTGGTAACTAAAATAATAATTGAACATATTATATTTATGATGAATATCTTACAAAAGTTGCAGTCTATTAATTTAATAAGTATATTCCGAGCTATGTTATTTTTTTATTAGTTTTAGATATATTGACATAAATAAAGCATATGAAATTTAGCAGGAAATCAAAATCACAACATACTTATTCATTAAGGTTTTCGTAATGAATATAGAAATAAAACGGTCTTTTTATGCATATACACTAAATTGGTCTTAAAAAATAACAGTAGAACCTGTTAAGTACTTGTAATAAACAGACAAACATGTTACTGAAATCATCTATAAGCTTCTAGTACAAATTATATTAACTTGATCCCTGTATCAACCCCCGTCAGCGCATTATTGATTGTTCTTATCAATGGCGCACACTTGCCCCCGCCACACCCCTAGGGAGTGAACTGTTTGGTATTTTGTTACTGTTACTGAAAAAGGTCGTATGTAACATTATACGTAACAGGCTAAACACGCTTGACGTAGTATGTAATACCACAATTTCGTGATCGAATAATAGAATATTCCAGACGATAGAGCGTGGAATTAATCCATTTTGGTATTAATATATTTAGATTTTACTTGTTGTGTTGATGATGATTCATTTATCTATCGTTAAATGAATAGGAAAAAACCTTTCTGCAGGATAATACGCGTACGGATAATTTCACTGATAAGACCTACCGCCAAACATCAAGTTGCCTTTTTATCCGACAAAATAGTATTGCTTATTCGGTCTTGAATCCGAAACATCGTTTAAGATCCACGTTTTATAAACTGGGCTATGTCAACTCTTATCATCTCGGGTACAATAAATGGAAGGGCACAATAAATCGCTAACAAGAGATCGTTTTAAACTGATTTCACAGTTCCAAAAAGTTGCATGAAAGGAAGATTAACTTTTTAATCCTTAATTTTTCGGCTCTCAGTTAACAGATTAATTAGGAATTTTAAAACTTTTAATACTGTGAAATGGCGGATTAGAAGGCTATGGGACTAAATGGTTTTTGTGTTTTCGGTCAATTATTTCAATTCTTGAAGGGAAAGCAGAAGAACTAAAGAGCTGTTAATGGCGGATGGTCACATTAGTCCAAGTATCCGGTATGTACTGCAGAAAATAAAATCGACTAGTACCTTCATCATCAATGCGCCCCTAACCAAAGGAACAAACATGGTGTTAATACTTTAAAGGCTTTTTCTACCATTAACATTCCTTTGTTCATACACTTTCTACATAAAATTGTATCTACGAGTAAAAGTAAAAAAGTACCACATGCCACAGAACAGATTTTGGTCTTTATTTCAAAATTACATGTATTTTGCATCAATCAACCAATCAGCCCTTTTCCGTCCACTACTGGATATAGGCCTCTCCAATTGCACGCCACTGAGATCGTTCTTGGGCTACTCGCATCCAGCTCCTACCAGCCATCTTGCGTAAGTATTTGGCATATGCAGTTGAAAATCTTATATATTGGTATAAGTTTTATTAAAGGTAATATGTGGTGGCGAAAAGGCTGGTTGATTTTTCATTCAGTTATCCAGAATCGTTATTCAAAAAGCTTCATGAACATACGTGTTTATGGTCATTTAAGAGGGTCATTTATTGGCCTGTCTTCTTAAAAAAAAACTGTTATAATTTACTAAATTAAAAAAAGTAATAAGAAATATAAATAAAGGAATATTTTTTTTAGTGAAAATTTATATTTAACATAACAAAAGTGTTACACCCCATCACAAATACAAAACAATTTTATAATATATATTTTTTAACAAAATCTTCAATATCTAGACGCCGACATATGTATATATAGCTCATTATAACTCAGTCTTAGTTTTGTGAAATTCTCTGAATAATTTTACAGCTTTGAAGACATCATCAGCGAACACTTTCGGCATTTCGAATGCGAAGAAGTGTCCGCCGTCGTCGAGAACTGTGACTCCCAGGAGGTTGGAGTATTTATGCCTCAGCAAGTTCGGTGGTTGATAGAACAGCTCATTTTTGGCTTGCAGTCCCCACGTTGGAACGGATGTAGGGAACCTGAAAGAGACCAAGTATAAATTGTTGAGATTGTCGAGATGGCCCAGTGGTTAGAACGCGTGCATCTTAACCGATGATTGCGGGTTCTAACCCAGGCAAGCACCGCTCATTCAAGTGCTTAATTTGTGTTTATAATTCATCTAGTGCTCAGCGGTGAAAGAAAACATCGTGAGGAAACCTGCGTGTGACAAATTTCATAGAAATTCAGCCACATGTGTATTCCACCAACCCGCATTGGAACAGCGTGGTGGAATATGTTTCAAACCTTCTCCTCAAAGGGAGAGGAGGCCTTTAGCCCAGCAATGGGATTACAGGCTGTTGTTGTTGTTGTTTAATCCTCAAAAGTTCTCGTAAGGTATGACAGGAAAGATTATTAATATACTAGTAGTCGCCAGTGGGTTCACTCGTGTTTTAGGGTGTTGGTTGTCATGTGTCAAGCAAAAAAAGTAACCTTTGTACTTTCTTGGAAATTGGAATGGAATTTCAAATTTGCTTTATACAAAATTTCATTAAATTCGATTCAGCGGTTTGGTCGTGAAAGAGCGACAGAGAGAGTTACTTTAAGATTTATAATATTAAATGTAGATTACTTTTAGGAATTATATTTTATACATATGTGATTGAAATGACATTTGTGGAACCAGCTTTCGCCGGCGGTTTTTCCGAACTGATACGACATGGGAACCTTAAAGAAAAGAGCCTACTCCTTTCTTAAAGGAAGATGTCCATGGGCGGTGGTAGTCACTTTCTATCAAGTGAGCCTCCTGCTCGTTTGCCACCTAACTCATAAAAAAAAGAGATCATAAAATCGATCATACTTCTCTATACCAAGAGCTCGATTCTTATTGCTCATGTTTTCAGCGTAAAGCCTCATCGAGGTGGTTATGGAGTTGGTTGACCAGTAGACCATCAGGTTGTCGATGAGCTGGTCCTTACTGAAGCGGAATGTCAGCCCTCCATTGACTAATGTACGATGTTCGAAGCGAGTCCAAGATGAGAATTTCTCTAAGATGTAAGATAGAAGACCAGTAGGAGAATCCGTTAGCGCCACGCCTAAAAGTATATAAGGTTCATTTAAAAAAAGATAAAGAAACATTAAAATCAAAATATACTTTATTCAGGTTTCTTGCAATGTTATATATTATTAGCGTAAGCCTATTTTTGTCCCAGTAAGTATGGGTTGATAGCTACACATTGTGGTTATGTTCCCATTATGAAGTTCTCCGGCCGTTGGTGTGTAGAAAAATAAAGAGGAATTTTGATTTAACAAATAATTAATATTACATAACGAAAAAGTTACTGGCCAGTTAGAAAGCAGCATAAGAAAGAGAAATTAGGTGACATAGTCGCATTAGCTTAATTAAAGAAAAAAAAAGAAAAATTCAAAACGTAAATATTATTAAAGTAAAAGTCGATTTACGATTATATAACGTAGTTATTGTTATTGCTATATTTGGTGCCGGTGTCAGCCACGGGCACACGCCTCAAAAATTAAAAGAAAGAAGCGATACGAGCCCCTTGATTGACCCAATATATTATCGTATAAAGGGTAATTTGTAAAAAACATATTTCTTAAAGTATTCTTGTATTGTTTTTGATAGATATACTATAGGGTTTTCTTGGCTGACACCGACTCCAAATATAGCAATAATTATAATAGAGCTCGAATTGAATAGTGAAATAATGTCGGAACATTCCTTTATAAATTTGGTTGTTTTAAGGTTTACTTACCAACGGTGTCAGGTTTCGTGGCTTGTAAGTGCATGTATCCAAATTCCTCCATTAAGTAGGAGAAGTATTTCCACAGAGGATACATTCTATCAGCCAGATGTGACTCAACTATAAGCGATGGGAAGAAAGCCCCCACTATTGTCTTCAAAGTGTTACAGCCGGTCTATATATAATTTTACAACATTAGATGAGTAGCTCAGCCTAATTAGGTTAAAATGCGTGCATCTTAACCGATGATTGCGGGTTCAAACCTGCTTGGGTTTGAAGTTTTGCCTGCATCACTGAATATTCATGTGCTCAACTTGTGTTTATAATTCAGCTCATGCTCGGTGGTGAAGGAAAACATTGTGAGGAAACCTGCATGTGTCTAACTTAATAGAAATTTTGCCACATATGTATTTCACCAACCATATATGGAATGTGGAATATGTTCCAAACCTTCTCCTCAAGGGGAAAGGAGGAATTTACAGGCTGTTGTTGTTAGATAACTGGCCATTACGTTTAATGTCTGACGACTTTAAATTACTATGGAGGATAATTGTCAATGCGCTTTATCTTGCATGAAAATAACAAGAACTCACTCTGTAATAATTGATCCTTTTTCTAATAATTTTATTTAAGAATGATTTTTATTATGAGATTTAAATCGATTAACCGCCAAAGATTAAGTATTTTACTATATTACCTGTACTATTAACATATTTGAGTGCATTCCTAATATGTCATTCTGGAACATGGTTGCCATTTGGCTGGCAACGACAGCACCCCAGTCGCCTCCCTGGATGTAAAACTTCTTATGCCCGAGTCTGTTCATTAGGTTCTTGAAAATAACCCCAATTTGTGCAGTCCCGAGGCCTGGCCGAACTGCAGCCTAGAAATATTAATCTATTTTGAGCCAACCGTGGAATAATGAAGCTTGATTCAAGGTTCAATAAGCATTGAGTATTATGCGTTAAATATGTATGGTTGAACACGATATAAACTAATATCGTGTTCAACTATGAAGGAATGTCAAACGAATTTCCCACAGTGGAGCAGACTGGGGCTTATCCTCAAGAGATTAGGTGTTGGTCTCCCAATGGGCATATATTCAGGACACGCCGTAAAGTTATACGTTTATTTAATTGAATTAAGTACTTATATTAAATGTATGATATAAGATGGCGATATAAATATTAACGATATTTGTTGAAAATCCCCCAATGAATGGTAGATTTCAATATTAAAATACCAGGATTCCAATGAACACCAAACTCATGTGCGTAGTTTGAAATTGTTTTAAGCTTTAAGAAGAGACGAGCTACATGAATTAAAGAGATAATTTATTATCAGGCGACCTATTTGCTTCTCAATGTATATGCCATGTTTTTTTTTTTATTTCATAAAAATCTTTATAAAAATAGTTCATGGTATTGTAGTAATTTAGACGGTTATACTCACATCTGAAAAACCATAACCGGGCAAGCTTGGGACAATGACTTCAAAGACGAAATCGTAACCAGAAACTGGCTTAGTCAAAAGAGGTATGGCTTCGTAGAATTCTCGTACGGAACCCGGCCACCCGTGCATAAGAAGTAGAGGAACCACCGTGACACCTGGTTGGACCTGAAAGAAAAATTGTCTCAATAAAGGTACTTCACACCGTTTCCCTTCAGTGTGAAAAGGATAATGATCACATTAATCTTTTAATTAGATAAGGTTTTGCCGCAAGTGAAAAAGAAACTATGTGTCATGAGTCTAACTAGTGATTGATTTATAACGTATAGATTTCATTTTCACACTTGTGGTGTGCGTAAACACAGGCGTATTTATTTCCGTATTCACATAACCTGATACGACCGCTGTAAGTGTATGTGAAGGGCAATTTCGTTTCGTGTTGTTTATGGCACGGACTTCTTGCATCCAAGCTTCATAATTTGATAGCTTTTACTAGCGCTATCTACATATATTAGATTGAATGGTCCTGAGCAACTGTTACCTCGTAAGCTTCCTACAGAACCACCAAAAAAAAGGATCAGCGATAATCATAGCCCACTAACGTCAGTCTAAGAATATTATAGACATTTCATAAAATACTACACTGTGACTTGGTCTTCAAAGAGCCAATATTTTTTTTATTAGTCAACAGTATTTACACATTTGCCAAAAATTGTAAAATGCCATAGCTTTAAAATAACGTATAGTTCAATGACACAAAAAGGCATTCTATCGGAAATTGAAGGCATATAAATCAAGCGACATTTGTTTATTGTTTTGGTTGATTACCAAATTTAAGGATTATCAAATTACCCTTTTAGTAAAAGACCGCAAAAATAAACTACTGATGTAAGAGTAAGTAAAATATAGTTTTTTTTTTTAATTTATATCCAAATGGAACAAACCACGATTTTAAGGTATAAAAGAAAAATATTGGCTATGAGTAAAAAGAGAATATTAAATTATTCAGTTAAGGAGTTCTAGTGCTCTAATCGGTCGTCGTAAACGAATAATTACAGTCAAATATTTCTGTGTGTGTGCAAATTTCATAGTGTGCGTAAGTATGAAGTCACAAGGTGCCCCGCATTCTGTTCGATAAGGTGCACAGACACGGGGGTTAAAAGTCGATTTAGACTATTGTTAATTCTATCGCTGACTATGTTAATATATGATCATTGAGTTAATATTTTCTAGTAGTATTCACAAGTAGGTACGGAGCAATATAATCTTTTACGCGATGGAATCTTTTACTTGTTGGCGTTTTACTTAGTAGTGATGTGTTTCAGTTTTGATGTGTGAGTGAAACAGAGTAATATAGGCAAAAGAGACATAATATCTAGGCCTGTCTGGCCGTGCATTATTGATGTAAGGAATCTTGCATACTCTAGGTGATATAGTATCAGCATTGCATCCGTGCGAAGGCTGGTCGCTAGTAATTAAGTCGATTTTTTTATTCGATATTCTAAATCACTTACTTGAGGCTTGACCCGTATGAAATGTATATTTAGACCTTGTATGTTAGTCTTATATTGCGGGAATTTATTGAAGAACTTCTCTCTCTCTCCGAATTTGTATTCTTCCGACCAGTATTTCACCCAGGAATCGATTTCCTTCGAATTGAAACCGTATTCGAACCCAATACCTTCCAACGGTGGAACCAATTGACGTTTATTTTGCAAACGATTCTTGAGGTCTTTTATCATCTGAAAATATAAATCAGGTTTACATAGTATGCACATAAAATTGTGGTTTTGTTTATGTACCATTTTTTCAGCAAATTTATGAGGAAGATTTTTTTTTATAAGGACGAAAATGGTATGTTCTTATATTTGTGGTATGGTGTATTGTCCGTCGTCCATTACATTATACAAATAATGACATCAGCTGATATGCTGTTTTTAATCGATTCGCAAATACTGCTCCTACTGATGTTACTTCTTTAAATACACATATTTAATATAATCAAATTTTATCAAAAAAATCAATATTCAGTATTGGTTTTTTGATGATGTTTTTAGGGTTATTTATTTTATTTGATTCTTCAACAATTTGTACACTGATTATAATCATATAAAAAAAGTTAAATTATATTATAAGTGTCACAATTACTTAAAGAACAACTGCTGAGCTTGAGGCAACATTTCGAAGCATCGGTTTATGTTGAGACGATACAATTTTGGAAAATGACAATTCAAAATTGCTTGATGATAGTCTACTATAATCAAGTGTATTTTGATGTTATGTTATGTTCCTACAACAACAACAGCAGCCTGTAAATTCTCACTACTGGGCTAAAGGCCTCCTCTCTCTTTGAGGAGAAGGTTTGGAACACATTCCAACACGCTGTTCCAATGCGGGTTGGTCTAATACACATGTGGCAGAATTTCTATGAAATTTCCTCACTGTGTTTTCCTTCACCGCTGAGCACAAGATGAATTATAAACACAAATTAAGCTCATATATTCAGTGGTGCTTGCCTGAGTTTGAACCCGCAATTATCGGTTAAGATGCACGCGTTCTAACCGCTGGACTATCTCGACTCTTATGTTCCTATAATACTTTTTAACTTGGACTGATAATCCTTCTAGGAAAACAAACGTGATAGATGGTTTGTACTACACCCGCACACATCGAGAAAAGTAACAAGTATTTATCTTTGTACCATTGAGTGCTCCCGTCCAAAATTATATTGGACTAAATCGGGATCACCGATTATACCATGTTATTTTCTTCTTAGGTCAAGTATTGATTTATAATAGTTAATAAAAATAAAGATTCAATAATGAAAATGCAAAACTGAATACGAAATGAACACCTATGAAATTTTTTCTGAATCTTGTCCGTGATAGCGAAACTGATTGAAAACCAACAATCGCGTAATATTGTCGTAAAATTTTGAAAAATTAATGCCTTAAGGGTATTCAACCCAAGATAATCCCATTAGGTATATTCAAGGCAAGAATAGGCATCTTCTGTTTAGCACGAGCCATTCTGAAGTGCATTGGTATTTGCCATCAGATATCATTTTGGTTAGGCGGAAGGAAATTATCAATTGGTTAAATGTAAGAAGATTTATAGCAGAGGAATCTCCTCTATAAATCTTCTACAAATACATTTTCTATAAATCAGGTGAATGAGAAACAATATCAGTTTACTGAGTTTCATGCTAGTAGCTTTCCGAAGCAAAAACATTTGTTTTTGAACCGGTTATTTTATTTTTAGGTATTCTGTAAAATTACGATTCAAAAGTGTATTGTGGAATTTTAGAGGAAAATACAGGGTTCCTGTATTAAATGACCATTCACAATAGATCGGATTACAGACCTCTTCAGTGAATTTAACTTGAAATGGCTTGATGCTGGCATCTACTTTTCCCTTCGTGTCCATCGGTCCCCACCATTCATTGGCATCTAACTGTGGGAGGGGTTCGGGCATCAGCATCGGTAGAGCGCACCATGTTGCTATACCGACTATGGTGATCAGGACACTCAAAACTAGTAGCTTCCCCATCTAGAAAAGAAAATATAAGTAACTATTAGTGAATTTGGTCATTAAATACTTGATTACGTAACACAGTATATTTATTTTATTTTTCTTATTTCTAAATTTTGTACCAGGAAGTGTAGGAAAAAACGGTAGCTGTACGAAAATAAATGAATTTAAGTATCCAATAATTACAAGTTCCAATATCAAGTTCTATTTTCTAATTAATCATAATCTATATTATCTATATTTAATATTATAAATGTGAAATGACTCTGTCTGTCCCAATTTCACGATTAAAACGCTGAGCCAAATTTGATGAACTTTGGTATGAAGCAAACTTGAACTCCAAGCAGATACTACTCTTTTTGACAACCAAAATCCTGAAACGCGAGCGAAACCACGGGCTACTACTATTTATGTACAATTTCGGGATAATATTAAGTAATAATTAACGTAAGAAATAAGTTAATCATATTAACTATCCGCTAAGCATAACAATTATTTTCTTTAAAGCAAAAAATACTGTATAAATTATTTATAGACAAATTAATATTAATTTTTACAATTCACTTGTAAGTAAGCGACGTAGAACAAAAAATAGTTGCCGGAAATTCTAATTATTATTATAGACAAAGTGCTTTGCAGTTTGAGACGTAGGTATAGTACTACACAACTTAGATGTAGCATCGGCAAATTCAATAAAACCGATTACTGCCGATTTAGACAACTTATAGAAACAGCTATCCAAGACAATCCTGTCGCGCCATTCGACGCTATTCGTCGCTATAGATTTTCGTGTAATCAACGTGTCAAATTGACGAATATATTCGGTCATATGATATTACAAGTTATTACGTGTGTGTAAAGATCATATTCACATAAGAAATAAATGTTCATACTTTGTGATAGCGTACTTAATTCGGATGTTATTGGTTTTTCGAATTTTGCCGATGCTACATCTAAGTTGTATCGTACTATACCGAATAGTTGGTAAGCTAAATTACCATCATTAATGACACGGACAAAATATTTTGCAATTACACGTCAAAAAATCATCTAAAGTTGCATTTTATGTGTGTGTGTAATTTTGTACTAATAGCTAGTTTGTTTTGAAGTTCCAACTGAAAGTGAACTTTATACGATCTTTATCGAGTTTCTGTCCCCGTGGGCCGGAGTGCAAAATAACAAATAAAAAAGTAAAATAAATTGAAACTTTAAAAAACTCTTAGTGAGATCTTAAGCCGTGAAAGGAGTTTGATATGCTTAATTTTTTAAGACCTAAGACTGGAGATCTCATGATGATAATCATCCTACCCTTATCCCAATTTTATTTGGCTCGGCGCAGCATGTTTTTTCCTTCCATACTTTTCTGTCAGACATCATCTCACAAGTAACATTCTTTTTAACGATATCGTCTTCATTACAATCCAATCCAAATACTTTACAAAATACACGATTTTGTTTTTGGATCTCATGATGAGTAAGGAGTATTTCGTTTATCATAATTACTGGATTATCTAATCAATTATATTTCATAATTATGTTGCTTTGCATTCACATATTGCTTCTCAGGAATGATCCTGAGATGATTAATAAAAAATCAGATGTATTAGTATCGATAAAAAACTCTTAACTATAAACTTCTTATTCTAAAGTACAATTGACTTACAAACTACTTTAGAATCTAACCAATTCGAGCGTAATTGAATAACGACCTATGTCACATTATATTATTAGTATATTTAACTGTTATGTATTCACACATACGGAATATTTCTCAGATACAACTGTTTATTATATATCTTTACCAAAACATTCACTAATCACCTTAATGAAATTAAAAATAGAATAAAAAGTAAATATATAAGTGAAGATTGCAATAAAAATGATAATAACAGTGATAAGAATTAAATAATCATAACAATTAAAGATAAAAATTGTACAAATATTTTCTTACCGCTAAGCCCTGATTATACTCCAACACACAATCGACTCGCTGCGCCGGCGCAGCTAACTAATCTAAATTGTTAATGTTGTTGGTTGCGTTTACGATTATAATGGTGTTGCCAACGCAAATAAACCAGAATCTACTAAATTGAATGCTACTATTTTATATGTTTTCATTATTTGCTTGTTTTTCTGAGTAGTAGTGTTGCCATTAATATAAACATTTTTTTTAAATTGTATATGAAAACAAATGCTTATAACTTTGCCGCTTCGTAAATTCAAATCGTTTGTAAAAAATACTTTGGTAGAAAAAGCATATTATTCGATACAAGATTTTATAGATGATAAAAAAGCGCGGAGTTCGATAATTGTATTTAACTAACATGACTTGAATTTATAAATGTTAAAAAATAGTAACTACTGAGTTTCTAGCCGGTTCTTTTTCTACTAACCGAACCGGTGGTAGCTTCACTTAATTGTAAAATGTCGATTCAAAAGTGCTTGTAAAAGCCTACTTGAATAAAGTTTATTGTCATTTTGATTTTGAATGGGCCACCTAATGGTGAGTGAACATATTACCTCCAGACAATGGCGACACCGGACATAAGACATGTTAATATATCCTTGAGAACATGGATCTTTTGTGATGAATTTTATAACGAAAGGATATACAGCCGATATCCTTTCGTTAATTATATGAGTGCTGAATGTAAATTATTCCAAGGCCAAATTGTTGGTATTTGCAGATAAGGTAAAAATAAGCCATCGTTACGCGCATCAGATAAAATAAAAATGACAAGGATAAAGATTAATTGATAATCTGGTGGAGTCCAACATAACATCTAAACTTCGAACCTGTCAATTGACGAAAAGCCTGCTTCTTTGATAATATAATTGACATTCCAATTTCGGCTACTAAAGCACTCGCATCCTCCGCAACCGTCGCTGAATCCTTATTGAAAAAAATAATGATAATTAAATAATTAAATTTTAAGCCGTCGCTCTTTGGGAGATCTCTGTCAAGCCTGTCAACTCAATAGTTAATGCTTGCACATTATTTTTTATTATATTAAGTGATTGTATTCTTAATGATTTGTTTCCTGACCTTATAGAACATAATAAAGTGCCTAACCTTGAAATCATATAGTACTTTAGACTTTACTTTAGGCATTAAAGATATTGGTCTTATACTACAAACCTAATCAATATGGCCAGAGATCTCCAGCGAGTGGATACTCTCAGGGATCTATTCTTGGTCCATTTCCGTTCCTCGTTTATATGAATGACTTGCATCTATAATGTTATATGACTTGCATATATAATAAACTCGAGATAGTATCGTATAATGATGACAATTTAATTCTTAAAATAAAGATACGTTTTAGGTTTATAATTTTGTGAAAGAAACTGTTTCTGTAATTGCGTTAAATAGTAAAAAAATATATGAAATTCATTAATCTGAACGTAAGAACGTAAGAACGTGTAAATTCGAATGTACTTACTATGGGGTAGCTTCTCAATATATGTGTTAATTCAACATTTCCCGATTACACGCGGTTAATAACTCTTTACTGGAACAATTTATAAGCTTTTACAACAGAAAATATTAAACTGTAAAATCTGATGTTTGTAAAACTTTCAAACACAAGATTTTCACTTTAAACTGAAAATAACCTATCAAATATAAGGATATTTTTCGTTTGGAATATTTTAATAAAATTCTAGGCTGTGTTATATTATTATAAATGCATAAGACAAATTTTTACCTAGAGGTAGAGAGGCTCAAAGTAAATTAAAGTGCAGTCTGAATATTGGTTTGATTGTATCAAATTAGTAAAAAGTAGTTAACTCTGAGTCTAAATCATTGACTTTGACCTTTATATTCGAATTACACCAGAATAGTATAATATTATTAATTGAAAAAGATAACTAGATAAGATAAAAGTGCCACTAAAAAAGTTATGGAAAATTCTTCATTAACTATCATGAATATTTCAAAAGATTTTTTCTACTTGTTTTTTGTAGCTTCGTCGTCAATTCAGCACTCACAGGCTCCATAGGTTCCATAGACTTTAGTACGATGTTCTAAGCGAGTCCAAGATAATTTTTCCAATCGTTCAAGACAATCAGTTGAACAATTCCAGAATAAATATAACTACACATAGAGCGCCATCTAGTATAGGTTTTTGGAAACTTTAGCGTTAGTTTAGCAGAAGAGCTATAAAATATAGAATACTTTGTAGTTTAAACAATATCCGATAGATGACGTTAAAATTCATATTTCAAAGAGGGGACAATGCATAAAAGCATTTTAGTCTATGTATTCATCGTTCTAAGAGTAATCCCAACTTATATTATAAATGCGAATTAAAGCGATAAGCCTCTGGACCGATTTTAATAAAATTTGATCCGAAGAATTCTGAAGCCCAAGGAAGGATGTTTCTTTCAATACACCGCTTGAAGGGAAGGGAAAAATAGGAGATGATTGTGTCCAAACTTCAATTTTGATAAATGTAAAAATGATTGTTTGTTTTTGCCGTATACGCATATTTGCAGAAAAAAATCGTATATCTTCGTTCAGCTAAGATATCAGCATTCGTTGCATTGTCTCTTTAAAATTGTATACATCTATTACGATTCTAACGCCATCTATTATACGTTGATGTTAGATATCAGGTACCTACTGTACATTATTTTATTTTTAAATATATTAATATTTCACTGCATTTATTTATTACGATTTAATCTGTTTTGTATACCCCTACCTCTTTCTATGTCTGTTTCTCTCCTCTATCTTAAAGTTGCCTGGAAGAGATAAACCGAGAGATAAGATTTTAGCGATAAGGCCGCCTATTGTGCATCTTTCTTAATAGTGTCTAAATTGTTTTTTATTGGAGTACAATAAAGGGTATTTTGATTTGATTTGATTTAAAGTCCTGACGACCAAGAACTAAGATTCAAATCAATCACACGAAGGATGCTTGAACCTAAATATTCCAAATACGACAGGATAGTATAACTAGGTAATGAAAACGCTTGTCAATCTAGACTTTCATTTATTTAGGCAATTCAGCAATACATTGAACCATCTAGAAATTCGTACAATCTTATAGCAATCTGTCTCGATAAAGAAGAAGTTCTAACAGTAAGCTAGTTCAGATTATTGTCAAAAAACATATTTATTGTCAAATTTGACACATCATTTATGTTACAGTCACAACTTTTTTCATTCAAAACTTTTTTTGTCCGTGAAGACGATTGCAAGCAGTTTCAAGTAAAAAAAGGTTAGTTTTATTTTTAGAAGCGTATCATCTCTTATATATGTGCGAAGGAGTTTATGATCTTTTGTCACTCAGTCACGCTTATAGATATAAAACTAACCTAAGATTACTTAACGCCTTCTAAAAATAGAAGTTCTTTTGTCAGAAAAGTTATGATTGAAACATGTATATTATTATGAAGAAATAAGATTATTATCTTTATTCGATATTTAAATATGTCAGTATTCTTATTTTTTTAAACATGGTATCCTATAATACTGATTTTTGCAAAGATAGTATAACCTCTTTGTCCGTTTTTCGTATTTGGAATATTCTAGTCTATATTTTTTTAAATATTGGAACAATATATAAAGATATAATCTTATTTTTTCTGTTATATATAGAATTCGTTGCTACTAAGAAGAAAGAAATTATCTATATCAATAAAGTATCGTTAAGGTAGTCTTAATTATTTGTACAATCTAAAGTCTTTTAAGGAAACACTAAGCTAGTTAAAGCCGTTCTATCTTAAATATTAAACGCAAGCGCGGATCTAGGGGGGATGGAGGGTACTTAACGCATTAAATTGTCATGTATCATGATGTCATATATCGATATATTCACTCATGAAGTCGGGTCTGTCTATGCTATAATACATTATCAGTGTGCAGTATGACACTAGCAGAAGATTTCTTCGTGTTACCGAGACGATCGTTCCAATAAATTAAGCTTTACTTTCAAGTAAGATAAATCTGTTCTTCTTTAAAATTTTGCTTTGCAATTGTTTTTTTTTTTTAAATAACTAGCAGACCGAATTTATCAATCAATTAATGACTTGTATTACTTTTCATAATTTAAGTTTTTGATTAATTTACTTCTCCAAACCTACTTGATCCGCGCATGCCTACCTACCTTATATTAAATTGATCCTGAGCTTTTAATATAATATCATTATTAATAAACAAGTAAATAATATAATCATAAACACATTAGGACAACACTTAATAAAAAGACAATGATAAATATCATTGAAAAAACTGTTCTATCAACCAAAACATAGAGTTCAAAATATAAAACCTCACGAGTATAATAGTTTTGTAACAGCGCCATCTATCGGCGGTAATTAAGACTATTTATTATTAAAAGAAACTGGCAGTGCCTATACAATATATCGTTTATATAATAATAAAATATGGATCGATTTCACAACACACACATAAGATTGTAAAGACTCGATTATTTTGTAATAGCTCAGTATTATCTAGATCTAAAAAATGGGAATAATATCTAAAACAGGCACACTTCTAGTCGTAAAACATCACGATGGCTAAAAGGCTAAGCATTAGCACTAATTCAATAATTATATTATGTATAAAGCGCTCCCGGAAAACATTGTATAGTTAAATAGCTGTTCCAGTTAATAAATTAATATGTCCACATTTTATGGTTTTTTGAGGGACATTCCCAAATTTTTATTTTTACTTGAATTAGGTGATATTTTTAATTCGTAATCACTTATTGCAAGTAAAAACATATTGTCAGGTTATAACAATGTGATAATGAAATTGACTCATTATTGTTTTCTTTAACAAGTGTAAGGTTTTAATATTTAAATTTAAATCATTTTATCGCAATTATTGTCTATAGTTGACACAATATTATTGTCTGTGTTTCCATTTCAGCAAGCATTATATTTTTGTGACCGTTAAAAGCCAATACTTTTATTAATAATTTAAATATTAATAATTATTATTATATAAAAATCTAGAAAATGTATAAATTCACAACCTATTATGTAACTATGTTATTATTGTTGATTGTGAGAATAATTTTAATATATTATTATTTTTTCTACAATTTAAATACTGTATAATAACGCATGGTTCTAGGCCGTTTCATTTGAATATTTTTAGTCTAGTATTTACATTAAATAAGGACAGAATAAGCAAGCTACAGACTTTCCTATTCCATAATATTATACATATTATCAAATTCAAAATAATACTTGAGAACTAAGAATGATTTTCTGTTATTAAATTATACTGTTCAAAAAATTAAACACAATTCAAAACTGTACCATACTAACATAGGCTAAAGAACACAAAACTATCATTACAATAAACTATAAACATTTATATCCTACAAAGAGGAAATATAGATCTTGTTAAATTAATTCTTCTTTGTCTGTCTTGTCTACATGCTTAATATTTCTAATTAAAACTATATACAGTTATAAATAATATAAATAGCGCATCTACAAAGGGTCGCATTGGCAGGCGTAAGCTAAACAAGGCAACAGTAATTGGACATAAATTCATTTTAATAAGACGATCACTTCAAGCCGTCGATCGAATTATAGAAACGTATCAAGAAAATGATTTGGTAGTATAATATTGGAATGTTTATATTATTATTAAAGGTAATTCGTTACTCATATGTCGAATCTTCAGAATAAATTGGGTAGATTTGTATATTACTTGGTCTTGAAAGAATGTCGAGTCAAAGTAACTTGTAAGAGGTTACTTATAATAAAGTATATTTTGATTTTATTTTATTATAGTAAGTGCTATAGAGTTAGACAAGGATAGCTGTAGTTTCAAGAATTTGTATTATATGGGTCTGATAAAGCTGTGCAATTATTATCTTCTATAAAATTAAAAACGTTTTAATTGAACTTCTTTGTTCTTCATACATTGAAAATAAGTCGGCCTTATTAAAATATCGAGGCCGATTTTTTTGAAAAATTAGACTAGAGTTGATAAATAGATTTATCAAAATATCTCAATAATAGTTTTTAAGGTCTGTTTTCAGTTTAAGATATACTAAATTGTCAAATTGTGAAATGTTATTTTTTCAGTAAAAATTATTTAAATTGTTTAGCAAAACCCATGGCAACCCTAATGTGTCATACTGACTTCATAGTGTGATCGTCTTATTTAAAATATTATGACATATATTCACAACACACACCACTAAAAAGTATCATAAGCTTTTCATAAAATTGTTGATATTGGAATATTTGCATAGAATTAGCGCAGCGACATTACCAATTAAAAGTTTTATGCAAGAAAGCAATTCCAAAAGATGAGGCTGTATATATTTAAATACATTTAGGAAAAAAATTTGATATTTTGCAAGCAAATTAAAAAATAAAATATATGAATATCTATTAAGCAAAGATTTTAATGTATACAGCCTGAATAAAAAAAATATTGATATTATTTTATTTGAAGATATTTTCTATATAAAATAAATTTTAAACAAGTAACAAGGTTATAGACATCACAAATTTAACATGGAATAAAAGGTAGAATTCATCTCATTCCAAAAATCTTATCCTGTGAACAATAATTTAATAAATATTATTTAAAAATATAATCAGAATGAACCTTTTTGCTGAAACAAAAATAGTTTTTATAGAATAACAAAATAAAATGCTCACATGATAAGACTTTTATTGGAATGAAATATAGATATATACTGTAACAATCAACATAATTATATATGTACTTAATAAGGGTAAAGTTTAACGACAAAAAATAGTTGTACTCATATTTGTTTTGTGATAAAACAAGTATTCATTCAAAAATATTCCACGAACGCTTCTACGTTACTTTTTCAGTATTTCCCCATCGCACTGACGTTTGATTATAGCGATTTTTATGACTAACGTTCGAATCGCAAAACGAAACGCAGATTTCCTAAAGGTGGAATCAGATTACTCCGACATCTCATTCTGTACCACTCAAATTCACAAAGTCGAAACAATATCCCTAAAGTAAATTAAAAATGAATTAATTAATGCAAGGATCCTACAATGTTGCGTTCTTTATATTAATAAATATTCGCTACAAATAATGTTCTTTGGATATAAAAAAAATACAGACGAATTGATAATCTTCACCTTTTTAAAGACGGTTGAAAATGTATCAGAAATCACCTTAATTTATTTACAAATTCATAATTCTTTTTTAACTTGAAATCCAGTAACAGGCATCTGCGTTTTATATACGATTGATTAGTCGTTCTGCAGTATGAGATAATACTCATGTAACATATAATCTATCCATCTATCAGATTGCCAATAACAGTAATTACACCAGAATAACATCGCTAAGGAAAGTTGAAGATAAAATATACACTTCCAAGTTAAAAATAGGGATTTAACTACTGAAATTTACTAATTAATAGTCCTTTTGAAACGTGGCGTTTATTTTTAGTCTAAATAGGAGTAAGATATATTTATTTATTGTCTTAATATTATTGTCATATATAATTAGGTAAGAAAGCTCGTTATAAGGTTTTTTAAATGTATTAATCACAATAATATTGAACAATCAGGAAATTGTCTTTTGAATATTTAGAGCAGCTTTTCTAAGTCAAAGAGTTTCAATGTAATTTTCGCAGAAGATTCTAAATTAGTCACCCTCGCAAAGAAGAACTATGAAACACTTTATGATGGATCAGCGGTGTTACGTACTTATACGTAAAAATATTCATAAACGGTGCAAGCTGATACGCTATTTTGATAATACCCTAATATTAGACATCATATTCTAATATTACAATCATGTTCTTCAGACTTTTTATACTTTTTGTCATTATTCTACTATTGTTCAATTTTATCGTGATTAATTTGAAAGATTAACACCGTTATATTTGTGTTGTAAATAAAATGAGAAATGTAATTCTAGTATTAAGAATATAGATTAATTAAGACAATTTAGGTGAAGGTAAATGGACCTAAATTATATAATCTGTCTATAGTCAGCATGATCGTTGTAGCAGAAATATACTTTGTCAAAATATTCAAAAATATCAACGTTTTTTTTTTACAAAAATAATCCACAATTTTTCCACGTTAATGATAATAAATGTTTAAATAAAATATAATAATGATATGAATATTTGTACACAGTGGGCTTGGGATTCAATTGAATAAGATAAATTTTCTTTGATCAAACTGACTACACAGAGGATTTAGAAAATATTTAATGATGAAAATATTTCTAGATATGGTTCCGAGGATATGCAAATAGGTATAATATTTAATTCCTAAAATTCTACAATCAAAAAGGACCACGTTTATAAATTTAGTGTCATATCATCATTGTTTTACTTTAATAAGCACAGCCAAAATTTTGTGGTGGATTCGATATCTTTTTGTTCCTACATTTTGGATATATTTTGCCCAAGTGTTCACTTGAAAACAATCACCGTATTTCTGATTTGCTTCAAATTTATATACTTTAATATGAGAATAATAACTTCAAGTGTTTTATTAATAATTTAATATTGTTTTTGTCTATTGATTTTGTTTTCAAGTATACAAACTGTTCCACCGAAATTGACTTACCTTTTGGGGGATAAACTTTGAACGTAATTTGGATCCATTTCGTCTAAATCTCTGCCTTTCGTTTCGGGCACACAACATACGACAAAACACAAACCGCCAACGCTTATAGACGCGTATAACCAAAACGCACCATGCAACCCAAGAGCCTGTTGAAAATCTACGAAAGTTTTAACACCGACAAAAGCACAGAGGTAGCTAAATGCAGTAGCCATTGCACTGCCAAATGCCCTGTATTCTAGAGGAAATAATTCACCAATCAGGAGCCAGGAAATTGGGCTCATACCCAATGAGAAAGCGATGGTAAACACAAGTACACACAACAATGGAATCCAGTCATTTTGCCCAACCGTTTGATGAAACATCACATTTTGTATTCTTTGATTCCTATGAACCTCCTCATAATAAGCGTAACTTCCAAATCCAGCTAATGCCATTGACATGAGCACGGAGCTCACGATCAGTAATGGCAGACGACCAACAGTATCAATCAATAGACCAGAAAGGCAAGACGCAAGCAGTTGCACGAAAGAGACAGCTATGGCCGCTCCGTGTGGATTCATTCCACCAAACGTTTTTCTAAATATCGGAACAGCGTAAAAAGAAAAGGCATGAGCGCCTGAAAAACGTTGAAACATCATCAATCCACATGTCACCAAAATAGGTCCGAGCAGACGATTCATTGTTCTTACGTCCAAAGAGTTTATTAGTTGGCTACTAGACATTTGACTCTGGCGTTGGCTAAAGTTTTTGCTGGCTAAAACGTTGGTCCTTATAGTGGCCAATTCTTGAGCAACATCGGAGTTTGGTCCCCTCAACCAAAGGAGGCTTTTGTAGGCTTCTTCATCTTTTCCAATTAAAACGAGATAACTTGGTGTTTCTGGTATGTAAAGAACAGTACAGAAGAGAAGTAGGGGCGCAGCAGATATACATAGCGCTAGCTGCTGCCAGTCGAGGTACGCGCCGATGGTAAAGCTGAACAGAACTCCAAGATGACCGACGATTTTCAAAACAGCGCTAAGACATCCCCGTATATCTGGTACTGATATTTCACTGATGTAAACCTGAAAAAAAAAAATATTGCAATGAGAATTTAATAAAGAAATATACAACAATTAATTTTGTTTGAATCCTAAAAGTATATCGTGCAGGAGACAAAATTTCATCAAAGTAATAATCGTACGGTAGTTCCTCCCGGGTTTAACGAAAGCGTGTACCGAAAATTTCCTACAAAATTACGTCGTTGTTTATCATAACACGGTAAAGTTCATCAAAGTTTATGAGGCACCCAAATTACAATGCAGGCCGCGTCTTTGTTTGAGCTAATAAGTAATAAAATCTTAGCGCTAACATAAAAGTTTTCCATTGTAAAATATTAAAGTAAGTCGTTAGAGAGGAGAAATTCTTCGCAGTATGACGAAGTTTTCGGTTATGAATTTTGTTGAGTAATTTGATCGGCGGGTATTTAATTTATTACCGGATGAGCTAATTAATATTAATTTCGGATATTTGAACTTTTTCACTAAAGAGCCTTGTGTTTGTTACATCATTCGTCTCTAAAAGAAGAAGAAAGCAAACACCGCTGAATTTTCAACGGCCTAATTTGTATAATATTAAAAATTCATCTCGAGTTCCGCGGTATTATGGTATGGTATGGTATGAAGGTAAACATCATGAGAGAAGCTGCATATGTCTACTTTCAACGAAATTCAAATCTACCAACACGCATTGGGGCAGCGTGGTGGAATATGCTCCTTAACTGATTAGCCTAGTAGTGGGATTACTACTACAACTATTATTTCTCGATTTCAATCGCTTTGCATTCCTAAAAGACATGTTTTTTCATTCATAAGGCAACTTTATCATTCACTCTTACTTCTTCATATTAAAAAAATAAGGTTCTACTAGAAAACTAAGTATTGTTATCGAAAAACAATGTTTGAAAATTGGCAATTAATTAAAAATACGTATCAGTTCTTCAAAAATAATTATATCATTTGTATATTTTGTCTATAATATTAACGCTTTAAATTTGTATTATATCACTTACAGCAATAAATCGTGTATCTATCATAACAAAAGAAAAGGTTTGCTGAAGTGACAAAGAAACATTTTTGTCAAACGTATTTCAATGAAATCGAGCTCTGCATTTTCATTTTTCGATAAAAGCTTACGTAACCGTTAAACAGTTGACAGATATGCCATCAACTTGATAACTTCAATAAATAACCTGCGGTTTCTGTAGCACTGATCAAAGACATTGACTGTTTCAACAACAACAACAGCCTGTAAATTTCCCACTGTTGGGCTAAGGCCTTCCTTTGAGAAGATTTAGAATATATTCCACCACGTTGTTCCAATGCGGATTGGTGGAATACAGATATAGCAGAATTTCTATGAAATTAGACACATGCAGGTTTCCTAACGATGTTTTTCTTCACCGCTGAGCACTAGATGAAATATAAATACAAATTAAGCAAATGAATATTCAGTGGTGCTTGCCTGGGTTCGAACCCGCAATTTTATCGATTAGGATATTCCAATCACTGGCCCATCTCTGCTGCTTTGTAGTATATTTTAATATATATATAAAAAAAACTTCTTGAGAAAAGCTACACGTGTTGAGCAAAAGCTTTGTAGTGTAGTAGAGTGATGAAAATCTCAAACTTTTTCTTCAAAAAGGATATATTGTCGTTACTCATTAGAGTAAGCTTATTTTATTTTTAAAAAGATAATTCGATACCATTTCTATATCAGTATTTGTTCTTAGTGCATAACATAGTATCACTTGCTTTGTAGTGTAAAAGGTAAAAAACAATTGTTGAAATATGTCAGAATTTTCCATTTATATAGCCGAGTACAATGGCGGAGGCTTTGCAGAAGGCTCTTTATAATATATCTGGCCACTAACTTTTAGCTCGTTTTAACAGATATAAAATTTACTGCAATGCATTTATGTATATGCAGTGGACTAATTTTATATTTTATGCAGTTCATTATTAACTATGAATTGTTTTTAAATGTAAAATGTTGTTTCATAATGTAAGAGTTCTGTGTTAAATAAGATTTTTTTAACACTGAAATACAGTTTCGCGGTATAATAGTTACGCAAATTTTGGTGAATACCCATAGACAATGACGCTGTAAGAAATATTAACTATTCCTTAAATCGTCAATGCACCACTAACCTTGGGAACTAAGATATTATATCCCTTATGCCTGTAGTTACACTGGCTCATTCACCCTTCAAGCCGGAACACAACAATACTGAGTACTGACTAGTACTCAGTATTGTCTCACTCATCATGTTTGGAGGTAGAATAACTGATGAGTGGGTGGTACCCAGACGGGCTTGCACAAAGCCCTACCAACAAGAAAGTGACTAAAAATGACTTTCTATTATTTTAGATTTACTTTATGTTTATTTAAAAATAGGTTGTAGTATTTATTTTGTCACCCGTTCTTTCAAATATATGACATGTCATTTACCTAGATAACTAGCTTTTAAATCACGTGACTAAAAATCGATCTGGACATATTATGATAAATCTACTGAGTTTCTTGTCGCTTCTTCTCGGTAGAATCTACTTCCCCAACCGGTGGTAGCTTAATGATACAAAAGTGCTTGTTAAAGCCTTATCGAATAAAGTATATTTTGATCTTGATTAAATAAAATATGCGATTTCTGACAATATAAAATTCTTAATTATTTTCCGTCTCATAAACATTTACAAAATTTACAATCAAATTCGAAAATAACTTACAAAACTGCGAACAAAAATTGGCCTCGAAGAAGTTTAACAGTTTGGGAAAAATAAATCTTATCAGATAAAAAATAAGGTTCATTCTCCTTTAACGAGTGCGAGAGAAAATTTTGAAGAATTAGAATTGTTCCGTCCATAAAGATTAAGAGTCGCCTTTGTTACGAAATTGTTATTTAATTTTGACTTTGATTTGTCGTGATAAATAATAATGGGTCGTGACTTTCCTTTTTGATGTCTCATTTCAGTTTGTCGACAAGTATTTATTTTATTTACGGCATTTATCACACTGTGTTAATTAAAAAAATTATTGATACAATTACTAAATGTTGATTTATAACTACAAAAAAATTTTAATAGGACTTGGCTTCTATGAGATCTCAAAACTTTTTACGATGGAAAGATCGCATCGAGAGACTTGGCATTTTTTTACATTTAATGTTTTTTGTGGGATTTTAATTTATATGTAATATAATTTTTGATAAAGTGTACCTTTCCTTGCCGTTTCTCGGTAGAATTAATATTCCGAACCAGTAGTTATTTTAAATTTTAAATCAAGCTTGTAAAACGCGAAATCAAATGTGCTGAAATTTGTTGATTAGACTTCCGGTATTATTACATTTCACGAATTTAATTTGGGGGATGAAAGTTCTGTTAGGATGCCGTGATGGAGTCATAGTATTAAATATATACAATCGTGTGATGTTGTACCTAATGACTTCCCGCTGAGGTGAGTGGTTTGCTACCACTAATCAGTTGTTCAACAGCCAAACAAGACTACTCATTATTGTGTTGGAAGGGTGAAAGCACCAATGTAGCTCCAACAAAAATTAAAAGGACATATTATAACTCCAAGAGTTGGTGGTGCAGTGGTGATGTGGGTTGGTTATTATTCCATTCAGCGCCAACATTGGGCGATGGAGACCAATTAAAACGACGATTGACGACCTCCGTGGTCGAGTAGTGTGTTCTCCGGTTGTCATGGGTACGCCACTCTGAAGTCCACGTTTCGATTCCCGGCCGAGTCGATGTATAAAAAGTAGTTTTCTATGTTGTCCTACATCTGGGTGTTTGTGGTACCGTCGTTACTTCTGATCCATAGCACAAGTGCTTTAGCTCCTAACAATGGGATCAGAGTAATGATCCGATGTTGTCTAATATTTATTTATTTTGTGTAAAAAACCATAATAACATATGAAATGTCTACTCGCTGTTATTAAATCGTGATCATATAAGCGCTGCATAATTGTAGTTACGTTTTATTAAATCTGAGTCTGTCTCCAGGAGCGCTTCCACGCTAAGCACTCGAGATGTGCAATATCTTTATAATTTAAATGGATGAATATTCACGTGTTATATGAACTATTTTTTTTATTTCACAGCTTTGATTTCAGTATACAGTTACACTACTACGGCGAACATATACAGTTTTTTATGATAATGGGCCCTGGTGGTAAGTGGTCACGGCCCATAGACAATGATGCTGAAAGGAATATTAACCATTGCTCACATTGCAAGTAAGATATTATTTCCCTCGTGCTGGTTACATTGGCTCACTACCCAAGCAAGAACGTAACAATTATGGGTATTGCTGTTTGCCGGTAGAATATCAAATCTACCCAGACGGACTAGCAATGAAGTTTTGCCACCAAGTAAAATGTTAACAGTTGTGATTAAGGGAAAACTACTTCTTTATTTTGTAATTATCCTCGTTGCCGTTCCTTTGTATTATAATTGTATTAGAATGTTGATTCGTTTGTCTGTGAAGGCGGGAAGGGTAGTTCAGGTATTGGTTACCCTAAATCACTGTTAATCCTGATAATGTGTATGGAAAATTCATCGATTTTTTGAGTAGTTAAAATGTAACAAACAAATAAACACTATCGCTATTATAATATAAGATTATATTATATTATTAGAAATTAAAATAGTAATCTTTACCTGCGATAACATGGTCAGTATAGAGCAGCAGAACCCGCCCAAGAAAGCTGTGATGCACATCATTCGCACAGATGTTGCCAGCACCGTCAGCAGCCATGACAGGCTGCAGGGCGCGGCAGCCAATGAGAGCACCCGACGTCTGCCGTGACGCATCGCAGCACCGCCCGCCATTCCGCCGAAGAGAGCGCCTTGAAATATGTCAAACAATTGGTGCTGTATTGAAGTGTTTACAACAACAGCCTGTAAATACCCCACAGTTGGGCTAAGGCCTCCTCTACCTTTAAGGAGAAGTTTTGGAACATATTCCTCCACACTGTTTCAATGTTGGTTGGTGGAATACACATGTGGCAGAATTTCTATGAAATTAAACACATGCAGATTTCCTCACGATGTTTTGCTTTGCCGTCGAGCATGAGATGATTTATAATTATAAACACAAATTTAGCACATGAAGATTCAGTGGTGCTTGCTTGGGTTTAAACCCGCAATCATTTGTTAAGTTGAATGCATTCTAACCACTGGGCCATCTCGGCACTTTTGAAGTGATTGGGACTGAAATAAATAGGTTACAAATGACATTTAGATCAACTTCATACTAAAAAATATAATTATATACTCAGAACTTCGTTAGATACAGTAATTACGTCATATAAAACCAATATCATATAAATATCAGCATATATAAATAATAATTAATGAAAAAGATAGATAGCTAATCATATTATATTGATATTTCTATTGTAAATATCGTCACGTCGTTATGACGTAATCATCGATATATGCTTTTGTTATATAATATATTATTATATGTTAAGTGTTTAAAATAATCTCCATGAATATTATTTAACATAATTTGATATTATACGATGTATAATTTCAGTTCACTAGGCACATGCGTTGGTGGTGTAATGGTCAGCATAGTTGCCTTCCAAGCAGTTGATCCGGGTTCGATTCCCGGCCTACGCACTCTCTTTTTAGATTTATATTATTTTGTAAGCACGAAATAATAGTTATTAATAAGGGGCATTAAAGTATATACTATTTTATTCATTTATTGTATTTAACTATTCGTTCGTTGCTATGTTTTAGTTAATCTATATATCATTATTAGATGTATAGAAAGCAATGCTCCTATCAATTATTAACGATTAGTTAATCGTCATATACATATATGGATTTGAATTTGAATTTGAATTTGAATTTGTTCTCGCTAAGAAATAATTGAGGGAACTTTATAATGAAGGCTTCAGCTTTACCTCGTCGACACAATTGGAATCATTTAGCACACCAAGATTATTTAATGGGTCTATAATAACTGCTTATATGTATATGTAATATGTTATAAAAACTTAGCTCAAATTACTTCATTCAATACAGAAGCATTACACTTAATTATTAATAGTCAAATTAAGCGAATCCAGTAATTCGGGAAAGTAAATACTCTGAAAGAAGAACCGGCGATACAAACTCAGCGGGTCCTATTTTAATTTAATTACAGAATATGTCAGAAAAGTATCAATAATATATTAATATTATATTTTAATCTTGTATAGATTAATGTGTATCAATATTTTATGACATGACCTTTAACTTCTTTGATAGGCTAAGTTAAAAATAGCTCTGGAATCTTATTATAGAAGCGAAAAGCGTGTTCCAGGAAGGATATATGCAGTGGCGGATTTACAAATCTGCCGCTAGTAGGCTATTAAATTTTTGCCGCCCCTACTTTTTTTTGCAACATTTATGATTTGTGTTCTATCGTTCTCATTACATCGATTTTTTCTGTTATCAGTATGATTATAAACTAGGTGATATTTCTGTCAGTTACTAGATTATTTTTCCAACCCGCCATGTAGTGACGAGTATACGGATTACGGACGTAATGTGTATACTATAATTATAAGTTTTTTTCATTTCATTTAATCATAATTTGGGCTAAATTTTCCGCCCCCCTAAATCTGCCGCCCTAGGCTCCAGCCTACTTAGCCTATTGGTAAATCCGCCACTGGATATATGAACGTTTTATATAGATTTTTATGTTACTTGTGTGGGACATTAAGGGATAGCTTGTTATCTTAATAATTGGAATTAGACAAACATTGGACATTTGAGTAGTATAGTGGTACTATCTTTTTGTAAGTATAATCGCAACATTCTCAAAGTTGCCTCTGAGAGATCGCTATCAGCGATAAAGCCGTTTTGCAAGCAATTTTCTTTTCTCTTGTTATGTTATGTTATGTAAAACTTTTTTAAATTTATATATTATAATTAGAAGAATATACATTTACATAATATGTATATAATCTAATCATGGATATTATATATTATATAATATCCATGTGTAACATTGATCACTTTGATAAAATCTGTGATAATCATTGTATGTGCACAAGGAGTAAGGATAATCTTATATTTCTTTTCGTTAGAATCTACTTTTCGAAACAGTGGTAGCTTCTCAAAAATGCTTGTAAAACCTACTTGAATAACACTATAATTAATTTTGATTATCTAAAAATAATAAATATATTCTAAACATTAAGGATACCATTCTTGACTGCATACTCCATTTTAGGGAATTACTAGTAATATTAAACGTAAAACGTTAATAGAAAACCATTGCACATATTTAAAGATTAAAATCTATATTATTGAAATCTATATTAATATTTTAAATGTGAAATCAACTCTGTCTGTCTGTAGCTCTTTCACTACAAAACCCCTGAACCAAATTTGATATGAAATTTGGTATGAAGCACGCTTGTACTCCAAACGATGGACTGGTTTTATACCTACCACGTCAGCTCAAAACTATATGGAGAGTGAGGCTGCGGTCGATAAATAGTTTTTCCTATACAACTAAAAAAATAGTTGACAAACAAAAGACGAAAAATTACTGAACCGTTTGATTTCTCCTTTTTTTATGGTATAGGTTGGCGGACGAGCATATGGGCCACCTGATGGTAAGTGGTCACCATCACCCATAGACAATTATGCTGTAAGAAATATTAACTATTCCTTACATCGTCAATGTGCCACCAATCGTGGGAACTAAGTTGTTATGTCCCATGTGCCTGTAGTTACACTGGCTTACACACCCTTCAAACCGGAACACAACAATACTGACTACTGTTATTTGGCGGTAGAATAACTGATGAGTGGGTGGTACCTACCCAGAGGGGCTTGCACAAAGCCCTACCACCAAGAAAAACATATGAATTTAGATCATAATAAAAGAATATCCATTTATTGAAACTATATTTATACCTACATATAATAAAATCGAAGTGTCTGTTTGTAATATTGAAATAGTCCTTTTTAGCCCAATGCATATGTATTTATACACGGTACATATACACAATATTTTTTTACAATTTTTGTCTGTTTGTCTGTCTGTTTGTTCCTCTGGAACGGCTGCAAAGATTTTTATGGGACTTTCCCTTTCTGATAACTGATATAATAGGGAGTAACTTAGGCTACAATAATATTTTTTTTTGTTATATTCAAAAGCGTACAAGGTCCGTAACCGTTAGTAATAAATAAGTATGTTATAAATATAATATTAATTAGTCTACTTACCCAGGAACGATAGAGAAGCCAGCCAGGAAGCCTGTTGGTCAGTGAGTTGGAAGTCTCTTCGCGTTGCGTTCCCGGGACCTTGGAGGGATGCTATTGCTGGGGAGCTGTAGCCCTTTCCGAGTCCCGCTGAGAACGGGGCCAGGGATACTGCAAGGGCCGCTATTACCTGGAGAAAAAAAACATTTATTATTTTAGTGTTTTGTGCTGACATCAAATCGATAATATCAGTTATATATTGTGAATATTAACCTTTTCAACACTAATAAAAGTGAATATATATTGAAGATGGGCAAAGCCTTTACTTAATTGTTAAATGACGATTCAAAAGTGCTTGTAAAAGCCCACTTGAATAAAGTTTATTTTGATTTAGATTTTTTTTAATTTTGGTTTTTTGGATTTATCTATTTTCGGTTTTGATTATTTAAGATGAGATTATAACCGATTATTGTGAGTTCAAACCCAGAAAGTCATTATTGAATTTTGTGTTTAATTCATGTTTATAATTCATCTTGTGTTCATCATGATTAATGAAATCATTGTAAGGAAACCTTAATGTATCTTATATTAATGAAATTATTTTACACGTGTATCAACCCACATTAGGGTGGAACCCCCTCCTTAAACAAAGATGGGGCTTTTATAAAGCAGGAGGCATTTCATGATCCCTTACTTACGAAATAAGTTTATTCATATATCGTTTCGCGAGATATGTGTTATAACTTTGGAATTAGCCGTGGAAATGTGCATTTTCAGCAAATAATCCGCTGTTTATCTTGAAAGCCTTAGCGAGCTGGACTTACCGCGTCAAATTCATATACAAAGTAAAGCGCTTTGTTTCAGCTGAATTTTAATAACGCCTTGACAGCGGTTGACCGAAAAATCTACGTTATAATGTAGAATTCCTGAATATATGGGATTTAAGGCAAAATATCGAGATGATATTCTTTTTTATTTATTTCTATTTTTTTACGGAATACGTTGCCGGACGAGCATATAGGCCACCTGATGGTAAGTGGTCACCGTCACCCATAGACAATGACGCTGTAAGAAATATTAACTATTCCTTAGATCGTCAATGCACTACCAACCTTGGGAACTAAGATGCTATGTCCCTTGTGCTTGTAGTTACACAGGCTCACTCCCTGATCCTGACCCTTCAAACCGGAACACGACAATATTGCGTACTGTTGTTTAGCGGTAGAATATATAATGAGTGGGTGGTATCTACCCAGGCGGGCTTGCACTAAGCTCTACCACCAAGTGAATATATCTTAACCAGCAGTCGCGATTTCGAACCCAGTTAAGCGAAATGGATCTTTCAAGTACATAATTTGTGTACGATTATATAATGTGCTTGGAATGGTCCATATGAAAAGGAAATATCATAAGAAAACTTGCCAAAATATCTGTTAAATATTCTTCTCAAAAGGTAGGCTTTAATTTAATAGTAACTAATTTTGACAGTTTCTGAGACTCAAAAGATTCGATAAGTTTTTTTAATTTCTTTTAAAGGCAATTGGGCCACTTGATATAAAATGTTCATATATGCCCATAGGGATTGTGCTGATGTACTGATGCAACGTTGTACCGTTATTTTAATTGGCGAACTCTCTGTAAAACGAAAAATGCTATGTATTGACAACTAATTAAATGCTTGTAGCTATTGCTTACATATAAATAAAATGCTAGTAATTATGTCCGTATTTTTCTTAATAGTTCCGATTTACTAATGATATTAATTTTTCTTTCTCCTTTCACCTTGCAAATATTCTTAATGATTTTAAAAACAAGCACGCTTTTTGTACAATGTATACTTTGTATTGCATAATCAACAAACATGCCGAAGCTTTACTGTGAATATTCAATTATAATTAGTATAATGAATAAAAATTAAAAATTATTTCGAAAACACAGCCGTTATGCTGAGACCGTGATATTTCGCTCAGTCGGACGTCATCTCACAAGTAACATTCATTTTAATCGTCATGGTCCAGGCTTAGAATATAGCCTCCCAAACTCAATCCGTGGGTGTCATAAGAAGCGACTATGCTTATTTAAGGCCCAGTGCATATCACCTGTACTTTGGGCTACCCACGCGGTGGAGGGTAAATACGATAGTATTTCCAAAGGGTTAGTGTCATGCAAGCGGCCGAAGCTAAAATCCTTAGCCGCATGGACAGTGAAAACCATACTATATATTTTTATATAAAGATATTAATAAATAATTTGAATTGTATTTAAATCTCAAACACATTATACGAGTTAATGTTAAGTCTCTTGTGAGGCGTAAAGCGCTATTCTATAAATATTCCTCAACCATTTTCCGAACAAAGAGAATAATTTTCTTGGCGTTAAAAATAAAATTCGTCGTCACGTCCTCGCACGCCTATGTAAATGGCGTTACATTTTAAGATGAAGATATAACATTGAAGACGCTCTGATGTTATCTTTTTTATATAACAAAATGGAACGAAAATGTTTTAGAAACCCGTTCCTTAAATTTCAAGATGGAATACGGTACACGACAAGTTTTAAAATCTACCAATTTCCATAAATTATGGTACTCTGAGAGTATCTGATGAAAAATTTAGGGCTGAGATACCTAGTAACTTTTCTATAACCTAGTCTGGGGTTCAAATCTTTAACCTTGGTAACAATTCCCTCATAAGATTTAGTGGTACATTTTTTTTATATTTAATTGCATTCCTTAAATATTAATAGCATATTTTAAACATCTTGATTGTTATAGCCTAAAAATGTAAAAATTTGACGGTAATTACTAATTGGACAGAAATTAATTATTAGCAGCAAGCTTTACAAACTTTTAATGTACCATCATTTGTTTCAAGTTAGCAACTGTTAAATAATTAAAAAGTTAACTCGGAATTCCGTTTACAAAATTCAATCTTAATTTAGCGTTGTTTGAAATGTCCTTGATTATTTAATCCGAGCAAATTTGGGTGAAGATCGTGGAACTTATTTTATATTTTAATATAATATTAGTTCGATTATAATGGCAACATTATATGTGATCTTAACCGACCGACTGCGGTTAAAACCGTTGCTGCTGTTAATACGTGCTCGTTTAAGGACAATGTCGTAAGACCTGCTAAACGTGCTTGTTTCGGATGGAATCTTCAACATGATCCTATTTAAGCATACAATGCTTAGATAATAATTTATTGTCTAACTCATAGCTTAAAATATTTGGACATAGATTCAAATCCAATGACAATTACGGCAAGCAAGACAATCTATATCCAGGTTGGGATACAGGCGACGTGTTCCTAAGTCTTAATCGTTTCACGGCATGGATAAACCATTAAACGAAATTTAAAGCAAGCTTAAACTCCAGAGAAGGTCGTAGGCTTATAAGCACCTGGAGACCAATCCATTAAACGTGAGCAAAGTCGCGGGCGATATCTAGTAACTTAGTCATTATCCTAAGATTACTTGGTGGTAGGGCTTTATCCAAGCTCGTCTGGGTAGGTACCACCCACTCATCAGTTATTCTACCGCCAAATAACAGTACTCAGTATTGTTGTGTTCCGGTTTGAAGGGTGAGTGAGCCAGTGTAACTGCTACAGGCACAAGGGACGTAACATTTTAGTTCCCAAGGTTGGTGGCACATTGACGATGTAAGGAATAGTTAATATTTCTTACAGTGTCATTGTCTATGGGTGGCCCATATGCTCGTCCGCCAATCAATACCATAAAAAAAGATTGTACTATATTCGGTAGATTCTTGTTTAAGGAAAGGGCTAATAAAATTATAGCCTTTTTCGATGTTACTTTTAGCAGATGTTACCGCTCTTAATAATTTGGAGCGGGATATTATAATTAAAAAGGGGTTTTTCAAGGATTCTTGTTTTACTGGATGTAAAGGTTACAGGAATTCTCGGAATTTTTATTCCGGGATTTAATGAAATTTTCGTAGGTATTCATGACGTTTTTTTCCTTTTCTGCACATATGCTGGTCTAGCGTCTGCGCTATGTGAAATTAATATTTGGCTATCCTTGTGTAATGTGTAATGTGGTACCATCCGATCATCAGATACTCTACCGCAAAACAGCAATGCTTGGTACTGTTGAGTTCTCGTGAATGATCCAAAGAAACCACAAAGGCCACATTTAAATTAGTACCCAAGATTTGTCGCACTTGGTGCAAAGATGTTTAATACTTCTTTCAGCACCAATAACCTAATATTTGCCTGGTGTCCCAAATATTTTCATTTTATGTTAAAAGAAAGATCCCAATTTTCACGCAAACAGATTTGAAAATTTGCCTCATTAAAGGAACAAATTCAGATGATACAAAGATAATGGAATGAAGAGCCAGTCCAAAACTTTTGATTAACGGATATAATTTGTTTCAGAACAATATAATTAAAAAAAGTTACGCCCTGTTTATAAAACACCTTGATTTATTTTACCTTATAATTGGAATATGTCCCTTAAAGACTATACCCGGTTCTGAACAAGTTTTCTATTTAGGTAAATATTTTAGACTTCATTGTGGGTTCGTCAGTCTTACATGTTCTGCGTGAAGTATACACATGTGGGATATATATCTTTATGCGACACTTCAAGTCACTTAATCTGACACATGAAGGAGTTTTACATATAAATCACTATTCGCGCAAAATTTATTAAACACCAACTTCCAACCTCCGTTTTATCCCCTTCGGAGTTTCGTAAAATCTGTTCATAGTGGATGTCAATGGTCCATGACGAACCTACCTGTCAAGCTTCACGTTTGTAGGTGTTACAGTTTCTAAGATTTTGTGACTAATCATTAAGTAGCATTTTGTTTTATACATATGTACATATATAGATGTGCCAGATAAGATACTATTGTAACAACATGTACAGTCTTCCCAAAAAGCCACTGAGCCTATGCAGTCGAATACGAATATAATGTACAAGTAAATTGTCAATGTCTCAATTCAGGTCATAGGTCTCATCTTTGAAGAGAAGTGACTGGAGCTTACTACTACGATGCTCCAATGCAAGTTGGTTGATACACGTTTCAGATTTTCATTCATCACCTGCGAACTTTCTTACGATGCTATTGCCTTACTTTACAAATAATGCACAAAAATCAGTGCTTGCCCTGGGCTTAAAGTAAAATTCACCGGTTAAGATTTACCTTGTGACGATTCTTCCCCGCAAACGCGGTCAAATGTTAAACATGTTTGTTATGGCTTTACCTAGGAATCTTGTTTTGGGTTTATTTAGTTATTCGGTCTTCTTCTTTCAAACATCAAATTACCCATGAGAAAAAGAATGAATGAATGAATGAAATGAATGAACATGTTTAACTAAACTCCCGTATAAACGTTTATAATTACGTTTGCACAGTATTTTATGAATACACTCCAGAATTTAATAATTCTAACACGTACTTAGCAGGTCTTTGGCAGAAGCCGTAGTGTTTAACTTTTATATGTTAAGCGAGGATAATCTAATTTGTATATAGAATCAAAGCTTTTTGTCGCTAGATGGCGCTAATCCCGCGCTAAAGTAAACAGCCTGTAAATTTCTCATTGTTGTGCTAAGACTTTAGAAGTGAACGGTCCAAGTACATTCTATCAATTTGTTGATGTAAGTTTTATTTTTATTTCAGCATATGTTGGCCCAGCAGATGGTAAGTGGTCACCAATGCCCAAAGATAATGGCTCTGTGAGAAACAACTATTCCTTTCATCGCCAATGCGCCACCAACCTTGAGAACTAAAATGTTACGTCCCTTGTGCCTGTAGTTATACTGGCTCACTCACCCTTCAAACCGGAACACAACAATACACAGTACTGTTGTTTCGCGGTAGGATATCTGATGAGTGGGTGGTACCTCCGACAGGCTTGCTTGCACAAAGTCCTACCACGAAGTAAGTTCGGTTGATGTACATGTAGTAGGTTGTTTTCAACGACATCTAAATGGACCATAAATACAAATTAAGTATCATGTATTGATTATTATTCACGTTTTTAAACAATGAACTATCTCGGCTTATTACGAAATTATACGTCAATCAAAATCTTTATCATTTAATAATTATATTATTATTATACAAATTGTACAATTGTCAATGAAAATTCAAAGTATGTACTTCCGTCCTTTCAAAAGTATTAAACCAGACGAGTTTTAATACTATTGTCAAGGGTAGGTTAATCCGAAAAGATAAAGAAGGATCGGAAAGAGCAGTTGACTGGTTTTAACCCAAATGCAAATACAAAACTTACTTAAAATCAGTAAAGTAAAGTAAAGTAACAGCCTGTAAATTTCCCACTACTGGGATAAGGCCTCCTCTTCCATTAAGGAGAGGGTTTGGAACATATTCCACTACGCTGTTCCACGTATGGCAGAATTTCGATGAAATTAGACACACGCAGGTTTCCTCACGATGTTTTCCTTTACCGCCGAGCACGAGATGAATTATAAACACAAATTAAGCACATATGCATAGTGGTGTTAGCCTGGGTTTGAACCCGCAATCATCGTTTAAGATGCATTCGTTCTAACCACAGGGCCATTTCAGCAGATATAGTATACAATATATTATTGTAATGAAATCTACCAAATATATTTTCCCCATAAATAATATGAATATTTAACGTTAAATAGGATTAGACACATATTCGTATATATGAACAACGAAATTAGTTGATGTCTGTACCGCAAATCTAGAGCCAGGCAAGCGCCTCACTCTGCGGTTGACGTACGAGTCAGTCAAGAGCGACAGATATATGTATATAGTATCGCTTGTGGTGTTACATTCGACGAAAACATTGAAAATTTATACAATGAACGATTTACGAAAGTTATATTCGTACTAATATGTATTTTCTTTTGTAATGTCTAAACTTTAAATACTTGTACCAAGAAATGCAGCGCATTTCAGATTATGTTTTAGTATCATTATCGTCATTCTTTTATTAGTTACATAGTATAAAACAAAGTGACTTACCGCTGTCTGTCCCTATGTATACTTAAATCTTTTATAAGTTATACGGATTTTGATGCGGTTTTTTAATGTAGTATTATACATGCACAATATAGCAGAGAAAACGGTTATTTTTATTTTCCAGAATGACGTCTTTTGCGAACGCTGGACAAACTTTAAGAGATAGATCATAATAATGTAAAACAGTAACGTACTTCTCAAATAGACCCTGACAAAAGTCCCCGACAGTATATGTCTATCTCTTAGGGAAAGGCCACGACAACCATTTATTATCCTTTACTTATTACGAGAATAATGGCTTATTTTCGAAACGATTTTAAATAACACAGCATTAGTCCTTATCCAATTATCTTTATATCCTTAGTGTATTGTCCTTATAATTTCAAACGCGGTGTTTGTATTCTCTAATGACAAATAAGCTGTGAAAGTTGTAAGTTATTAAAGTAAATATTGGGATATTTACCATGTTTTTTATTTTCGTTCGGTGGAGCTCGATATTTCGACATTATCTACGCTCGTGAACAAGACATTCGTAGATAATGTCGAAATATTGAGCGCCAACGAACAAAAATAAAAAACATGGTAAATATTACGAAATTTATAACTTTGATAATTCTGTAGTATATTTACAATCAGAATTGTACCTGTGCAAAGCCGGGGCGGGTTGCTAGTGTATAATATAACTACGCGGGTACGCATGAGTGCAATATCCTAATAAAGAAAATGATTAAATGTATTGTATGTAGGTATATATACATTATATTACCCTATAAAGAACAGCTCCGTAAAAACAAATGAATAATACCTTTTTATCATATTCTTACAGATTATTACACAATAGCTGAGTTTTGCAGTTCCCCGTTAATTCAGACTTTTGACATGACAGGCGTTAATTTCCTGTTCTTGTATATAAACATAGTACATGTATAATATTATAAATGTAGTTAAACCGTTCCCCTCTTCACGTTTTTTTACCCGCTAGAGGGGTGGAAAAGGGGATAACGGTTCGTATGCTATAGGAATTTCATTTATAAATTTCGCGCAGGTAATGCCGCAGGTTCAGCTAGTATTATATAATGAGAAGAATTTTAATTCTAGTTTCTTCTTTGAGAATATTAAACAATTAGCAAAAATAAAATCATCATAAAAATCGTGGAGCAATTAATAACTTATACATATAATATGTTATTGTGCTCATCGAAAGTAACTTTGTATTTCAAAATTTAAAATTTAAAAACTACTAAATTACTTGCCGGTCTTTCTCGGTAGATACATTTCTAACCAGTGTTAGCTTCAATTACTTGTAAAATTATTCAAAAGTTCTTGAAAAAGCCTAATTGAATAAAGTACATTTTAATATTGATTTTGATAATATGTCAAACAAAACATATAAAACGGTTTCATTTAATCTTGATTTTTTATTTTCATCGTCTAAAACATAAAACTTATAAATGAATGTGCATCAAAAACGTTTTATATTATAACTTTACGCAAAGTTAAAATCAAATTCGACGTTGAAGTTTATCCTATCATCATCATCAATCCAATCCAATTATACTTGGTGGTAGGGCTTTGTGCAAGCCCGTCTGGGTTGGTACCACCCACTCCTCAGATATTCTACCGCCAAACAACAGTACTCAGTATTGTTGTGTTCCGGTTTGAAGGGTGAGAGCCAGTGTAACTACAGGCACAGGGGATATCTTAGTTCCCAAGGTTAGTGGCGCATTGACGATTAAAGGAATATTTAATAATTAACGACCTCCATGGTCGAGTGGTGTGTACACCGGTTTTCATGGGTACGCCACTCTGAGGTCCCGGGTTCGATTCCCGGTCGAGTCGATGTAGATTATCATTAGTTTTCTACGTTGTCTTGGGTCTGTGTGTTTTTGGTACCGTCATTACTTCTGATTTCCATAACACAAGTGCTTAAGCTACTTACATTGGGATCAAAGTAATTAATGTGATGTTATCCCATATTTATTATATTTATTATTATTATATTATACTATCATATTAAATTTCTTACGGCATCATTGTCTATGGTTAATGGTGACCATTTACCATAAGGTGGCCCATATGCTGGTCCGTCAACCTATACCATAAAAACAAAAATCCAACGAATCACTCGAATCATATTTTCAAAGATTTGTTATAGAGAGGCTCTTACGGTTTCAATGCAGATACGTCTAGATTTAATCCGGTCGCTCTGCTACGAACACAAAAGGTTGCTACAAATGCGGTGTGCGGTCGGATCAGATGACATTGTCATCGCGGAGACGGGCCACGAGGGTTATTCGTGCAAATTCAACGTTGGTTTGAAGAGAAATGACCGTTTCATTTTATGTTAAAGTATATATTTTAAGCTTCCATTACATTTTACATTAACAAATGTAAACTTCCCACTGCTGGGTTAAGGTATCTTTGAGGAGAAGGTTTGGAACATGTTTCACTACACTGTTCCAATGCTTGTTGGTCGAATACACATATGGCAGAATTTCTATGAAATTAGACACATGCAGGTTTCCTCACGATGTTTTCCTTCATAGCAGAGGACGAGATGAATTATCATGAAAAATAATTATTATGAAAAAGAGTAACTACTGAGTTTCTTGCCGATTCTTCTCGGTAGAATCTACTTTCCGAACCGATGATAGCTTCCTTTAATTGTAAAATGACGATTCAAAAGTGCTAGTAAAAGTCTACTTGAATAAAGTTTATTTTGATTTTATCACACAAATTCAGCACAATCATCGCTTAAGATCCAGGAGCTGGATGCGAGTAGCCGGAGAAAGACCACAGCGGCGTGCACTTGGAGAGACCGATATCCAGCAGTGGACAAAAAAGGGCTGATGATGTAGGATGTGTGTGTGATCGGTTAAAATGCACGCGTTTTAACCACTGGGCCATCTCGGCTCTTTAAGCTTCTTTAGACTCTCTTAGGTCACAAATACAAACTAAGTGTGCTGTGACTAGAATGAACAATAGTTCCATATTGGCTCAAAACTTAAATTTATAAATGTGCAAAGATACAACAAGATTCAACAAGTTCCACACGAAAACTGCATTGTGCCCCCGGGTTTGAAGGCAAAATCTTCCATGAGTATCTAAAATAACCGGGTCTTCTCAGACCAGGGTCTCCGAACCAGTGGAGGTGTTTAATTTGACCATCAATACGAAAGTGTAATGCTTCTACATTGAATAAAGGAATTTGAGTTTGAGCAATGATGTTGTAGTAAACAGATATGTTATTAACGCGCAAAAAGTGAAGACTAGAAAACGTCCTAATTGTGACGTTTGCCTTTACTCATTTTACGTAGTAATACATTATAATACATCATAATTACGTAATAATACGTTTTGCGTAATTAAAACATATAGTTATCCCTTTTACTTATTGTTTATATCAAGCTATTGTTGTCGCCATTTAAAATAAAACTTAATAAAAATATATTCGGTGCAAAGTTGGCTAGCCTGTTTCGACAAGTGGCGACACCTGCAGCAATCTTTCTTCAAGTGATTGACGGATGGGAAGCGCACTTTTACTTCGGCGCTCTAGTGAAGAGAACATCGCAGGAGCGGAATTTTGGATATAAGTAAAACTAGTGTTGGGTATCATTTATTTTTTTATAAAATAGGTCGAATATTTCTAATGATTGTGATTGTGTTGATAATTTGTGAAATTGCGATTAAAGTATAATAAATAAATCAAACGTATATTAATTCAAGTGTTTCGTATATTGGTTCGCAGTAACAAATATGTAATGTACTAAGTTTAAATGTAATGTATGATAGAATATGTAATGTGTTATGAGACAAATTTATATATCGTAAATTAAAGTGAAGCGTATTAAGTAGTATTGGACATTAAATAAATGCGTATTTAACAGTGTTTGTTTTTATCAGAAGTGGTTCCTGTGCTTACGCCTTCAACATGCCTCGTAACCGGAAGCAGAGATATAATAAGAGATCACGAAGAGCGGCAACGCCAAGTTCAAGTTCTACGAGTTCTTCCTGTTCCAGCGACAGTAGTGAGCTGGATAGTCGCAGAGGGGATACAAAACGACGGAAAAGGTCTCAAACTGTGAGTCAAAATGTTGTTTTATCATCAGTGGTTCCTGAATTTGATCCGTTAATAGATAATGTAGACATGTGGATTAACGTAGTAGAAGCAAATGCTCGGGCATTTGGTTGGTCAGATAATATGACGAAATATCAGGCCTTGCAAAAATTGAGAAACACTGCCAAAACTTGGTTAGACTCGTTTCAAAAGAACGAAGTTAATTGGACCACGTGGCGGTGGAAACAGTGGCGAAATACTTTATCAGATACATTTCAAATCAAACGTAATATGTTCGTCTTACTGAATCAATTAATAAATACAAAGCCGGTACCTAATCAATCCTTGTATGAATTCTATTTTGAGCAGAAGGGTAAAATTGATCGATTACAATTAGGATTTAGGGAACAAGATATTATTTCAATAGTAGTAGGTTCCATCGGGGACACGAATATTAGCACAGCTGCTGAAGCGGGTAATTTCAAATATTGTGATGATCTAGCTTCATTTTTACACGGCAAAATTTATATTAGTTCAGAGAAACTATCGTATAAAAGTTATTCCTTTTCTAAACCGCAAAATTTACGACACACACAACAATTATCAAAATTACAAGACGATAGTAGTAATAAAGCGGATGTTAATACTCAAAGAGAGGGTAGTAATAAAAATATTTTTTGTTATCGTTGTGGCATAGCCGGTCATAAACGGCACGAATGTACAATCAACGATAAAGTTAAATGTTCCTATTGTAATCGGTTAGGTCATACTGAATTAGCTTGTAGATTAAAACAAAAACCCAAGCCTGAAAAAGACGCAGAAGTTAAGATGGTAGTCCGTAATGAAGTAAAACAAAAGTTTTACAAAAAAATAATATTAAATGGGGTAAAAACTGAAGCCTTCTTTGACATGGGCAGTGACTGTTCATTAGTAACTTATTATTGGATTAAAAAGAATAAATTAGACTTTTATCAGTTAAATTTCCCAATTAATTTACAAGGTTTTACAAACGATACTACTAGCAGAGTCACTAATGCTATAAATGCCATTCTTAATGTAGATCAAGTTGAACTTCCTCTAACATTGTATGCTATTGATTCATTGTCGGGTTGTGATATTTTAATCGGTAGAAACTTTACGGAAGATACACGTATTATGTATACACGAATAGGTAATGTTTTAACATTTCAACCGGCCCAGTCATTTGTCGTCTCAAATATTGATATTAATAATGTTGGTTTAAATTGCCAAGAATATAAAGATATTTTAAAGAATATTTTTGATAAGTATCCACGCAGTATATCGAAAGATTTGTCATCCCTAGGAAAAACTTCGATTGTTAAATTAAGTATTGAGTTAACTTCGAATAAACCTATCTGTCAAAGACCATATAGAATGTCCGAATCAGAAAAAAAGATTACTCGTGAAATAATTGATGAATTGTTGAAAAATAATATAATACGTTACAGTAACTCTCCTTATGCGAGCCCCGCGTTACTAGTAGATAAAGCTAATGGAGAAAAGCGTTTGTGTATAGATTATAGGCAATTAAATAAAATTACAGTTAAGGACAAATACCCAATGCCAATAATTGAAGACCTTATTGATAGATTACGAGGGTGTAAATATTTTAGTTCACTGGATTTAAAAAGTGGCTATTATCAAATTGGCATTGAAGCAGATTCTATACATAAGACTGCGTTTGTAACGCCAGACGGACATTATGATTTTATAAGAATGCCATTTGGGCTATGTAACGGACCTTCGGTCTTTCAAAAATTAATGGATACGGTATTAGGTAATCTTCGATTTGGTAGGGTTGTTTGTTATATGGATGACATTTTAGTAACTTCAGAAACACTTGAAGAAAATATAATTACGTTAGAAACTGTATTAGATTTATTTCAAAAAAATAATTTAACTATAAATTTAAATAAATGCACTTTTTTCCGAAAGAATATAACCTTTTTAGGATATGAAATATCAGAAACGGGGTTACAACCTAATTCAAAGAAACTAAAGGCGATTCAAAATTTTCCTATCCCAAAGACAATACATCAATTACGTCAATTTTTAGGTCTTATAAATTATTTTAGAAAATTTATAAAAAATTGTGCCGTACTATGCAAACCATTAACGAGTTTATTAAAAAAAAATATAACTTGGCAGTGGGGTGCGTTACAAGAACAAGCTATAACGAATTTGAAAAATGCATTAGTTAATAATGTTTCTCTGAATATATTTAATCCCAAATTGCCTACAATTTTATACACGGACGCAAGTCGCGATGGGTTAGGTTGTATATTAGTGCAAAGTACAGAACATGGTGAAAAACCCATATATTTTTACAGTTGCCAAACCTCTGAAGAAGAAAAGAAATATCATTCCTTTGAATTGGAACTTTTAGCAATCGTAGTTGCTTTGCAAAAATTTCGTCATTATTTATTGGGTTATCCATTTAAAATTGTTACGGATTGCAATGCCGTTCGCTATGCCTTAACGAAACAAAATATTATACCACGTATTAGTAGATGGGTTTTACAAACTCAAGAATTTACTTTCGATATTGTTCATAAAGCAGGTTCTCAAATGCAGCATGTCGATGCATTAAGCCGAAACCCGATCGGGAAAGATAATTTAGAATCCATAGATAAGGTTATGACTATAACTGAAAGTGATTGGCTTTTAGCGGTTCAATTACAAGATCCCAATATATGTAGTATTAGGGATATTTTAAGGTCAGGTGAGGCCGAAACTAATAAGCGTATTTTTCAAGAATATGAATTATTAGGTAATAAAGTGTTTCGTAGAACAGAATATGGTAGGCGATGGGTTGTACCAAAGTTGTGCATCTGGCAAATAATTCGTATAAACCATGATGATATAGGTCATTTTGCAGTTGACAAGACGGTAGAACGAATTCGTTCGAAATATTGGTTTCCTAAGCTAAAAAGAACTGTGCAAAAATATATTAAAAATTGTTTAAATTGTATTTACTATAAAAATGTACACGGTAAAAAACCTGGAAAATTGTATCCAATTCCGAAATATGCTATGCCATTCCACACTCTTCATTTGGATCATTTGGGTCCTTTTGTAAAATCTACTAAACAAAACTTATACCTTTTAGTAATAGTTGATTCTTTCACAAAGTTTGTTTTTATTGTACCGGTGAAAAATACAAAGAGTAAAATTGTAGTTAATGAGCTAGACAAAATTTTCAAAGTATTCGGTAATCCAAAACGCCTTATATGTGACGCAGGTAGTGCTTTTACATCTAAATTATTTACAAAATATTGTAATGATAAAAATATAAGACGTCATATTATTGCCACTGCTATGCCTCGTTCTAACGGACAAGTAGAACGATATAACCAGACAATTTTAGAAGCTTTACGGGCTTTAGGAGCTAATACTGATAATAGTAAGTGGGACGAACATATTACGAAAATTCAACAAGGTATAAATAGTACTGTAAATAGAACAACCGCAGCGGTACCTAGCGAGGTTTTCTTTGGATATAGAATTCAAATGGATAATGATAAAATTGATTGCGACGAAAATGTGGAATGTTCAGTTGACGTAACTTCCTTAAGAAAAATGGTAGACGAGAACATAAAGAAAGAAGCAGAAAAACAAAAAGCATATTTTGATATAAAGCGAAAAGAAGCCACAAAATATCAACTTAACGACTTAGTTGTTATTAAAATCCCTAGCCAGTCTAATGATGGTAGCAGCACGAAACTAATGCCTATATATAAAGGTCCATTTCAAGTAACAGAAATACTCGGACATGACCGCTATAAAGTTGCTGATATGAGAGGATCCGAAAGGAGCACCAAACCGTACACGGGAATAACGTGCGCCGAAAATATGAAAGCATGGATCCAAATAAATAATGAAGATAAACCGGATGTTGTCGAGTCAAATTAAGTGAGGTAATCTTTTATAATAAAACTATAGTTAATAGTTTTACTGTTTGCAGGTGATTTAATGATTGTAATATTTATGTCATAACTGATTTATTATTTTATTTTCTTTTTACTCTTGTTGTTATGGTTTAATGTATTCGCTTCGAACATACGAAAATGTAGCGTGAAATCAAGGATAACGTGTAAATTCCCTGGTAAGGAATGGCTCGGGGTTAATGGTGATACACAACTGATGATAAGGTACATCATACAGTTCAAACCATTGATAAAGCCAGACACGTTAAGACATTTCACGCGGCATTCGGTAGTTCTGGTAGAATACATATTATAATACCAGTAGCGTATACACTGGTAAAGCAACTACATACTGTGCGTAATAAATTTATTGACCGTATAATGTTGTATGTTCTCAGCTCCTGCATCAAACCACGACGTATTCGAGGACGAATCCGTATGCAGGACGGCCGGATGTTGTCGCCATTTAAAATAAAACTTAATAAAAATATATTCGGTGCAAAGTTGGCTAGCCTGTTTCGACAAGTGGCGACACCTGCAGCAATCTTTCTTCAAGTGATTGACGGATGGGAAGCGCACTTTTACTTCGGCGCTCTAGTGAAGAGAACATCGCAGGAGCGGAATTTTGGATATAAGTAAAACTAGTGTTGGGTATCATTTATTTTTTTATAAAATAGGTCGAATATTTCTAATGATTGTGATTGTGTTGATAATTTGTGAAATTGCGATTAAAGTATAATAAATAAATCAAACGTATATTAATTCAAGTGTTTCGTATATTGGTTCGCAGTAACAAATATGTAATGTACTAAGTTTAAATGTAATGTATGATAGAATATGTAATGTGTTATGAGACAAATTTATATATCGTAAATTAAAGTGAAGCGTATTAAGTAGTATTGGACATTAAATAAATGCGTATTTAACAGTGTTTGTTTTTACTATCCTTTTTACTTTTAACGAAATGTAAAAGTAAACGGTCTCCGGCGCGGCACACTTTTTTCTGTTGTTTAGTATGGATATAACATATCTGTTTATTAGAATATCATTGAGTTTGAATGTATCTTAAATAATTATTTCTCCAAGATACTGTCAATATCAGCAGAAGTTTGGAAATATTGTATAAATAATTGATGCAGTCTCAACTCCCTGGTCGGCTTAACCCTACTCAGCGAGCTGGCAAATCTCTCGTGGTAACAATGGAACACGTTTTGGGTATAAGATATTTCAATGAATGGGAAATTTTATAATTTTCTCATCATAAATCATATTGTTGAATAAATTCGAACAGGAACTGTTATATACAAAAATTGTATTATATTCAAATGAAAATCCTATAAATGCAATAAATATAAAGATATGTAAAACTTTTTAAATAAAAATCAATAATGTGCACAGTAGTACAGTAATGTATTTCTATTATTACTGTGCTACTAAAATAGGCTATTTGACATTGCGAAAAATAAATTGTGAATTATTGTAATCAGTGTATATTATGAGTTTAAAAATGGTTATTTACTAACGAAACTTAAAGGAAATACTTAATTTATTCAAAAATCAATAAATAAAAATGCATTTTTTCAAACGTTTGTCACGTGACACAAAACGCTCCTGATTGGCCGGGCTTATGATGAAGTCACTTTCTAGTAAACCTTGCTTTTCTACTATATGTACCACAGATTAAAATACAGCAAAGTGACGTCACCGACCCCATTGCAGCGCCATATTGTTCAAGGAGCGTTTTCGCGCGTTATTTAAATATGGAATTTTTAATATGATATTTTTCGACAAATATGTACTAGAAATAAAAAAATCAACTTTTACTGGGTTCCTTAACCTCTACTAAATAATATTAAATGGATTTTAAAAATCAATCAAATAGCCTATTGTTAATAAAAAAAAATGATATGATGTACTTGGTGGTTCGGAATAATTGGTATTATAATTTGATAACTTAAAATAAAATTCTAAGCTGTAAAATGACGATTCAAAAAATGAATAAACCTACTTCGATTTATATTATTATATTATAAATGTGAAAGTAACTCTGTATATTTGTATGTCGCTCTTACACGACCAAACCGATCAACCGAATTTGGTGAAATTTGGAATAAAGCAAACTTGAACTAAAAGAAAGGACAAAGGCTATCTTGTCCCTTTACAAATGACAACCGACACCCTAAAATACGAGCGAATTGGTCAGTGAGTCGAAATGGCCCAGTGGTTAGAACGCGTGCATCTTAACCGATGTTTGCGGGTTCAAACCCAGGCAAGCACGGCTGTTTCGTGTGCTTAATTTGTCTTTATGATTCATCTGGTGCTAAGCGGTGTAGGAAAACTACGTGAGGAAACCTGCATGTGACAAATTTCATAGAAATTTTGCCACATGTGTATTCCACCAATCCGCATTGGAACAGCGTGGTGGAATATGTTGCAAACCTTCTCCTCAAAGGGAGAGGAGGCCCAGCAGTGGGAATTTACAGGATGTTGTTGTTGTATACGTGGTCAAACCTTAACCCTTTAAAACTCCAAGAATTTTCACGTTAGAAATCTGCAATGTGCGCTGTCTGTAAGTCTCAAGTGGTAATTAATAATGCGTCACAAACAGACTGAATTAATCATTTCCAACGTTCATTTATTGTTCGCAAGTCTGACTGTCAGGCGGAGCTTACTTAATTGTTTATTTCTTGTAACATAATTAACTAAAACATTGTTAGGACTTGTTTATATAGTTATTATTGTGGACTGTGTGGCTTTATATTGAATGAAAGTGTATGTATATCTTTAACACCATAGCTTAAATAATGTTATGTCAGTGTGTGTTTTATTATTTTGTACAAAAATATATTTAAGCAAATTGGATGTTTGTTACAGGGATATTATAGAACTCGGTAACCATAATAAAAACCTTCGGAAATATAACAGCCTGTAAATTTTCTATGGATGGGCTAAGGTTTTCTCTCCCTTAGAAGAAAACTTTAGGAGCATTTTCCACCACGCTGCTTCAATGCGGATTGGTGGTTTCACAAGTTGAAGTTAGACACATGCAGGTTTCCCTACGATGTTTTCCATCACCGCCGAGCACGCGATGAATTATAAACACAAATGAAGCACATGAAAATTCAGTGGTGTTCGCCTGGATTTGAACCCGCAATCATCGGTTATGGTGTACGTATTCTAACCACTGGGCCATCTCGGCGGTTTAAAGTAAGTTTACAATGAATTGGACCGCAAATAAATTCTGCTGTAACAGAGAAAAAATGTCATTCAATAACTCGGCTAGACGAAAGTCGAACCTAAAGATTTAGGTTATGTTAATACGAGACTTGACCCAGTTCTGACAAAGGGACAAGGCGAAATATTAACCAAGTTACTGCAGTAACTCGATTGGAATTAGGTTAAGTTTCATCTCGAATGTTTTCTTAGATCAATCTTTACACAATCAATTATTAGATAAGCTATACTTAAGCATGTGTTATAATGCATTTGGAATCGTTAATACATAGCGCGTATTATTCAATCGTATGATATATAAATAAAAAATGGATTTTTATGTGCATATATTGGCGGAGCATATGGATCTACCTTGGGAATTAAGATTTTATGTCCTTAGAACACTGGGGGTAGAATATCTGATGTATGGGTGGTGACTACTCAGACTGAATTACTTTACAAGTAAATTTAGAGTGTTGGTATATATAGGCCAGTACCCACTTCTAAGCCTTTATTATTGACTTTTGATTGATTTGGCTGATATATCTGTGCATAGGCTTAGCAAGAGCTTATGGCCGAAAAATACAACTTTTTTTTTAAAGATTATCATTCAATATAAACGTTTTATGTAGATTATAAGTCCATCCGTGCGAATCCAAAACGGTAGAAGGTATCCTTTTAAACGTACATCAGTACCGTACGGGTATATCTACATATATTTACTATATAAACAAACTATCAATGTCATTGAAATTTAACCAAGTATTATTATTGTTTTTTATGGTATAGGTTGGCGGACGAGCATATGGGCCACCTGATGGTAAGTGGTCACCATCGCCCATAGACAATGACGCTGTACTTAATATTAACTATTCCTTACATCGTCAATGTGCCATTAACCTTGGGAACCAAGATGTTATGTCCCTTGTGCCTGTAGTTACACTGGCTCACTCACCCTTCAGACCGGAACACAACAATACTGAGTATTGTTATTTGGCGGTAGAATAATTGATGAGTGGGTGGTACCTACCCAGACGGGCTCGCACAAAGCCCTACCACCAAAATTTTAATTATTTACAAGTTATTGATTGGGATAATCTTATATTTCAAGACAGATTGCTGAGTATGAACGTATCCTAAAAAGTGCGAGTCGATAATTCCTGAGAAGACGTGAAAGTAAGAATAAAATTACTTAAATAGTTCTTAACAAATATTATTTATACATTATTTTTCTTATAGACATTTGACGATGGGTCAATATTATACTTGGTGGTAGTATGCAAAGCCATAAGGGACATAATACCCAAGGTTGGTAGTACTTTGGCGATGTAAGGAGTGGCTAATATTTCTAACAGCACCAATGTTTATGGGTAGTAATGGGCACTTATAATCGTCAGGTGTAAGGCAAAAAGTATTCTTTATCCTTTCTTGAAGTTCAAGTTTGGTTCATACCAAATTTTGCCAAATTTTGTTCAGTGGTTTGGCAGTGAAAGACAGACAGATAGACAGAGTCACTTTCACATTTATAATATTATTATAGAAGTATAGATATATCACGAGAAGTTTGTTTATTGTGGAAGTAGCCATGACGACAGGAAGACAGAAATAAATAAGAATGTTTCGCAAAAACATGGTATATTAAAACATTAACGAGGAGAGGGGATGAGGAGGGATGGGGGAACAAGACAAACATCATCGACCCTAAATAAATGGAATCGGGGCAATGGTGTGCGATGTATAACGTGAGGCCGGAATTATCAATACAGAGGATAAACGCTGTCAAAGGATGAAGCTGAGCCGAATTTAATTACAAACCTCCCAGCTAGTGATACGCGCACAAAATGGCGGACATGCCTACTGTATTATGTTAAGCTATTACTTATTAAATACAAACCAGCTTCCGGTTTGAATTATTCTAAGCTATAAGTAAAAGGTTATGAAATGTTATTTATACCGTATAGAGCTTTTTTGTTACAATTGGATTATCGGTTTACACACAAAAAAACATATTGAATGTATTTATATTAGTGAAATAATTGTATTTGTTGTTGCAATAAATGCACCTGATATTTTTTGATTTTATTTTCAAGTATATTAATGAAAATATAAAAATAACATACACTGATTAATCCCGAAATCTCAAACGCAGTAACACCTACAAAATATGGTAAGAAGATTCCTTATAGGGTATAGATGTCCACATTTCACTAAACTCTACCCCTAAGGGGAAAAATGGAATTTGGAGATACAATAGAGGCCTTAAGGTAAAGAATACCTGAAATATGCAGCACTCTACTACAGCAAATTCTTAGTCCATGATAATTTAAAAGATAACAAATTGATTTCTACTTTTTTATGGCAATAAATATCTTTATTTTTAGCTGCCCATCCTGACTTCACACGTTAATAAAGATCTATTTACCTAAATACTATTAAATTGTGGAACAAACTGAATTATTTTTTTTGGCGGTAGGCAAAGAAAACTATAACATTGTTCTGGGATTATAAGTTTCGATTTTATTATCTATTTTTAATCGAAGTCAACAATATTCATCAGTTTATTAAAGTTTAAGTTCTATTATATACTTACAAGTGTTATCTCAGCTTAATATATGCATATAGTGCTTATTTAAACATATCACCTGCACTGTCCTGCCGGCACAACAAACTTCATCATTATAAACACTGAGTTTGTACAATTTACATCAAACATGGCAAACTATTACACTGTAATGGAAACACAAAAGGCATTAGAAGCTTCCTTGCTGGAGAAGATGTCGGAATTTGAGAAGCAGCTGAAGGCAAGTACCCCAGGGAGTAACATCAATCTCGCAGCTCTGGCTGATGAATTTAATTGCTTTAAAGATCACGTCTGGTCAATTCTAAGCCTTCTCAGACAGCAAATAATGGAAATCAGCCGAGTTGTTGATAATGTGGAGATGAGACATCGCAGGAAATATTTGCTTTTTAATGGTGTGCCTGAAGAGGCAAATGAGGATCTCACAAACACTATTTCTGGGATCTGTACAAACAAGCTTGATGTTCCTGATGCAACTAAAGATAAAATTATTGCCTGTCATCGCCTCGGCAAACACTCTGAGGGTAAGCATCGTCCCGTGCTTGTAAGGTTTGTTGACCTTAATTTAAAAAGTGCCATCTGGAAGAAAAAGGCAAATCTTAAGGGCTCCTTTTTTGTGCTATCAGAGTTCTTAACTCACCAACGCCAGTCTCTATTTCTAGTTGCTCGTAATAAACTGGGTATGAGGAATTGTTGGAGTTTAGATGGCAATATATTTGTCAAGATGCCTGATGGTTCCAGACATCGTATTGACTCAGAAGAAAGTCTCTCTAAGCTGACTGGAAAAATCGACGTTGCTGGTGAGGCATCTTCATCAGGTACCCAGGATAACTCATCAACCGGTCTCAGTTCCAAGCCCAAACGTGCAGTGAGAGCTAAGAAATAGTGTTCATTATTTTATTATTATTATCTTTTTTTTTATAATTATTAACCTCAATGTTATTGCCTTCTTATACTTATAGTATCATATGTTTGTCTTCTTGTTATAAAATTCTCGAGCCATTGCATATCTTATAAATAAGGGTATTCTTTTGTCATTTTTAAGCGTATCACGTTATTTCTTTGTACTTTTGTTGCTTTCCGTGATAATATGTTGTGATTGAATTCAATTCTAATTTCACGTGGTGACTAATTTTCATTTTTCAATGTGTTGTTTTTGTTTACAAATAAGAACTCCCGGTAACCCGGTATTTCAATAATTAAGTTGACGTTGACATTTGACACAACTACTTGTTGACTTTGGTCATGTCGGAAAAGCAAAGGTATTATACTGTACAGCCTAGCAGCATAAGCAATAGATATTTTTGCTTTTTTAATTTTATTTGAAATATCTATATACTTTTAAATAGCATGTCTTTCGTTTATCAACATTATAATTATTATTGTGTTAAGGTGTTCCTTGAATATAAGTCGAAATCAATGTCTAATAATATGGATTATAAATGTAACGTCTGTATTTTACCGTCTATATGTAACATGTATTAATTTCAATTATTAATTTTAGAACACACGATATTTTTGATAACAAAATAAGAATACCCTTGTACTTGCTGTTATTAATTAATGTTTACTATATTTGTCTTTGTTCCTATTGCCTTGGCCATTTAAATTTTTGTATTTTCTTTTCCACATTGTTTGTTTTTTTCCTGTTTTTATTCAGTGTTTATTATTTTGTTATTGTATTAATGTAACCGTCAACCGGCGGGACGTGCAGAAATAATGATTAGTAGATATAGTATTAATATTTATTGAAAGAGTATATACATATTATTTATCTTATTTTTATAAAATCATTCAGCATATCTTATTCATAATATTAATATATATTTTATATATTGTATTCAATTTTTCGAAACTTACAATTAAAATTGTAAAATTATGTCCACTACAGATGATGATATATTTTTATCAGCATGTAGTAGTAGTTGTTCCTCTGACGTAGACGATGATTCTTTCCATGTTCCTGAAACGCTAGGGTCCTTGCTTAGTAGTTCTTTTCTCAATTCTCCTCACCTTTTTAACGTATGTCATATTAACGCTCAAAGCTTACCTTCTCATTTTTCTGATTTTCTTGAAGCCTTTTCCAATGCCCCTGTAGACGCCATTTTAATATCCGAAAGTTGGTTAAAACCTTCTCTTAGTTCCTGCTTATACAGTCTTCCTGGATTTGTGCTAATTCGGAACGACCGTATAGGCAAAGGTGGCGGAGGTGTGGCTATTTACCTACGCTCTGAGATTCCCTATAATATTCTTTTTTCATCTCCTTCTTCTTCTTCGTTCTCTGCTGAATTTTTATTCATTGAAATCCGTCTCAGGGGTGTGAAAGTGGTTCTTGGAGTTATTTATTGTCCTCCTGCTGTTGACTATTTCTCTTCACTTGAATCTGTCCTTGAGTCCCTTTCATCGGATTACACACATCATGTAATCATGGGTGATCTGATTACAGATATGTTAAAAATGACACCACGTTCTTTAAAACTTTCTAGTCTCTTAAATTCTATTAATTTCAACATTCTCCCTTCTGGAGCTACACATCATAACTTTGACTCGCCTGATACTTGGTTGGATGTTATTATAGTCTCCTCAACAAATGATGTCATTAAATATGGTCAATTATCAGCTCCCGGATTCTCTCGTCACGATCTTTTATATGTGTCCTACAAGCTTAAGCCTCCTAAAATTAAACCTCCTACAGTGTGGATGCGCAATCTTGCTAAAATTAACTTAGAAAACCTAAAAAATGATGCAGTATCGCTTGACATGTCTTTGGTGTATAATTCATCAACAATTAATGATAAAGTTTCTCACTTCAATACATCCATTTCATCACTTTTTGATAAACATGCACCAATGAGTCCTGTCAAGATAAGAAGACCGCCCGCTCCTTGGATTACCAAAGGGGTGCGTATGGCTATGTCTCGTCGTGATCGTGCTTTCCGCAAATATAAACATGACAGGTGCAAAGAAAATTGGGAGTTATATAAGGCTGCACGCAACCGGTGTAACTTAATGGTAAGAACAGCCAAACGCCACTATTGTCATATTAACGTAAGTAACTCGTCTCCGGCCTCAATATGGAAATTTCTACAAACATTAGGCATAAATAAGCGTAACAATATTTTTTTTTTGCCTTCATTGTCTCCTGATAGTTTAAACTCACATTTCTCTTCTTGTACTCTATTATGTCCTAATATTAAATTACGTACTATTTCAGAAATTGAATCCATGGCCTCTCCTTCTTTTAACGACTTCGTCCTTTCTCCAGTGTCTGATGAAGAAATTCGTAAAATTATACTGTCAATCTCTTCTAATGCTACTGGTGTTGATGGCATTAATCGATACATGATAACATCTATTCTAGACTATATACTGCCAGCTATAACTCACATTGTAAATTTTTCTATTTCATCAGGAGAGTTCCCTGTACTATGGCGTAGAGCTTATGTTATTCCTCTTCCTAAAGTTTCCAACCCCTCCCAGTTAAATCACTACAGACCCATTTCCATTCTTCCTTTCCTGTCAAAAGTCTTAGAATTAAGTATTTACCAACAAGTTTCTTCCTTTGTTTATAACAATAATATTCTCAGCTCATATCAGTCAGGTTTTCGACCAGGCCATAGTACAGCTACTGCTCTTCTCAAAGTAACTGAGGATATTCGGATTGGTATGGAGAATAGATTGATCACCATACTGGTCCTCATTGATTTTTCTAACGCGTTTAACTTGGTTGATCATGATATTGTTCTTGCCATTTTTAAGTATTTAAACTTTTCTTCATCAGCTCTGGACTGGTTCTCCTCATATCTTCGCGGCCGCCAGCAAGCGGTCAGGCTGGATCAATCTCTTTCCGGGTGGCTTGATCTATCTGCTGGTGTGCCGCAAGGTGGCATCCTTTCTCCTATTATTTTTTCTATTTTTATAAATTTTCTTACTTATAACATCGACTGTTCTTACCATTTCTACGCCGATGATCTGCAACTCTATATTCCTACTAAGTTGGAGGATATCGATTCAGCTGTAAATAAAATTAATCGAAACCTTACTTATATATATGACTGGTCTAATAAATATGGTATCATGGTAAATCCAGCTAAGTGTCAGGCGATCATTGTTGGTAGTTCGCGTATCATTTCCAAGTGTTCTTCTTTGCCAAATATCGTGTTTAATAACAATATCATACCTTACTCTCAAAATGTTAAAGATCTCGGACTGCACATTGATTCAACTTTGAGCTGGAAGGTGCACATTAATGAAGTTAGTCGCTCTGTCACCGCTACCTTAAGGTGTCTCAATAGATTTAGAAATTTTCTCCCTATTAAAACCAAAGTTTTGCTAGTGCAAGCCCTTATATATCCGATCATCGATTACGCTGATGTGTGTTATGTCGATCTCAACGAAATTTTTTTAAATAAACTCGATCGCCTCATAAATAATTCCCTGCGTTTCATCTTCTGCCTTCGAAAATTCGACCACATTTCCCATTGTCGAGCCGAACTCAAATGGCTCCCTATCCGCCAACGCAGGGATTTACGGCTACTGTGTACTCTTTTTTCTATTCTTTTTGACCCTCTTTCCCCTGATTACTTAAAAGATAAATTCAAATTTCTCTCTGACAATCACGATCGACAGCTACGCTCTATTGATTCTCTCATTCTCTCTTTTCCCTGTCACTTCTCTGGTTTCGTAACTAACGCTTTCTCTGTCCAAGCTGTCAGATTATGGAATAAACTTCCGGTAGAAATTAGAAAGGCTCCTACTAAGACATTCTTCAAGCGTCGTTTACAGGATCATCTTATTAAAATCCTCTCTTAATTTTCTCTTTTTTTTTTCTCACTACGCTGTGTTTTTATAATTTCTATTACAACTCTGTTATTTTATATCATGTATGTATATATAGTTATAAATGTGTATTCTTATGCATATATACAATATTGCCTCTATGTTCTTGTTTTATTATTATTACTATCGTATTTATTATAAAATTTATTGTTACCGCCTTCATGACTTTCTGTTTGGCCTAAAGGTTGACTGGTAGAGAATGCCTTCAGGCATTAAGTCCGCCTTTTGTCACAACTTATGTTGTTGGTCAATAAAGAATTTTAAATAAATTAAATAAAAAAATTATAAAATTAAATTTGATTTTCCGCATAAAAACCCGTTGTGTAGCTTAAAATAAAAAAAGAAGGTATACTTATACGGTTTTAAACAACTCTGTTTTATTCTGAGAAGAAATGTTGTATAAAATATTGTTAAAAAAATATTTGAAACTAATAATCAAAATAAAAATAGCAAAAATAAATTCTTTGAAAACTTATTTAAGAATTTTTTCTTTGTTATATCATTGGTTGGTTAAATCAAACAGAGGTGGCGCCACGGTCGCTACAAAATACAAGTGCAATAAAAAAATCAACACTTTCAATTAATCGTATCAGCTAAATTTAGTATACACAAGTGTTATAAATTTAATTGTTTTTTTTTTTTTTATAAATGAGGATTAACAATAATAACTATTTAACAGAATCAAACGTAGGAGTATTTTTAGTTGCGCTGTAGATTAAAATATATTTTATTCTAATGTTTTTTTTTCACATTAAATATACATATGTTGTACCTTCGTCCCAAATTGTATGAATATTAATGAATAAAGAAATGTTCTTAGAGAGGTATCCTGTCAAACAGTAGAACACTGGTGGAAACTTGAATAAACTCTTTTTACATGCAAATGAAGTGATGGCAACTGTTTCCACCGTACCGAGAATTAATTAATCTACGGGTTCTTTTACTTTTATAGAGATGACTGTCTCTTATTTAACCGCTAAGGTCAGATTTGAGGCCAGCAGCCATGTACAGATCCTGAAACCCTACATTCTAGTCCCAGTTCTGGCCGATAAAAAGTCATTCGGTGTTTCTGGACCAAATCAGCCGAGATGGCCTAATGGTTACAACGAATACATCTTAACCGATAATTGCGGGTTGAAATCCAGGCAAGCATCACTCAATTTTTATGTGCTTAATTTGAGTTTTATAATATCTGATACGTGGTACTAGTAACGTGACCCGAGGCGTACCGCTAACATTTCTATATATAAGTTAAAATTTACTAGTTAGTATAATCGGATCTGAAAAGTGACTTCATAAATGTGTACCCACAAACCCACAATCGTATAGATACGAATTTTCATCAAAGAAATGAAAGCTTAAGACCGCATTTGGGATACGCACGATTCCCTTAAATTTATTTCATATATTTCATATATATCGACCACAAGTATGCGGTTACCTTCGTAACAAGCAAATTGTAATATATTATGTACATATGTTTCAATATTCTGCTCTTTGTACGTAACCTCTCGTAAAGGGTATGGTCATTACTCATGTTTAAGGGTCTCTTTGGATGCTAATGGTGTCCTAATGACTTTTATCGTGGGGTTTGACCCGAAATAACAATATTTGATCACAATTTTTTATTGATTTCTGAGAATTTTGATATCAACATATTAATTTAATATCTTATTTGAAAGTTACTGAAGGGAATGTTCGGAATATTAATAGGCTATTTGACAATGCGAATAAGCGAATAAATTGTGAATTATTGTAATCAGTGTATATTATGAGTTTAAAAATGGTTATTTACTAACGAAACTTGAAAATAAGACTTAATTTATTCAAAAATCCATCAATAAAAATGCATTTTTTCAAAGGTTTGTCACGTGACACAAAACGCTCCGGCAATCATGAAGTCACTTTCTTGTTAACCTTGCTTTTCTACTATATGTACCACAGATTAAAATACAAGAAAGTGACGTCACCGACCCCATTGCTGCGCCATATTGTCCAAGTAACGTTTTTGCGAGCTATTTAAATATGGAATTTTTTAATATGATATTTTTCGGCAAATATGTACTAGAAATAAAAAAATCAATTTCTACTTAAAAATATAAAATAGATTTTAAAAACCAGTCCAATACCCTATTAACGACAGTGTTTTTTTCTAGGTTGTATATGAAAAGTTGTGATATCAGACACATCATTGTATGTAATGTAAATCGATATTAAAATTTTTAACTATAAAGTATCGCTTGTATACTTAAATGTTATACTAACAAACGTTTATTATTTAATATTAGATCAAGAAATAAATCGCTGATCTTTACATTGTTTTAAGCATTCAAGAATTCCGAATCATCTCGCCAAGTGACGTCACATTTTTATTAACTAAGCAACATAATTAAGTTATAAATTTCTCAATAAAGATTTAAAAAAATTAAATTCATTAACGGTTTTCTAGGTTCAGATACAAACTACTTTGATAAATTTCTCTCACCTGTGGCAAATGTCGAGATTTCCGCGGCGCTGGCATTTCATTTCCCGATACACATTTTCCGTTCGGTACGGAAATCTTCGCGTCATCTTTCTTCTCCGGCAGCCTTATTGGTATATTGTGCTTCTCGAAATAACCATTTTGTATCATTTGGTCTAGAGAAACCTCCAATTCACGCACGGCGACCACTTTCCGCCCACAGACTGGATCGTCGATAACCATCTTCCTCGATCCAGAAACTTCGGAGAATTTAACGATTTTTTTCGTTTCATCTCGTTTCGGCTTACGATCTTTCTCGGGCGGATCTGTCGTCCAATATTTAGCATTCCTTTCGGTCAAACGAAGCGGCTTGCAAACGGCCACGTTTTTCGGTTTATCTCGTACGACTCTCGAATCGGACGAATTAGCGCGTCGTTCCTTTATCCTAATCTCGCTTCGATTGGTTTCGATTCTGACGTTTTGTTTGTATATTTCATAAGATTCCCGCGGTCTCCTTCGTTCGGCTTCGATTCTGAAGTCGTAGTAATCTTTTTTGTAACGACGGCTCCTGTCATCGTTGTAATAGTGGCTACGAGGCAACGAATTATATTTATTGTCGTACGTCGATTGTAAATTCAGATACTCGGGTCTGATTGGTCGAAATAGCGACAGGCGACCTTGAGCCTCATCGAAATCAGAATAAATGTCTTCGTAAACGTATCCGTTCTTACGTCGCGGTCTACCGATCTGATCGAAGCGATCGGATCGTGGTCGGTTTTCATCGGACCGCTGCGCTTCGAATCTGCCTATGTCGTGTCGCCGACGCCTCTCGTATTCGTAATCGTAATCCAAATGACGATCGTAGAGTAACCTCTCGCGTGACCCGGCCATTTTTATTAGGTTTTCTGTAAAAGAAAGATTGCATTTAAATGAAGGCTTTACACAATCCGACGGATTCAGGAAATCCGTTCAATGATCGGGGGAAGCTGTGGGGTTTCTTTTTTTATGAATTCGAACAACGAGGGAAATGTCTCATAAGTGAATTTAACGTAAGCTTGACTTAAATTTTAGCTCATGTTTTATCCAATATTTTTTTTATCAATTGCTTCCTTATTCGAATTGCATATCTAAAAACTGTACTCACTACATTTATACAGGATTTAATATGTTGAATATACAGGATGATAGTAAGTTATTATAGATCAAACAAACTGATTTAATAATATTCTATAAAAAAAATAAAAAAAACTGAAAAGTACAGAGCTATTGAAAGAAATACAAGCATGTTTTTCATATCAGTCACTAGTCTATACCTATAATAAAATAAAAGTGTCTGTTTGTAATTTTACAATAAAATCTTTTTACTAAATGCATACATATGTATGCATACACGGTTCATACGACATAACATTTTTTCTGCCTGAATGTTCCGGCTAATGTCTGGAAGAAGAAGCTTTAGAATTATATATAAAATATTTAAAAAACCACATAAATCTTTAGTATTTCTGTCTTTCTGACAAAATATTATAAAAACATAACTCGTTATAATTTTCCAGTATTGGAAAATTAATTAATACGACACAGATTAAACCAATATTCGTGATGTAAACACAAATTCAATATTCAAATGTACGTGATATGAATATTATCTTATTAGCTTTGAACGAGCTCTGCTCATTTGCGTATAAGATTCAATTAATTCGAATGCACGCCGCCTGTTACATGCAATAATTTAATATTATTTTGATGCATTTACTTGATGGTAAGACTTTCTGCTGGCCAGTCTAGGTTAGATATTAGACAACTCTATGGTCGAGTGGTTAATATACCGGTATTTATGGGTATGCCACTCCGAGGTCCCGGGTTCAATTTCGAAGTCGATGTAGATTGTAATTATCATTAGTTTTCCATTTTGTCTTGGACCTGGGTGCCGATTTCGAAAACCGATTTAGAATCAGAGTCATGTTAGTGATGTTGTCTCATATTTATTATAACGCCACATAATATTCTGTTCCAGTTTGGAAGGTCAATGATCGTTATAAAACACACAAGATATTAAGAACAATAGTAGCAATGCCTTATTTTACAGAATTACTAATATTTATATTTGTACCTCCAATTTTAAAACTTGTATTAGCAGCGGGGACGATAATGGATCCAGATCGAATCTGATTTTTGACGTTTTTAATTTCGCTTCGATTATTTTCAGTATTGTAAAACATACTCGTTGGACACAAAATTATATCTGCTTGCTTTAGATTATAATTATATAATTTTGAATGGTAACATTACAGGCATTACAGTAACATTATAAATTTGGTTTGTTTAAAAGTTGGACCCGTAATCACTTTTCTTCAGATCTTGACATTTCTTTTGATACGACGTCAAGCCCCTGTGAAGAACTTTGCCACTTTTTGTTACATTTTTCTGCTTTGGATGGAATCTATTAAATACAGAGATTGTTATGATCTTGCGATTAGAATCAAAGTATATAAATCGGTTTTTAAATATTATTTAAATGGAAGCAGGAAATCTTGGAAAACAGAAAACGTGTTAGGGTTTAAATAATTATCTGAACAAAAAAACTATGGTTCAATTGGTCATTTATTAGACATCAAATATTTAGATCATGATGAATCTTAGATATTGACGTATTTGTTCTGATGAAACGGCCAAGTTTGTTACGGGTCCTTCTCAATAGATCCTAAACCAGTTTAACTTTTACTGAAATGATTTAAAACTAGCTGTGCCCACGAATTCATGAGCGGTTGAATTAAACTAAGTTACGTATATATATATATATATATATAATTCTAATATAAAAGTAGCCTAAGTTATTCCTTGTTATATTATCTATCTGCCAGTGAAAATCCCGTTCAAATCGGTCCGACCGTTCCGGAGATTAGCCGGAACAAACAAACATATATAATATATATATGTTTGTTTGTTCCGGTTCATATATACAAAAAATGTATCGCGTATACATAAATATACATTGAGTAAAAAAGGGCCATTTTCATATTACAAACAACCAATTTTATTATATGTATATCTAGTTAAAAGTGCTTGTAAAGGCCTAATCGAATAAAATATATTTTATATCATGATTATAACTTCAGGGTAGAAGAGACTTTTGTGTCGATTTGGTAGAAAGATTTGTATGTAAAATCCATGTTGGATTTACTAGCAGCATAAACTGTATTTCCCTTGCAGCTACGGTGATTCAAATATAAGCCTTAATTTAGATGTTTTATAGGTTCTAAGACTATATTAGTTATTGTCAATGGTTTCGCTCGCGTCTTAGCGGTTTGATTGTCATTTGTTAGGCAATAAATAAAAATTTTAATAAAAAGAAAAACCGACTTCAAACAAAACACTATTTTAAAACAAATAAAAATGCACTAAAAAGTAATAAAAATAATTGCATATTTAACATATTTTTAGAGTCCTCCTAGGTAAAATAAAATGAAAAATATTAGACTACTTAAAAGTCGATTTACGATGATATAACGTATTTATAATTATTGCTATATTTAGAGTCGGTGTCAGCCAAGAAAACCCTATAGTATATCTATCAAAAAACAATACGTTACTTTCACATTTATAATATTAGTATAGATAGCAAAATCACGCATGTAATAACAATGTCCCATTAATATACGTTGAAATAAAATATATATGTAAGTTGTACTAAGTCTGCAAAAAAATATATTTAGTTTCACTCGACGACGTTCTGAATATAACAAGTTTATTGCGGTCGTGATGTAATATTTTCAGTTTTTGTATGAATATGAAATTCTTGATATACTCGTAAAGTTGACGAGCTAAAAATAATATTGAGACAAAATGTAATCGGGATAGAATAGTCACCGGCTGATATTAGTGATGGGATTAATTTTTTATATGATATCGATATATTTGTGACCTTGATTATTGCAATGTTAAGTATTTAATAAGGTTTCTACTTTTTCTTCTTAGATTTCATAATTTTTCTATAACGATTTATAAGATGAAAACTCGGGCAATATCTTTGTGTAGATGTTATCATAGCTTACAACCGTGTGCACGAACACAGCATCTTTAAGGCTAAAATCATGAATATGAGAAGTATTAGACACAGGATTAACATGCGTGTGAAGTACAAAAGTGCACTTAATAGCGCCAACTCTAATTAATAAACATAACTGACACCTTCTCAAAAAAAAAAAAAAAATTTAACTAACCCGGATTTCAAATGATAATCACCTGATCTGTTTCCGTATAAAATGTTTAATTATATTTAGTCACAATATTGTACTTCAAAATTAATTTAGACAAAATTAAATTAAATGCAACGTAATAAAACATACGAATTGACTTTCTTTTTTAAGTGCAATGTCATCAATAAGCATAAAAATATTAAAAGTATAAAATGTAAGTTTGTCGATGAAATGTGTCCCATCACTAGTTTCCTATAGCTGCGCTGGGTGGCGCAGTGCGGTACGAAAGTTAACCGTTCCGATAAATCTCATCTCGAATGTTTCCTAAACGGATGACGCGATAGGCGCAAATATATATAAACATTAGAGCTACTTTCATATGTACTGATATCGATACTCTACCATTTTAACATAATTATGTATGTCGGTAGCGATAAATTAAAATAGATATATGTAAGAGTTTTCTCGTTGTTGTATAAAAAAAAATTAAGTAATTCTAAATTTAAATAATAAATTTTCAAAACCAAAATTGTAGTTCCTTACCATTATAGTATTGATTATAACGATTAAAATGTTCTAATGATATGTTTTATAAATTAAAAAAAACACTGAATGACTAATACAAATAAAAATTATGCGTTTGATTACAGGATTACTAAGCAAAAAGAATACAAGCAGTTGGGTAGATGCACCACCTGATGGTAAGTGGTCACCACTACCGAAGTTTTAATAATTACATACCGTCAAATAGTAAAACTAAGTACAGAGTGCCAGTGTATGTACAAAGGACCTCTTAATTCTCAAGGTTGGTAGTACGTTGATGATATAAGGAATGATAAAACTGATGGTATCATTACAGTCAGCAATGGGAAATTTAAAGGCTTATTGGACAAAAATAATTTACAAACAGTCAATGTTGTAAATTTAGGAAACAGTATAGCCGTCGTAAATATTTCCGAGATAAGATTTTATATGAATATGCCACCATAAAAACATCTGTCGCTTCCTCTGAAACGGAATATATTTTTTATTTTACGACGTTAAAAGTTTCGTATCTCAGTGTTAGGAGCGAAGTGTTGTGTGTGGAAATCTAGAATATTTTTTTAGGTTTCCCAGTGAGTTATTTTCTCTCTATGCGGTTCCTACAAGCCCAGAGAAATTAGAAAAAGAAAATATTTTTTTCCCGTATATTTTATACGGTAAAAACTTTCCTAGAGGTTCATTGCGTCTGGGTTAATATTGTTAAATTAAAAATGTTGCTTCTGACGTCATTCCATTCATACTAGCATAATATAGATTAAAAATAATTACATCCTGGCTGTCAGTTTTTTAATTAAAGAAATGAATGTAATTTGAAGAATTATTACATCCGCAAATCTATAATTATCATCATGAAATCATTTGATAAAAATACTTTGGTAATGAAGGCATATTATTAAATAATATATTATTATGCAGACGATAAAATAGCGTGGAATTAGTACTTGTTAATTTCCAGGCAGGATATATTACATACATATATAATTGTATTTAACTTACATGACTTTCTTTAAATATTGAAAAAGAGTAACTACCGAGTTTCTTGCCGGTTCTCCTCTTTAGAATCAACTTTCCGAACCAGTGGTAGCTTCACTTAATATAGTTGTTAAATGACGATTCAAAAGAGCTTGTAAAAGCATAATTAAATAAATTATATTCTGCTTTGATTTGATTCCTTTTTCGTGCATGCATAGCATCCATAATTCCTTTTTCAAATCTCTGAAAATACCAAATTTCATAATGATCGTTTGATTAATTAAGACAAACGCACGTACGTATTAATTATAATATTAGTTACGATTAACTTTTATATTAGTTACGCCGAGTCTCGTACAACCGTAACATCCTGTTCTTGAAGCCAATCAGGGCAATTTCGAACCCCTATAACTTCGTTACGGCCAAAACTCGAAGTCTGAATATTCAGTAATTAAAATCTTATTTGAATGACGTAACTAATCTTACTTGTGGTCTTATTTTTTACTAAACATTATACCAAAAAGGTGTGATACCTACCTACTTTGTATTATCGTGTCTCAATTGAGGTGTTATATCTGAAATGGTGGTAGTTTTTTTTTTCTTGAGAATCAATAAGTAAATGTAATTCTTCTAAATAGAACGAATATTTTTGAAATTTGACTTTAAATACAAAGTTGACATTATAATTAGGAGTTGCAACATGCTTCTGTGAATTGTTTTTGTTTATCAAGCAGGTATAATAAAGGAAGTAGGTATCACCTGATAATAAGCGGTCACCAATACACAAAGGCATTAGATCAGAAATATTACCCATTCTTTACATCACCAATGCTACTAACCTTGTGACCTAAGATATTATGTCCTTTCCGCCAAACGCGAACACAGCCATACTGAATAATACTGCTTTGCGGTAAATATAATTATAATGAATGGTACCTATCCAGATGGCACAAAACCTTAAACCAAGTGAATGCTCTTAACACAGATTATTGATTTCTAAAACAATTTTAAATATGATACTTTAAATATCCGAGTAATCTTCGTCCATCTCAAGAATGTGTAGCACTTTTTTAACTAAAATTGCTATTACTTTGATAGTTATAAAACTTGATCCTCTTTACATAAATATTATAAGTATTAAAATAGTGTGAGAAACTTGTGTTGATCGTGTCATTGATAATAATTTAATCATATTATACTCGAATGTAGTTTCTCGATTTAGGATCGAAATTCCGAATAGGTTATGCCAGATTTAACATGATAACTCTAAAATAAGAGCATTGAATAAAGAATATTTAAGTTTAATAGGATAATTCTTTTTTTAACACTAAAAGTTCACATCTTCATTTACAATCACAAATCTTTTTGCTCACGTTTTCGTGAAAAATGGCGTAAATTTCATTTATGAAATAAATATTATGTGTATATTAATTATATATGTCCATGACTTTATCACTAGATGCCAATTTTATAGTGATCGTATTAAAATTCATTTCTTCTTTAGATATCTGAATGCTTATGTTTCGAAGTTAATGCAATCTATTGAGTAATTGTAATTTATCTCAATATTTATTTAAATTGTAATAATATCGATTGTGTGTTAAGCAAATATTTGAATTTTATGTACAGTCGTGTCGCAATGCGGCTCCACGGTCTGCCAAGTTATATTAATTGACGGGCCTTTTATAACTATGTAGGAAAATTTGCTTCAACAGTTATGTTTGGAGCTTGACTAATGTTACAATCGCCACCAAGAAATTGCGACCTTTTTTCTACAGATTTTATTAATACAAAACCAAAAAAAAAATCTATTTTTAAAATCACTAAATTTTATTTTCGTTTTAATTAGAAACACTGTGGTAAATTTTTAAAACCAGTTTGTTAATTTTGTAGATTAAATATGTGTAATTTATTTATTGTTATTAATTTTTTTTATAACAGTCATAGACATACTTGTCATGATACATACGTACACATCAAATATTATTTATTGTATTAATAGCTAAATCTTTTTTTTATCATTAATAAAAAGATATAGTTTGAGACAGTAAAATATATGATTTTTACTTTTTATGCTAACTGTTCCAACGCCTGTAGCGACCGACCATCCATCAGAAAAATCAGTCTGCCTTTCTACTATGAAGATTTTAAGATTTTACTTGGTGGTAGAGCTTTGTGCAAGGCCGTCTGGGTAGGTACCACCCACTCATCAGTTATTCTACCGTCAAATAACAGTACTCAGTATTGTTGTGTTCCGGTTTGAAGGGTGAGTGAGCCAGTGTAACTACAGGTACAAGGGACATGACAAGGTTGGTGGCACATTGAAGATGTAAGGAATTATAATATTTATTACAGCGTCAATGTGTATGGATGATGGTGACCACTAACCATCAGGTGGCCCATATGCTCGTTCGCCAAACTATATCTAAAAAATATGAAAAAATATTATAAAGAGAATAAAAAAATATAATTTTCCAGATTTTCATCCAATACGAGCAAGTTTTCTCACCGCTGTGCACAAAATTACATACACAAATGTTTGTGGTAAATATGTAATTGACCTTAATTCTGGTATATACCGGAAGGGTTCTGGGAAGGGCTGGATCGACCATCTGTTCCCGCTATTATACCCTCACGATTATATAATTGTTGAGTTACATGACTAATCCTGGTTATCACAGTTTAAATGCTAAATGCGTGAATCAGGAAGCGGATATATGTTCGCCTTATTGTACGAACTCATTTACAAGGAAAGACGAAAATTATATTTGAATAAAGTAAAGTAAAGTAAAGCAACAGCCTGTACATTTCCCACTGCTGAGATAAGGCCCCCTCTTCCATTAAGGAAAGGGTATATTTGAATGCGTCTTTCAAATTTATACTTTATTAAGAGGCGAGATAGCCCAGTTGTTAGAACGCGTGCATCTTAACAGATGATTGCGGCTTCAAACCCAGGCGAGTACCACTGAATATTCATACATTTAATTTTTGTTTATAATTCATTTCGAGCTTGGCGGTGAAGGAAAACATCGCGAGGAAATCTGCATGTGTCTAATTTCATAGAAATTCTGCCACATCTGTATTCCATCCACATTGGAACAGGGTGATGAAAACTAGTCCAAACCTTCTCCTCAAAGGGAGGGGAGGCCTTATCCCAGCAGTGGGAAATTTACAGTCTGTTGTTGTTGTTGAATATTTTATAAATCAAATATCAATGTTGTACGCTAAAAAAGTCAAAAATCTTTATTCAAAATAGAAGTGCATACACTTGCTTATTGATAGTCAAAAATCTACTACCGGTGTGGAATTTAACACCTCGGAACCAAGAAGAATCTATTTTTTTTTTATTTCATGCTACATATACAATATCAAACATAGTTTTGTTATTTGAATCAGCCTGGAAGCGAACAAATGACTTCTTGCTCAAGCTTTTGTCGCCGAATTACTTCCAACTCAGAAAAATTGGTAATTAAAATTCAACAGGATTTAATCTCAAAAGCACGCTATAAGTCGTCAATGTGGAATTGACAAATGTCATCTTTTTTCAAACCGCGAGGTCATTGACACTTTGACGTAATCAAAAAGACAATTTCAGCTAATAATGGTAACGTGTACAAAGAGCAGTGTTGCATAGTCCCCATTGTAGGCCAGGGTCGCGTGCCGACAGTGTCGTTTCAATTTAGGCTACGGAACACTGGTATGCGCAAAAATGTTTTTAGCCCCTGCAACGACGTCTCATCACTGGCAAGTCGGTATTTTTCATCTGATGTTGTAAACAGACGTATTATATTCATGGGCAAACATGGATGTAACGTAACGACATAAACGTATAGTTATAATGCCATGTCTAATAAAAAAGTGTTCTTGAATTGGAAACTGGTATTTATTATAAAACTATTTGGTTTTGGGGTATTGGTTGTCATTTATTATATAGGCAATAAAATCTATGTCCTTCCTTAGAGTTCAAGTTTGTTTCAAACCAAATTTCATCAAAATCGGTTCAGCGGTTTGGTCGTGAAAGAGCGCAAGACAGACAGAGTTACTTTCAAATTTATAATGCTAATAAAGATTATAACTTGCAACATTATGCAGTAATAAGTAACACTCCAAATTTTATATCTAATATATTTGTTTATTGGACTTATATTGACTAGTGTTTAGTATTTAGTGCGTTAAAGTATCTGAGCCAAAATATTAAAGATAAAGATCTAAAAACTTGTATTTTTGTGTTGCTTCTAATAATTTGGAATCGAGATTATATCGGGTTCAACCCCAGGCAAGTAGCTCTATATATATGTGCTTAATTTGTATTTATAATTCATCTCGTGTTTGGCGGTGAAGGAAAACATCGTGAGGAAACCTGCAAGAGTCCAATTTCATTGAAATTCTACCACATGTGTATTCTACCCGCATTGGAACACCGTGGTGGAATATGTTCCAAACCCTCTCCTTAATGGGAGAGGAGGCCATTAGCCCAGCAGTGGGATATTTACAGGCGGTTACTTTACTTTACTTACTAATATGTTATCTTGTAATCTGATAAATCTGGAAACAGCCCCGTAAATCTGGAAGAGTGTATGAGCCATAAATACAGGCAGATGTTTACTATTACAGCATTATTATAAATTAAACTTCTCGTGTAAGACTAAGGTATCATGATTATGTGTAATATTTGTTTATCTAACGTATACGCAAAGCTTTATTCCACACATGCAACGCTGCGCAATGTTTGCATGCGCCATTTTTATCTGGTTAAATGCCAAAAAAATGTTATTTACCTAATGTACGAGTATAACTATACGCAGCGAGCTTCGAAACATGTACTTAAAGGCCAGATGTGCCAGTAATAAGAGAAAATGAATCTTCACCACAGATTTTAAGTACAGATAGGTCAGGATTTACACTGGAACCACAATTGTATACAAAGATTTTAATGTCCATAGGTGACGGCAAGATTAAACTCGGTATTGGTTACAGAATCAGTCAGCAGTCGTGAATTTATAATTATTTTCGCCGACTCATATTATAACTATGTAATAGAATGAGCTCCAAACTGAATCCTATCCACTTACGAGTTTTTTTTAATATAAATTAAATGTGAAAAGCAAATATTTGACCTACATTTTGGACTAATTTCATAGGATACGCTGCATACGTAAAACTTGTAAATGAATACTAATCGAATAAATTATCACTGTACGAAGAAAAGCTTTCAAATGACATTTTTGTAATGAGGTTCTCGTTTATGAACGCAACTACTCGCGTTGTTTTTCATCTGGGTTCTAATTGACAGGGGAATAGGGTCGTTACTGTAAATAAAGTAACAATTGTCAATGACAAAAATTTGCTTTCACTAACTTGACTGTGTTATACTTATGAACCATTTTCATACTTCTATCTTAAGTAACATTATACTTACTATAACTTCTCATTTTGATATAAAATATATATTCACACACTTGTTAATTTACAGACAGACACGCTTACAAATATGTTGTCTATGTCTTATCAATGTATTTGTAAATAATCATTTACAAAGCATCATAAAATAATTTATCAAATTACTTTTTTGTTCCATTTGCTGTCGAAACGCTTGGCCCTTGGAGTAGTGGTACAAAAAGCTTCATCAAAAGCATAACACCTCGCCTCATTGCCTCCACTGGTGACAGGAGGGCTGGTTCGTTTTTTGCCCAGAGGATCGGATTTGCGATTCAACGGGGAAATGCTGCTAAAATTCTTGCCACAATTCCATGCGGTCAAGATTTATACAGTAACAAGTTTTAGTTCATATTTGTATATATTTAAGCATTTAATGTTTTTACAAATCAGACTCAGATATCTACAGCTTAAGAGTTTAATAACGTTCTTTCAATAAGAAGTTCTTTAATTGTATCCAAACTTTTGAATGGAACATTAGCGAATATTTGCTTGTTTTTTGTTTATCTTATTATTGTTAAGTTACCGTTTTGTTTTCCCACGGCTGGGCTAAAGCCACCTCTCCCTTTGAGGAGAAGGTTTGCAACATCGTCCAGAATGCGGGTTGGTGAAATACACATGTATCAGAATTTCGTTACAATTAGACACATGTAGTTTCCTCACGATCTTTTCCTTCACCGCCGAGCTCGAGATGAATTATAAACGCAAATTAAGCACGTGAATATTCAGTTCTAACCACTGGGTCATCTCGGCTCTTATTATTAAATTAGATCTGAATTCATTGATTAGCCGAATTTTTCTCAACATACTGAGAGAAGACTTACGTACCGACAACGCCTCGTTTACAAGTCTGTATATATATATACATTTACTTTAAAAGTGTACCACAATATAAAAGTATAAAACGTCTAAAAATCTCCCAACATTACGGACTCTGAACAAATAACAAGTTTCTAAACTATTGGGTTAGATGTGTTTACTTTACTTGAAGTTGGTTCATGGAGTGTGGTCCAATGTGTAAGCGTCGAGCGCATTTTATTTGAGCGTCAATTTTATATAGCTGTATAAGTAAATTTTTTTATGATTTGAGGTTGGCGGACGAGCATATGGGTCACCTGATGTTAATCATTCCCAACATCATCAATGCGTAACAACTTAGATCTCAAGGCTGATCTAAGTTGTTATGTCCCTTTTGCTTGTAGAGTGACACTATCTCACTCAACCTTAAAACCGGAACACAACATACTAAGTGCTGTTGTTTGGCGATAGAACATGTGGTAAGCGGGTTGTACCGATCCTGGCGGGCTTGCATAAAGCCCTGCCACCAAAAAGTTTGTGTTATTTTTCAAATAGAAGAACTCGAGATTAAATTTGTACAAAGTCTAAGCAGAACATCATCGTACTGATATTTTAGGGAGTAAATACCTTTAGTAATGTGTGCAAAAATATTCATGATTCACTATTATATGTTCCTGACATTGCACATTTAGGATTTTTTTCATAACACCGTTTCTTCATGGGATGAAAGAATTAATTTCATTGATTAAAATAACGCTTATCTTAACAATTCGGTGAAATAATTAGTAATAGTTGCGATGGAAGCATAGTATAAATTTATTAAAATTGGTATCAAAGTTTTCCTACTAAATCATCTAAACTATGCAAGCAGCAATGCGCTTTGAGTGTTACCAAGTTAAAATACGGATATTTGCTAAGATTGTATATTAACATGGTTATTCTTTTAGAATGAATAAAATGACGATATATCGAGCTCAGCACCAACTAAAAATAAAAAAACATGGTTAATATCCAGTTTTTAAAAACCGATACTTTGTTTGTTTTGCTTCCGATTTTTTAACTTGGGCCACACAACCTTTGAACGTGCTTGCTCAAAATTCATGGCCTCACGAATGATTCAGGCATTTTGTAAATTTACTACTACAATATTATTTATCTATTTATGATAACAATATACAATAAAAATTCAAATATTTGTCATTGAACAATTAATTATTTTAGTAGTCTTAATAGATCTATTGTAACTTTGTTGCATGGTAGAGCTAACGACCAAGTTCAATAAATTTAGGCGTTACAAGATGACCGGCTGAATGAAATTAATGGATACTGAATGAATTTATATTAATACTACTGCGATATTTATAATATTAATAATATATAGCAGCAAAGTGGTATAGTATATGAGCACGAGGAAGTAGACAGCGGTGGCCGGATAGGGTGTGACGTCATAAATGCGCATATATATTATATGTGTTGTGCGTCATTGCATACGATTCGATTAAAGCGAATAGATGTTTCATATAAAAACATAAGTAAACAATATGTAAGCCATTAAAACAAAATTCATTTTACATTGAAAAAAATATCACTGTCATAATTCCCGTTTTATAACAGAAGTATCATATAATATAACGCTAGTCTCGTACAGGACGATCCGATCCGTCTGCGGATAACGCTATATCCGTCCCATAATTGAATTTAGTCAGATTTATTACATAATATTTACGAGTATCGTATTCGGTTGAAGGACGCACATTACATTTTCTCTCTTAATATATTTTTCTTGTTATTTTATTGGAATGACATATTATATTTTTACATTTTGACAGAGCTTTAAAACCTCTTATATTCATGGTAAGCGGACCAGCAATGTCCGATGGCTTGATAATTTAATAAATATTGAACAACATCACATACATTACTCTGATCCCAATGTAAGTAGCTAAAGCACTTGTGTTATGGAAAATCAGAAGTAACGACGGCACCACAAACACTCAGACTTAAGACAACATAGAAACCTTATGATTATCTACATCGACTCGGTCGGTAATCGAAGCCGGGATCTCGAAGTGGCGTACCCATGAAAACCACGACCACGGAGATCGTCAAAAATGAGAAGCCCATGGTCATAACGCCACCATCCTTCGGAGCTGTGATCTTATGTCTTTTCTGCAGTCGAACTGGCACAATTACTGTTCAAACTAGAATAATTAGTATTGCTGTAGAATATCTGATCAGTACCTACCTAGTCGAGCGTACACAAAGTCTTTCCTCAAAATATGTTTATATATGTATAAAAAGCTTATGTTTATAATATATATGTGATATATAAAAAGCGAAAATAAATATAAAATACTTTTGATACGAAGGGTAGTCATATTTTTACCCCAAACGATGGATATCAAAGCCCAGTTAATACTCGGAATTAACCTCTTATGAGGGTTTAGTCAACCGGAAATATGTATCCGGATATGGTTTAACGGACAGATGGTTTGACACAATGTTATCGTTTGACATTTAGGACGGTAGATACCTATTAAAATCAAAGTATTGAAATAAAACTAGTTTTAACGGATTTGAATCGCGTATGTTAATTATTTTTAACGTCCCGACGTTTCGAGCACTTTACAGCGTTCGTGGTCACGGGTAGACAGTCTACCCGAAACCAAGAGATCATTGATAGAGCTTAAATAATCTATAAAATGGTTTTTTGAGCGTCAATGAAGCTGTTATCGGAACTTTGGAAGTTAAATTTAAGTGGATATACGTAGTTAAGTTTAATACGTTTGTATTACAAATAAATATATATATAAATCAAGGTTCATTAATACTGTACTATTGGCAAATTGCATGGATTATCGTATTTCTAAGATTTTTCTACCGTTGTATTCTTTTTATTTTATTATTTTTTTTCTTTATATTTTAGGTTTTTTAATTAAATAATATCAGCAAATTCAGGCTCGGCTTAAGCATAACGTAACTGATTAACTGTAACTGTAATTTGTTTAAAGAAACAAATCAAAGAAAATCATTTGAGTAAAAAAAGTTTATCATTTCCACACATTCAAATTCCTTAATTTCCATAAAAAAAAGAAACAATGCGTCAGCGAACTTTACAAAGGATATTATTAAATAAGGCGTTACACGAAACCGTCGCAGACATAGATTAATGGATTAACGTACAAAAACGCCAACATTATTCTTCAGGTAATTTAATTTGCCTTAGTCAATTCAAATATATATATGTATATATCCTATAGCACTATAATTAATTTGTTCTCTTTAAAGAGAAGATTTGAAAGCTTCAATGGCAATGGCTTTCAGAATCTGAATTTCTTTCGCCGATTCTTCTCAGGTCAGGATGTTCCTTTTTCCGAACCGGTGGTAGTGTTTAATTTGACCATCAGTGAGAAAATGTAATACTTCGACATTAAAGTTATTTGAATTTGAGTTTGAACCAAAAAGTACAGGTTTCCTCACAATCCTTTTCTTCATCACCTGTAAACGAGTAAATAATAAACACAAATTAAGCACGAGAATTTCCTGGGTTTGAATCCACAATCACCGTTTTCGATGCATGGGTTCTAATCACTCGGTTTAAAGTCTTTACTTACGTAGATTAGATTGAAAAAGTTCCGCAGTTGTTACCTACATAGTAACAATAGCGAGCTGTATAACAACGATGTCAAAATCATTAGTCAGTAATTGATACCAAGATTTCGAGATCAGATAGCGCTACCGATTAGTAGCGAGTTAGATAATAATCTAGTTTGCCTAGATTAGTTAGATCTGCGCCGTATTGTCTTGTTTCAATTATATTATTAAACAAACTATATCCTAGAGTTTATCGTTTAATCTACGTTCTACACGATATTGAGGACAACTTCTGGGTACTATATGGATATCTTTACTATACCATTGACTTTTTAGAACGAAATTTATTTACGCGGTATTATGTAGAGTGAATAGCTACGTGTGTTAAAAGCTCTCTTAGTCTTTTTATTTATTATATTACATATGATAATTGAAGTGTCTATTTGTAATATTAAAATAACCACTTTTTATTAAATGCTTACATCTATGTAAATGCGGTACATATACCAGAATATAATTTTTACAATTTTTAGTTGTCTGTCGGTGTCTCTATTTCTCTGTAATGGCTGCACCAATTTGCCATGACTTTCATTAAGAGATGTAATAACGAGTAACGTAGATTTAGGAGTACATTTATTTTAGAATTATATATGAAATAATACTAAAGTCATGCAACAATCTCGGATGCCATCGACTTAATATCACAAAAGCTGTCTAATACAGAGTTAATAGGTTATAGCAAAATTTGCGAACTGAATAATAACTTTTTTGTCAAATTTAAACTAAAAAGAATTCGTGGGCATCTCTATTGTTAATATAACACCATCTATAGAAATCAACTGTAAGAAATGTTAAGCATCCTGCATTTCGAATCTGTTACCAATCTTGGGAGCTAAGACCACGAATTCCTAACAATTTAAAATATTGCTGTTGTAAGGTAAAATATCTGATGGCTGTGTAGCGAAACGGGCTTGCAGACAGATCACTAAAATGCACTCCAATAATTCATTAGATTTTTTTTTCCTCAGACAATACTGTAAAATATGTATAATAACATTTGGAACATGAAATGGATATTTTCTTAATCCAATTAAACGGAACGTCGATATACAAACGAATAATAACATAAATCGAATATCAATAATCGATACATCGATTTGGAATAATCGTGTCAAATATCGGATTCAGTAGATTCAATCAAATATCGTACCGTGTGCAATGACATTTGAGGATTTGTCATTCAGAGTATGGGTTATCGATTAGGAAGTCATGCGTACTGAAACAATTCGTATATGATACGAGGTCTCTATTATACGTCGGATATTCGATATTTTTTATCAAGTATTATGTTACCCATTTACGATTACCTTTGGACGGAAATTAAAGTTTAGTTTAGTAATAATAGATTCCTTATATAATGAGAAAAATAAAGTAGAGTAATCTTTAGTCAATTTCTGTGTTATATCAAACGAGCGATCGGCCCCAGCTTTGCACTCTAAAATTATCAGAGTTTCTTTACTATATTGTCGATGTATTGTATACAAAAACCTTCCTCTCGAATCACTCTATCTATTAAAAAACCACATTAAAATCCGTTGCGTAGTTTTAAAGATTTGAGCATACATACGCATATAGGGACAGAAAAAGCGACTTTGTTTTAAACTATGTAGTGATAATATGATTTTTAGTCGATAACGTATATTCGCAAAATTCGTATAATAGAGATATTTCGATATTAAATCCATAAAATTAATGTATCTATCTATCCATAAATTATCAATTAGTGGCATGTTTGACGTTTACGGGTGCATTCAGTAAGCACTTTTCCACAATAAATTATTAATAAATTATAAACAGTATACATATGTTTATTTATATTCATGTAGTGTAGGACGTCCTCGGGCACGGTGGTGTGACGACTTACGCAAGACGGCTGGCAGGAGCTGGATGCGAGTAGCCCAAGAACGATCTCAGTGGCGTGCAATTGAAGGGGCCTATGTACAGCAGTGGACGGAAATGGGTGGAAAAAAAAATGATGAATATGTTTATTGTTTAGCTAAGTATTTCATCTATTAGCTAATGTTCTCTTGGATATATATTTATATTTTTTTAAAAAACGACACTATTTTAAATCTATTTAATCATTATTATCAACGAACAGTCAGGCGTGACAGTGACCAATTGTTTGTCATTTGGTGTGACATTTTTTTTTTTAAATAATCTCCTATTATTATAAATGTTGAACAGCAAATGTCTGGTACAATTAAACAATCAAAGGCTTTGATAAATAAATAACTTACATTATAATGTATTCTGGGAATATCAATCAAACTGCGTTACAATGACAGACTAAAAGCATTCTCGTATAATACATAAATAACTAGCTGTGCCTCGTGGTAATTACGTCTATACATTATGGAAGCAGAGAGCCGAGATGGCCCAGTGGTTAGAACACGTGCATCTTAACCGATGATTGCGGGTTCAAACCCAGGCAAGCACCACTATAATTCATCTCGTGCTCGGCGGTGAATTGTGTCTAATTTCATTGAAATTCTACCGCTTGTGCATTCCACCAACCCGCATTGGAACAGCGTGGTGGAATATGTTCCAAGCCCTCTCCTTAATGGGAGAGGAGGCCATTAGCCAAGCAGTGAGAAATTTACAGGCTGTTATTTTATTATGGAACAAGAAATTGTAGACCTACCTAATATTAATTGCAAAACAACGCATTTGACGCGGTACCGGTAAAAAAACTCGTTGACAAATAAATAAAGCTAAAATATGTGTATAACTATATCTGTACACATACTAAAATTGAAGTGTCTGTTTGTAATATTCCAAAGGCCATTTTTTACCCTTTATTTTTGTCTGTCTGTCTGTTTGTTCCGGCTAATATGTGGAACGGCTGGACCGATTTTGACGGGACTTTCACTGGCAGATGACTGATATAATAAGGATATATATTTTATATTTTTTTTTTTGTTAAATTCAAACGCGTCCAAGGTCGCGGGCACAGCTAGTTATAAATGTTATTATTATACTGGATCGATTTTGATGAAATAAATCTGGGAATAATTCTTATTATAATTCAAATTAGTAATTCCATTCGTTCTCTAAATTATCTTTGACAAACATACAGACAGACAGAAATAAAAGTAATTTTTCTTTTGCCTTCAGAACGCAAACAGTCACGTGAATATGAAAAATCGCTATATTCAAATACAGAACCCTGAATGTTGACCCGTATCGATACAAATGTTTTTTAATCAAATTAACTTTTATCAAATTTTGTCTGTTAGCTCCTTTGAAACCTTTAATGAATCCTTTTTATTATTTCTATGAAAAACTTCAAAGAATTTTATAATGGATGATTCTATTGTGAGTCTCCAGTATAATTTGCTAGGGCCTTATTTTATGGCCTTAGTGGGTTAGCTAATACGGTTGCAGATCATGATTGAGCTGAGTTCAAAATGAAAATAAAAGTTTTCGAGGGTCCGTCTAGATGTGGTAATAGCGTGAAGTTTGGACGCAGGCTTGTAATTTCGGCAATAACTTAAGTCATAAAATTTTCAATGAATTTTAGAGCTTCTTAGTGACGTAAATATGTTTTTACATTACGTTTATTTGTACACTGCTAATAATGAAGATGATGACGACATCAGACAAGTGACAGGAATTATGTGGAACAGAGTGGCTGGAGAAAGGGATGAGTGGAAAAGGTTAGAAAAGGCCATTGCCGACTGGCAAACTGTTCTACAAATGATAACCAAGAAACAGATATTAGTCTAAATACTCTATTTAGTTAACTGTTATTAATACTTATTAAATTCAAATTTATTATTACTTGTTTAGAGATCTGAATATTATTATTATTAATTATGAGGATGTGAAATATTTTGGAGCGTTTATTTATAATAATTTACAGCATGTCATATATGAGATATGTGAAAAATTCCAAGGGTTGTTTATATGGTATAGTAGCAATGTCTAAGGATAAAGGAAGTTTTTATACATATACATATATGGTAATGAAGTCCTTTTATTTGATATGCAATGCAGTACATTTTAAAACACGAACATGTTTCCTGTATTTCCAAATAGTATTAGCAACCCGCTGTCCACTGTCACTGTCCAGACCGTGAACAGTGGGCTGCTACTGAGATTTTCCGATTGAAAAACCTTATAACTTTCAATTGATATGGGGATTGTACCTCAAGATCCGTAGCCATATATCTAATAAGTAAGCCATAAGACTCACGAGATAGTCAAGACTGATATTAAGTAAGATATATACAGGCTGAAATAATTTTGAAATCATTCACCCTCTGTAGTCAGCTAAAAACATGCAAACAGTACTATGTAGTTTGTGCCTTTTCATTACTTCAAGAACTTTGGATAACACTGGATAAATTTTTCGCCTTACGCCTATGTGACAAGTCTTAGACTTTGAAAATTTAGATCCTGTAGAATAAGTAACTTAGCTCTACACGATATCTGTTCACATTTTGTCACTCTTGGTAAAATTTTATATCAAAAATTTTGGTAGGGATGCCTTCATGCTAAATGAGCACTATAAATACATCCGGTATACGAGCAACTATAGAAACATTTACACGTTAAATAAATAATCGGAGTGCTCTAAAGCTCATGTTTACATGTCTTAGTGTGCGTCAGATGATTAACAAAAATTTAACGTAGAGGATATCCCTCGTGAATATAAAACGCCAAGTTTCCGACTAGACAAAGTCAATAAATCCTTCTTGGGGAAAGAAATCCTTTTCTATAAAATTCCACAGATATTTTTAACTTTGCCGTTTCAAAGAATGCATATTATTCAATACTAGATTATACAGACGATAAAAGAGCATGGAATTAATACTTGTTGTCTTCCAGGTAGGATATATATCATACATTTATAAAAGATTTAACTAACATGACTGTACTTTTAAATGTTGAAAAAGAGTACTTTCTAAACCGGTGGTAGCTTCACTTAACATAGATGTTAAATATTTTTCACGATACGATTCAAAAGTCCTTGTAAAAGCCTACTTGAAAAATGTATATTTTGATTGTTTTTTAAAGATATATTCAACATATATAGTAGTTGTACAAGCTTGTTATGTTTTTCAATGTGAATCGAAATAACGATGTCCCATAGGCGTGTAATTACGCTGGCTTATCCTTTATACAGAGCTATTTGAATCGTTAATCTCGTAAGGTTCAATTAAGCCCACCCATAAGTTTACAGCTTCATTGTCTTATACGAACGTGACTCGAAAACGGTTGTGATACCTAGTTTTGCTTTTGGTCGAATTAATTTTAATTTATTCATATTTTTACTGATATTTCTAAAAGAGTTTTATCTCGCCCTATTTGTAAGAAAAATAATATGCTCATTTTTATACATGGACCAGATGGTAACTCGTCAAATCAGGTGGTAAATACACCACCAACCTTGGCAACTAAGTCGTTTCCCTTGACTCTCTAGGTACTGGTTTAATTCATCTTTCACCATCCTTACCGTATAAAAAGTGAAATCAAAGCCGTATCACCCAATAACATCTATGTTCAATCTATGTTTATTTATTTAGACATAACAACCAAAACATAAAATATTTAAAAATATAACTATATAATTATTAATTACGCTTCTATGTAAGCATAGCTCTTATGTGCATGTATACTATATATAAACACAATACAACACGTGTTACTTTTTAGCACTAAAGTGGTGATCACCCTAGACAGAAATAATGACCATTCCTTACATCCCAAATGCACTACCAACCTTGAGAACTAAGCTACAATGTTCCCTGGGTATTTAGTTACATTGGTTCACTCACCCTTCATACTAGAACACAACACAAAGTATTTGCTGCTCAGCGCTAGTATATATGATGAACGGTAACATATCAATATCAGTCAAATTACCTTTTTTATTATAAAGTGGTTGTGACTGCTACTTTTTCTTTATTACATTAACTATCTGCCAGTGAAAATCCCGTCAAAATCAGTCCAGCACTTCCAAATATAAGCCAGGAGAAACAGAGCGTCAAAAAATTGTAAAAAATATTATTCTGGTATATGTACCGTGTATACATACGAGTACATATGAATTTAGTAAAAAGCGGTTATTTTAATATTACAAACAGACACTCCAATTTTATTACATAGATATAATAACAGTTTGAATAATTATTAAGATATATTTTTCTTCTACATACTTGTACCCTATTCAACATATCGGAATTATAAAATTTTGATTAATAAGGCATACTACTCGATAAAAGATTGTATAGATGATAAATATATTGAGGAGATAGCATACTTGATTTACATGCAAGATAAGTCATAATTCATTTATTATGTTTAATTATAATCTATGTAATTAAATGTCGTGAAAGAGTAACTACTGAGTTTCTTCTCCTTCTCGGTAGAATCTATATTCCAAAATCGTTGCTTGAAATTTAACTTAACCATACAAATTCACGACTCAAAAGTTGATTTATTAAATCTGACTAATTAATAATTATTAAATATATATATGGGTATATTTACCGGTCAATCCTCATTATATATGTATATGAAATTTTGTACAATTATTTATTTTCAGTTCGTTTTAACAAAATGAGCATTATTTGATTATATTATATATTTAGCCTTTTATAAGTATCGTTAAAATCTATTCAATACACAAACAAATGAACAAAAGTAAAGAATAAATTTATATAGACTATAAAATCGATTAAAAAATAAACTTTTCTAATTCTAATAATTCTAATTACAAACGATTCAAACTAATAATTTACATTCAATTATTATATTTTATGAATCATCTACTCTAATCAGGAATGAAAACTGATAGTAAAAACTACTATAAAACGAAGAAAAATCTACGGAAATCAAATGGAAAATAAAGGAAGGCATGCCTGATAACCAAACCTATGACACAAAACAATCGATAAGGAACTCACTCGCTCCAAACTGCTCATAGTCCGCAAGGCAACGATAAATTGACGAATTTTACACGAAAAATGTCATCCCCACATAATTTCGCGCTACGACAAAGCGAGAATCGAATAGCCACGAATAATTATTTACTCGATGATTAAATTTATCTATGGTATATTTTATTTTTTTTAATTTTATTGTCGGTTGAATGTAGACTTTTTTTTGGAAAATTTTGTTTTTTTTTTTTCGAAATGGCTTGTACGCCGTTAGCGACCGTCTGGCGGCGCTGCGCCGCGGCGACTGAGCTACCCACCCTTCAGAGGGAGGTTATTCTATACTTATGTGTTTACATCTTAAATGGGGGTGGCACAGAGTAGCTTATACCATATATAAAAACAATGTACATGTATTTGTTATTAAATACTCGAGACGTTAATAATATGACAAAAATTAAATAAAAAATAAAATAAAAAGTGTGCGTTGGCCGGGAATCGAACCCGGATCAACTGCTTGGAAGGCAACTATGCTGACCATTACACCACCAACGCATGTTGATTCAAGTGAAATTTTATCGAATTGATTTGGATGTAAATATGTATTATAACTATGACTATTAATTAATATAGCAGATAAAATTATAGCTAATAATAATTTTAAAATTTTGAATTGAACTGAATTTGCTAAATATATATAACGTATTGCACCTACAAATTAAATACATATTAATTTAGATAAGAATTGAGATTATTTGAAAAATAGCAGAGTTACCTTTTGCAAATTTGCGTACTGAAGCAGCAGTAGGCTGGGTTACGAATGCTACGTTTGTCAAGTAATGGACTAATTGACCGACGATGATGATGTATCATTATGTGATGGAATCTGAAATGAGAATGGGTAAATAAGCCACCTGGCAGTAAGTGATAACTACATTGCATTGTACATAGATATTGACACTATTAGGAATATTAACCATTCCTTATTATCAATAATAAGCCACCGGTATTTGGAGATAAGATAATATGTATCTTATGCACCGTAATTACACGGGTTAACTAACCTTTCAAATAGGAAGATAACTGTAGTAGAACACCTGATAGGTTATCCAGCAAGTCAGACCCAATGAATATTATTTGGCAAAAAGTAGGTATTCAAATGGACGAATAAAAATGGCGCCTGAACAGAGCCGTGCAACTGCCATCGCAGTGATTTTAGTTGGCAGTAATCCCCCATAATCCAATCCGTCTCATACCAAGGGTCTGAGTACCTTTCTAAAAGTTATTCCAGTTAGGAAAAATAAAGCAAACTCAACTCTTCGCTCTAGCCTGCGATCCTGGTTCTAATTCATGTATATACATATGTATGTATAAATTTTCACAGCTATTGATATAGCAACATTTAAAAAATACAAAGTCAAGTTAGTTAAATACAATTATTTAAATTAATATATCCTGCTTGAAAGTCAACAGGTATTGACTCCACGCTTTTTTATCATCTATAAAATATTGTATCGAATAATAAGCCTGTTTTATCAATGTATTTTTTACAAGCGATTTGAATTTACGATACGGCAAATTTAAAAATGGCTGCGGAATTTTATTATAGAAACGGATACCTTACCCCAAGAACGATTTATTGACTTTGCGGAGTCGGAACTTTTTTATGTCAGTCTCTGCTAACGCGTTACTCTGTGCACAATACAAGTACAGTATAAAGCAGATACCCAACGGATGTTATTATTACTCTGTATTTGTGATCGTTATGAATATTCTAAATTGGCAATACAATTGCGTCAAATTCAATAGATACAATTATATAATTAAACACCATTGAACAAGTTATACTTGACGGTAGGGCTTTGGGCCAACCCTTCAGTGATACATTAATTATATTTATCAATATTGCCGTTAATTAGGAATAGTAGAGCTGAGATGTCCCAGTGGTTAGAACGCGTGCATCTTAACCGATGATTGCGTGTTCAAATCCAGGCAAGCACTACCATATATAAATATGTGCTTAATTTGTGTTTATAATTCATCTCGTGCTCGGCGGTGAAGGAAAACATCGTGAGAAAACCTTCATGTGTCTAATTTCATCGAAATTCTACCACATGTGCATTCCACCAACACGAATCAAATCCAAATATAGGCTTTTACACATACAACTAAGTTTAGCTACCACCGGTTCGGAATGCAGATTCTAACGAGAAAACTGGCAAAAAAACATAGTACTTAATTTTTTTCGAAATAATCTTATTCAACATTTAAAAAATCAATCATGTTATTTTAATACGAGAAACGTCAAACTTTATTTTTGGGATACTGATTAAAAATGAGTACATAAGTATTAAAGCGTTTCTGTATATTCTACCTCTAAGGGGGTAAATACACTCTAATGTTTTGTGATAAAATATATGGGACAAAAAAAGAATCCGCTGAGTTTCTTTCGCCGTTTCTTCTCAGGTCAGGGTATTTTCTTTTCCGAACCAGTGGTACTGTTTCAATTGACCATCAATAAAAAAGTGTAATACTTCTATATTGAATATAGTTATTTGAGTTTGAGTTTACAAAGGGATCTTAAATTAACGTAACATTTTAAGTTCATCTGTAAATATATTCATCTTCCACGAAAGCTATGCCAGCTAGTATAAAACTACTAATTATAAGATGTTATACTTCCGTAAAATTGAGGATACTCTCTTTTTTTCATCCTCAATCATTGGGGAAGTTTATCGTCCACAATTAAATCCAAGGGGATTTGAATTAAACTTAATTGGTTCCTGCGAAGCAATTAGCTACTTTTATGAACGCTGTGTTATTTGCATTTGATACAACGACAGCCTGTAAATTCCCACTGCTGGGCTAAAGGCTTCCTCTCCTTTCGAGGAGAAGGTTTGGAACATATTCCACCACGCTGTTCCAATGCGGGTTGGTGGAATACACATGTGGCAGAATTTCTATGAAATTTGTCACATGAAGGTTTCCTCACAATGTTTTCCTTCACCGCTGATCACGAGATGAATTATATAAAGAAAAATTAAGCACGTGAATCAGCGGTGCTTGCCTGGGTTTGAACCCGCAATCATCGGTTAAGATGCACGCGCTCTAACCACTGGGCCATCTCGACTCTTGCATTTGATAAGCCTTATTTTATTATTGATTTTTTTTCTGAAAATATAATTTTTTGAAATAAAATAAATTAAAATAGCTTGGCTTAAAATACATTTAATGCATTTAAGACTTAAAAGTAATTTATATAAATATCTGTTAAATGTATACGGAAATATTTTTTAATATAAGTCTCGATTAAAGAAGAATTATTGAATCAATCAAAATAAACTTTATTGAAGTAGGCGTTTACAAGCACTTTTGAATCGACATTTTACAATTAAGTGAAGCTACCACCATTTCGGAAATTAGATTCTACCGAGAATAACCGGCAAGAAACTCAGTAGTTACTCTTTTTCAAAATTTAAATATAGGATAACCTCTGAATTATTACAATTATTTAATTCACCATTGTACATGACAATTCAATGACACTTTTATTATCCACCAACCAACATTGGTATCGTGACGGAATATGCTTCATACAAGGGTAGGCTCTCTAAAAAGAGAAAAGAGGCCTTAGCCCAGCAGTGGGAAATTTACGAGCCGTTAACGTTGTTTTTGAGAATGTTTATAATTATAAGAATAGAATAAAGCATATATTGATCTTGATTTAGTAGACAGATTCCATAAGAGAACTGATACCTCGATAAAATGTCATCCCTTATCGTTCGAGTATAACAAACAATGAAAATATTATGCCAGCGTATTCATAATACATCTAAAATAAGATAGATACTTAATTAAAAACTAAATATATTATTAGTACCAAATTCGATAAGCGCGTATAGAGCGTTGGTGGTGTAATGGTCAGCATAGTTGCCTTCCAAGCAGTTGATCCGGGTTCGATTCCCGGCCTACGCACTTATCTTTTTATTTAATATGTTAATATGAAATAATTCCTAAAATAGATTTTCTAACTTGAAAATTAGTAATAATTCTCATTTATTAATTTAAAATCCATCAAAATTTTAATTTTCCCATGAATAAATGTCTATGTTTAATATATCTTTTGAGTTACATGCACATGCATGTAATTCAATTTAAACCCTTTGATGTACACCGTAAACAGTTGCACCGCACAGTTGATTTCTTTTTTTGGTATCTGTTTTATTTGGATCTCTGGATGGTTTAGATTGAACCCACTGGGTGGCGCTGCAGTCAGATTATTTCACGCGCACGAAGTTAGGATGGGTGATATTTCGAATACACGAAAATAAAGTGATCAATGATCTGGACATATAGCAGCATCATTAAAATATGAGCTAATTTGCTCAGATTAAAGTAGTAGGTACCATTCACTAATCAGATAGTTACTGCAAAACAGCATATACTTCCTTAGGTTAATGGTACAAAATCAAAATCAAAATAAATTTTATTCAAGTGGGCTTTTACAAGCACTTTTGAATCGTCAATTAACAATTAAGTGAGGCTACCACCGGTTCGGAAAGTAGATTCTACCGAGAAGAACCGGCAAAAAACTCTTTTTTCAACATTTAAAAAATACAATAACATGTTAGTTAATACAATTATTTAAATTAGTATATCCTGCGTGATAGTCAACGGGTATTAATTCCACGCTTTTTTATCATCTAGTGCCGCAGATTTAGAGGGGCGGCAAATTTAGCCCAAATTTATTATTAAATAACAGAAATAAAAAAAAAAACTTATATAACTAAATTAACAACTCATAATAATATAATATGTATGTATACACATTACGCCCGTAATCCATATACTCGTCACTACATAGCGGGTTGGAAAAATAATCTCGTAACTAACTGAAATATCACCTAGTTTATAATCATACTAATAACGGAAAAAAGCCGATGTAATGAGGACGACAGAACACAGACCATAAATGTTGAAAAAAAAATTAGGGGCGGCAAAAATTGAATAGCATACTAGCCTACTAGCGGCAGACTTGTAAATCCGCAAGTTCTTCTCGCGCTAATATATTTAATGTATCTTTAGGAGGTGGTGATCAAAACATGAGGACAAATGATCGTGCATATCTATGTATATTACAAAAAAAATGTTGTAAGAGATGGTTTATAATTCTTACAGTAATGATGAGTATGGGCATCGGTTCAATTAAAAATACCACCAGATTAAAAAAAAAATGTAAAGTAAAGTACCAGCCTGTAAATTTCTCATTGCTGGGATAAGGCCTCCTCTTACCATTAAGGTGAGGGTTTGGAACATATTCCACCACGCTGTTCAAATGCGGGTTGGTAGAATGCACATGTGGAAGAATTTCGATGAAATTTGTCACATGCAGGTTGCCTCGCGATGTTTTCCTTCACCGCCGAGCACGAGATAAATTATAATCACAAATTAAGTACGTATATATAGTGGTGCTTGTCTGGATTTGAAACCGCAATCATCTAATCTAACCACTGGGCCATCTCGACTCCATCCTATATATTTTATTTTTTTTATCAATGTCGCTTATCAAATTTTGACATTTCACGCTCGTGTTGAAGTGCAGTGAGTATTGAATACCTTGTTACAGAATAGCCCCACTCTTATCAATACAATAGAACCGTTTTTAAATTAATATTATTTTTAATTTTACATACATGTGAATACAAAAAAATATATAAGATTAGCCGTGCCCACGATCTTGTACGCGTTTGAATTTAACAAAAAAATATATTATTGTAGCCTTAGTTACTCCTTATTATATCAGTTATCTGCCAGTGTAAGTCCCGTCAAAATCGGCCCAGCTGTTCTAGAGATTAGCCGTCACACTTATATAAACAAAAAATGTAAAAAAAAATTATTCTGATGTATGTACCGTGTACACATACATATGCATTGAATAAAAAAGGGCTATTTTAATATTACAAACAGACACTCGAATTTTATTATATATAAAGATTAACTAAATTTTAAAAGGGGTTTAGAAATTTTCGATTTTCCATGTGAATTTCGAATAATTTTCAAAGAGCGTTGGTGGTGTAATGGTCAGCATAGTTGCCTTCCAAGCAGTTGATCCGGGTTCGATTCCCGGCCAACGCACACTTTTTGTTGCTGATTGAATATTGTCTACTTAAATGTGTTCCGGATGGTAAAGACGCTTTTCGCCAGTGTTCTGCCCCTGGGAACTCTAGGCAGAGGTATTGAAGGAAGTATGTATGATACTAGGTGGGCGAGCGAGATACTACTCTACGTTTTTAGGCTTTTTTTAATATTAATTGGATTACAATAACAATACTAGATAATTATAATTTTAAAAAGCTTCTATAGATGCGTTGGTGGTGTAATGGTCAGCATAGTTGCCTTCCAAGCAGTTGATCCGGGTTCGATTCCCGGCCAACGCACACTTTTTACTAGTATGATATCAAAAATAAGTTAATTTGATACTTTTGATTTTTATTACTCAAATATAATTTGTATTAAAATAACTTAAAGGAAAAATTTTTTGATAAAGAAGTAGTGAAACAACAAAGAATTCTCTTTAAGGTTTTCTTAAGCCAATTAAATGGAACTTCGATGAAAGAGGAGAGACAGACCAAGCACAACAACTGTTTCATGTGCTTTTTGTAATAAGTTTGAGGTTTTAATCATATATGACGTCAGTATCACAATGCATCAATTCGTAATAATCATCTATTATTATCTGACATCGAAATGCAATATCAACGGCTTTTTCCAAGGTCACATACGCATGCTATCGTGAGAAGGTTTTGACAAAACTCAGGCTACCTAGAACATCCATGGTTCCTCTATGGTGAGCGTGAGGTAAGAAGTAACGTGAACCCTCCTCTTAAATTCCCCAGGCTTCTTGACAAAAAGATATACGAGAGAATCTTCCCTTCGCTGCTTCTGAATAGATAATCTGTTCGCAAAAGAGACTACCACTGCTGTGTATAGCCTTTATAACACTCACCTACGAAAAGTCTTCACTAATCACAAACACCAAGGTTCTTATCATGGCCTTCTTGCTTGCTATGGTCTTCTGCTTTACTAAAGTAAAGAGGGAAGCATTGACCAATTCCAAGTCAATTATTAGTAGTTAGTTTGCCCCGAATTATTTTAACCCATCATATAAGATAAGGATGAACTGACCCAGTTGTCATTACTTCTGGAATTAGTTCAGGGGATATCGGGTAGTCCTGTCTCCCGTCTGGGATAACTACGTTGAACAAGTGCTTTGATCTCTGACCTCCTACCCTGGATGAATGCTGTTTGCTCACACATGCACTTGGTCACTCAAACGAGTCCCGTTTTACCTCACCGCCAGTATCTTTGATGGTCGTCGACAAATGTTTTGCCAGTACATATTTTTCCCCTAAGTGTTATCTTAAAGTGTATACTTCCAAATCAGCCTGCTGCTGATGACAACCTGGCGAGTTTCCCGTTTAATTAAAAGGTATGTATAGATTCTTATTGTATCAATTATCTTTGTCTAACTAAACAACTGGAGTTCGATTTCGTAATACGTGCTGTAATAATTTTGAACATAAAGTCACGGATTTGAAAACATCTGCGAAAACACGACTGTTTGTATTCATGTGTTGTATCAAGGCGTTGGTGGTGTAATGGTCAGCATAGTTGCCTTCCAAGCAGTTGATCCGGGTTCGATTCCCGGCCAACGCACACTTTTTTGTCATTGGTGGGGGAATGAATATAAGGAAGTTTTGGAAATTATTGGTATTTTTATTTTGAGTCAACATTAATACTGTTTTATGTAAATAAAACAAATATAATAAGACCACTTAATGTCTTCTTGGTACTTCTAGAACATTCTTTCTTGAAATTTTGTAACTCTAGAAATATTAGACATACCCTTGATCAGATAAAAATAACATTTTCATTTTCTGTTAACAAAACAAAATTTATTTAAAGAAATATTCAAAAAATATATATTAAAAAGTGTGCGTTGGCCGGGAATCGAACCCGGATCAACTGCTTGGAAGGCAACTATGCTGACCATTACACCACCAACGCATATACAAAGCATTTTTAAAGTTTGTATTTGGTTTTTGTGTATTTATTATTTTAATAAATATCTAAATACTAAATCACGCATGATTAGTGTTTCCCTTGAACGGCCAGCACATTACCCCATACCGTTACTTGGTAGTAGAGCTTCGTGCCAATTCATCTGCTTTTTTATAACATAAGTTGGTGGACAAGCAAATGGCCCATCTAATGGTGAGAGATTAACAATTTTTTTATGGTATACGTTGGCGGACCAGCATATGGGCCACCTGATGGTAAGTGGTCACCATCGCCCATAGACAATGACGCTGTACGGAATATTAACTATTCCTTACATCGTCAATGCGCCACGAATCTTAGGAACTAAGATGTTATGTCACTTGTGCTTGTAGTTACACTGGCTCACTCACCCTTCAAACTGGAACAAAACAATACTGAGTACTGTTATTTGGCTGTAGAATAACTGATGAGTGGGTGGTAACTACCCAGACGGGCTTGCACAAAGCCCTACCACCAAGTATACATGTTAATACTATAGTTAATTTTAAGCATTGCTTAGATCGCTGATGCGCCATTACCTAAACAATAATAATAATATGAGACAACATCACATACATTACTCTGATCCCAATGTAAGTAGCGAAGCACTTGTGTTATGGAAAATCAGAAGTAACGAAGGTACCACAAACACCCAGACCCAAGACAACATAGAAAACTAATGATAATCTATATCGACTCGGCCGGGAATTGAACCCGGAACCTCGGAGTTGCGTACCCTTAAAAACCGGTGTACACACCACTCGACCACGGAGGTCGTAACTAAGATGTTAAGTTCCTTGTTGCTGTAAGCATTGCTTTCATCACCAATGGGTCACTTACCTTGGTTCCGAGGTTTTAAGATCCATGCTGCTGTAATAACATTGGCTCGCTTAATATTTTAACGAGAAGACAAATTATTGTCGTAGTACTGAATAAGTATTGTTGTTTGTGTAGGTACCACCAACTGAGCCCATGTCTATGCTCGGTGGTTACCACTTATCATAAAGTGGCCCACCACCCTCGTGCACCTACGATATAAAAATAACCTTAACATTAATAACCTCCGTCAAATGCCTTGTTTAAACTACAAAAACTTCCAATATGTTCGTGAAATATTGCAACTGAAGTAAATAAACTTTGAACAGTCCAGCAAACGAATATATTTTAATTTTAGTATCTTTAACATTTACAATTTTCCTAAATGAACTAGTGACGTACCTCGGCTTCGATCGAAGCAATTTCAATGAAGAAAATTATTTAATCTAAATATAATTTGTACCCTATACCACTCAAGAATAATGGAGCTCTCAACATGTGATTTTTAGAATTCTGACGAATAATCTTTAATTACAACAAAGAAATTTTACTTTTATATACTATAAATGCGAGTAGCCCAAGAACAGTATATTCAAAATTCATTAGTGTTTTGGTATTTTATTTTTTGTCATCTTTTTTGTATTCATATATTATGTAACAGAGAGTCGAGATGGCCCAGTGGTAAGAACGCGTGCATCTTAACCGATGATTGCGGGTTCAAACCCAGGCAAGCACCGCTGATTCATGTGCTTAATTTGTCTTTATAATTCATCTCGTGCTCAGCTGTGAAGGAAAACATCGCGAGGAAACCTGCATGTGACAAATTTCATAGAAATTCTGCCACATGTGTATTCCACCAACCCGCATTGGAACAGCGTGGTAGAATATGTTCCAAACCTTCTCCTCAAAGGGAGAGGAGGCCTTTAGACCAGCAAAGGAAATTTACAGGCTGTTGTTGTTTGTTTGTTTGTTATTATGTAACAAATATTTGGAATTTAAGTGTCTTAATAAATAGAGCAATGTCGCTTTGTTGGCGGTCGTAAATAACTGCACCACAATTTTATATAATCGCAGTTATTATCGTTCGCATCTTGTTTTTGTTCAATAGAATGCTTAAACAAATTAATTATTATTATTAATAACACTCCTAACAAGCGTGATGATAATTGATATTTTATGGTTTCATAAGACGTGGATAAAAATTTTGAACGAAATGTCACGTTCACAGCTTTCCATTAATTGAAAACAACTGCGAAAACACGATTGATTTAATTAATATGTAAGACCACAGCGTTGGTGGTGTAATGGTCAGCATAGTTGCCTTCCAAGCAGTTGATCCGGGTTCGATTCCCGGCCAACGCACATTTTTTATATATGTACCTAATTATAATATTTTTTTTGAATATTTCTTTAACGAAGTTTTGTTTGGTTAACAGAAAATGAAAATGTTACTTTTATTAGATCAAGGGTATGTCTAATATTTCTAGAGTTAGAGAATTTCAAGAAAGAATGTTCTAGAAGTACCAAGAAGACACGAAGTGGTCTTATTATATTTGTTTTATTTACATAAAACAGTATTAATGTTGACTCAAAATAAAAATACCAATAATTTCCAAAACTTCCTTATATTCATTCCCCCACCAATGACAAAAAAGTGTGCGTTGGCCGGGAATCGAACCCGGATCAACTGCTTGGAAGGCAACTATGCTGACCATTACACCACCAACGCCTTGATAGAACACATTAATACAGACAGTCATGTTTTCGCAGATGTTTTCAAATCCGTGACTCTATATTCAAAATTATTATACCACGTATTACGAAATCCAACTCCAGTTATTTAGTTAGATAAAGCTAATTGATACAATAAGAATCTATCCATACTTTTTAATTAAACGGGAAACTCGCCAGGTTGTCATCAGCAGTAGGCTGATTTGGAAATATACACTTTAAGATAACATTTAGAAAAAAAAAAAATGTACTGCCAAAACATTGGTCGACGACCACCAAAGATACAAGCGGTAAGGTAATACGGGACACGTTTGTGTGACCAAGTGCATGTGGGAGCAAACAGCATTCATCCAGGGTAGGAGGTCAGAGATCAAAGCGTGTTCAATGTAGTTATCCCAGACGGGTGAGAGGACTACCCGATATTCCTTGTTCCAGAACTAATGACAACTGGGGCAGGTCATCCTTATCTTATATGATGGGTTAAATGAATTCGGGGCAAACTAACTACTAATGTTTGACTTGGACTTGGTCAATGCCTCCCTCTTTACTTCAGTAAAGCAGAAGACCATAGCAAGCAAGAAGCCCATGATAAGAACCTTGGTGTTTGTGATTAGTGAAGACTTTTCGTTGGTGAGTGTTATAAAGGCTAAACACAACAGTGGTAGATTTCTTTTGCGAACAGATTATCTATTCAGAAGCAGCGAAGGGAAGATTCTCTCGTATATCTTTTTGTCAAGAAACCTGGGGAATTTAAGAGGAGGGTTCACGTTACTTCTTACCTCACGCTCACTATAGAGGAACCATGGATGTTCTAGGTAGCCTGAGTTTTGTCAAAACCTTCTCACGATAGCATGCGTATGTGACCTTGGAAAAAGCCGTTGATATTGCATTTCGATGTCAGATAATAATATATGATTAATACGAATTGATGCATTGTGATACTGACGTCATATATGATTAAAACCTCAAACTTATTACAAAAAATATGCGAAGTATGTATTAATTATAATGTTAGAATGTATGTAACTGTACTCACATTTAGCTATGTAAGCATAATTTTATTAGTATATTTTATCATATATGAGTTAGACCAATAAACGCCACGGTAAACAGTTGTTTTCTTTAACTAGAGAGTAAGTACCATCACATATGGTACAGATCGGATCGTACCATTTCTCGTAAAGCACATGAAACAGTCGTTGTTCTTGATCTCTCTCTCCTCTTCCATCTAAGTTCCATTTAATCGGCTTAAGAGAAAACAATAAAGATAATTCTTTATTGTTTTACTACTTCTTTATCAAGAAATTGACATACTTTTTCCTTTAAGTTATTTTAATACAAATTATATTTGAGTAATAAAAACCAAAAGTATCAAATAAAATTGTTTTTGATATCATACTAACAAAAAGTGTGCGTTGGCCGGGAATCGAACCCGGATCAACTGCTTGGAAGGCAACTATGCTGACCATTACACCACCAACGCATCTGTAGAACCTTATCAAAATTATAGTTTAATCTAGTACTATTATTGTTATCCAATTAATATGAATATGTGTAGTATCTCGCTCGCCCACCTAGTATCATAAACACTTCCTTCAATACCTCTACCTAAAGTTCCCAGGGCAGAACACTGGCGAAAAGCGTGTTTACAATCTAGGGATCAGCAACAAAAAGTGTGCGTTGGCCGGGAATCGAACCCGGATCAACTGCTTGGAAGGCAACTATGCTGACCATTACACCACCAACGCTTATAGAGCCTTTTGAAATTTGCGATTACTAAATTTTGTAATATTCTCATATTATTTAAATGTTTTATTATAACCGTGTTTTATTTAAACATAACTAGATAACATACATAAAAAACAGTTTACCTGCATAGGTCACAAAGCAAGACTAAAATCTAACCTCCTCTTGAAAATAAGTTTGATGCTTCGATAACGATTTTTGGACACATAACGCGAATACGACACATGTATATTCTTCCTTGGAGCACGAAAATACTTAGAAAACAAGATACCCAATTGAAAACGCACTGGCAATCTTCAGTCAGATTCATGCATATTTACAATTAATCTAGCTTATATATAGAATCAAAATACAAACAACAACAACAACAACAGCCTGTAAATTCCCACTGCTGGGCTAAAGGCCTCCTCTCCCTTTAAGGAGAAGGTTTTTAACATATTCCACCACGCTGTTCCAATGCGGGTTGGTGGAATACACATGTGGCAGAATTTCTATGAAATTTGTCACATGCAGGTTTCCTCACGATGTTTTCCTTCACCGCTGAGCACGAGATGAATTATAAAGACAAATTAAGCACATGAATCAGCGGTGCTTGCCTGGGTTTGAACCCGTAATCATCGGTTAAGATGCACGCGTTCTAACCACTGGGCTTTCTATGCAAATACATACAGCATAAAACTTATTTTCTGAACTAGTCTTAGCTTGGTGGTGAGCTTTGTACAAGCCCGTCTAGCTACCACTCACTCGTCAGATATTCTACCGCCAAAGAATAGTACTTGTTGTTGTTGTGTTCCAGTTTGAAGGGTGAGTGAGCTAGTGTAAATACATGAACAGGGGACATAACGCACAGGGGACATAAAAGGCCTAATTTTGTCTTGCATTGTGTTCGAATTTCAAAAAACATACTCTTCTATAATACATATCTACATATGATAAGTTTATGATATATTGGTCTTATAGTAATATATCAGTAATGCGAGTGATTGCAGCATGTATTGTTATTAACATCTGGACTAATATTCGCGGCTTCAATGCCGTTCAAGACAAATATTGACTTAAGCTCACAGGTGTTTGATCTAGATGTTTCTGGTCGCTACGTGTATGTGTCAGTGTAACCGCGGCATATGGGTCATTGTGTTTAGAGAGATAACTATTTATTCACTTTATACAAACGCGTCGGTACAAGTAGCCGAAAATTGGTAACGTCCTCCTGACCGATTTTTGCCAACATGACAATTGCGCAGGACGTTTTTTATTGTTCAAGTGCGAACGAATATAGTTTTACTATATTTATAATATTATTACACTTTAATTAAACATAAAACTGCTAGGAGTGGGAACTTGCGACTCTGCATCGCTAGGTTTCGCCAAAAACCCTTGACACTTAACAGATGCCTTCTATCTGTAACCGAAACTAAAGACTGTGTAGCGCTACAGCGTGATATTGATGCCGTAGTTGACTGGACTATAAGAAACAAATTATCATTTAATAATTCAAAATGTAAAACTATCACCTTTTCTCGATCTCATAAACTTATTAAAAATATATACAATCTATCTGACACACCGATGGAGAATGTACCAAAAATCAGGGATTTAGGAGTTATGATGGATAGGAAATTAAATTTTCATGATCATATACTTAAAACATGCAAAGATGCTAATAAATGCCTTGGTTTCATTATTAGAATATCATCGCAATTTAAGAATACCAAAGCAATAGAAAAATTATATAATGCCTATGTCCGCAGTAAATTAGAATATAATGCAATAGTTTGGAGTCCGCGTGAGGCAAAGTATGCAATAATGTTAGAAAAAATACAAAGAAAATTCTGTAGATATTTGTTTAAACGTAAATATGGATACTACCCTTTTCTATACCCTTCAATGTTTGTGGCAGGTATGGTTGGTCTAGATTCACTTCAGCTTAGGCGAGACTCCGCACATATAAAATTTTATTATTTAATTTTAGTGCATAGGGTGGATAGCACTGCTGTACGCGAAGCAATATATTTATATGTTCCCGACAAATATATGCGTGGTGTTGGAAGACGGCAACATACTCGTGGATTGTTTTGCTACCCACCTATGTGGCATTCAGCCCAAGCTAGCAACAGCCCCACTGCTAGGGCTGTTAAACTTTTGAATAACTTTATACGTTATCGAGATGTAGACATATTTTATGATCCTATTTATACTATATTTAAACAAATTTACATATTCCTAAATTTTAATTAATAATTTTGTAGTTCCTAAATAGATTTAAGCTTATTTTGTTTATAATTTTTTTTTTTTTTTTTTTTACTAAATTTTATTTCATTTGTCTTTGTAGTATGTTTAATTAAAATTAGTAAGAATGTTTAAAATAAAAAAAAAATGTTTAGTAATTAGTGTAAATATAAGCGACTTGGTGTAAATACTGTAATGCTTATATTTTCAAATAAAGATTATTATTATTATTTACTCTAAAGTACATGTAATGTATGTATGTATATGACAGTTTGTCAGTCTTGGTGGAGCTTTGTGCAAGCTCGTCTGGATAGGTACCCCCCACTAATTAGATATCCTACTGCCGAGCAGCAGCTCTCAGTATTGTTGTGTTTTGGTTTAAATGGTTAGTGAGCTAGTGTAACTACACAATTGACTTAAATCTTAGTTCACAAAGTTGGTGACGCGTTGACGATGTAAGAATTGGTTAATATTTCTTACAGCATCATTGTCTATGGGCGATAGTGATCACTAAGTATCAGTAGTGTAAAAAGTAGATCAGGTGAGGACTGACAACTTAACGGACTTTCTGAGGCACCAAACTAATTTTAAAAAGACAGTTGGTATTTGCACTGTATAAGGGACGCCGAGCCGAGATGGCTCAGTGGTAAGAACGAGTGCATCTTAACCAATGATTGTGGATTCAAACCCAGCCAAGCACCACTAAATATTCATGTGCTTAATTTGTGTTTATAATTCATCTCGTGCTCGACGGTAAAAAAAAACATCGTGAGAAAACTTGCATGTGTCTAATTTCATAGACATTCCGCCACATGGGTATTCAACCAACCCGCATTGGAACAGCGTGGTGGGATATGTTCCAAGCCCTCTCCTCAGAGGTAGAGAGGGCCTTAGCCCAACAGTGGTAAATTGACAGTCTGTTGTTGTAAATAACACCAATGGAGACTCAGGGCTAACATACCTATATACTAGCCTATCAACCTATTCTACTAATTATTTCATCACTAAATAATAATAATAATAATAATAAGCCTTTTATTTCATTCCCTTAGTTAATAATACATTTCATTTAACAATATAATATAATTCAATTGATTATAGCACTATTATTGTATCAATTAGTGTAATATAATATTCAAATATTCAAACATGCATTACACAGTTGTAAATTATAAAATGATTAATTTAAAAAAATACATTTAATTGTTTATATTATTATTCTATTAAATTTATTTAGTTTATTCCAACATGCACTACACAATTTTAAGTTAATAAAATGTTTCATGTTTATTTATATATTAAGTTAACTTATAATAAAATTACACTAAATTACACTCATTTAAAGGGAACTCCCGTGCGGGTAAAGGCCTCCTCCAGACTAGACCATTTTTCTCTTTCTTGAGCTACCTTCATCCAGCTCTCTCCAGCGACAGCTCGTATGTCATCCGCCCAGCGCTTGAGCGGGCGGCCCACACGTCGCTTGCCCGTACTGGGACCTCTCCACTTGGTTATTCTCTTTGTCCATCTGCCATCCTCATAACGAGACAGGTGGCCCGCCCATTTCCATTTCAGCTTTCTAACATGGGTTATTGCGTCTGAGACCTGTGTTCGTTTGCGAATTTCAGTGTTCTTTACCTTATCCGAAAGCTTAAGGTTCAGTATACTTCTTTCCATCGCTCTTTGACAGACTGAAATTTTGCTAGCCGTTTTTTCTGTTAGACACCATGTTTGGCAGCCATATGTGAGGCAGGGTAGTACACAAGAATCTAGTACTTTCTTTTTGAGTTTGGTGGACAACTTAGATTTCAGAATGTGTTTCAAGGACCAGTAACGTTTCCATGCTGATGCAATCCTTCTCTCCACCTCTTCCTTGTCTGTCTCTCTAAAGGACAGTTGCTTGCCCAGGTATATGTAGTCATTGACATAATCTACATTTTTGCCGTTAATTTTAATAGGTGTTAAGGTATTGTTAGTCATTATTTTTGTTTTGTCAAAATTTATTTCCAGTCCGACTTTAATGCTTTGTAAGTGTAGGGTTGTTAGCATGTCATTTAGTTCTTCAGCGGTGCTAGCTAGTAATGCAATATCGTCCGCAAATCGCAGATGGCTCAAGTATTTGTCGTCTATTTTTATACCTTTGTTGCTCCAACTTGAATCTTTAAGAATGAGTTCTAAAACAGCTATGAAAATTTTCGGTGACAAAGGATCTCCCTGGCGGACGCCGCGTTCTATTTTGAAAGTTGGTCCGGTTCTCTCCAGTCTGACTTTACTTTTGCAGTTCTCGTATATGTTGCTAATGATGTCTATGTACGTTGTCTCTACTTCGTGGTATTCTAGAGCTTCTTTGATGGACGCATGTGAGATAGAGTCAAAGGCTTTTCGGTAGTCCACGAAGGCTATGTAGAGTGGGGAATTAAATTCTTTAAATTTTTCTATCACTTGGCTGAGAACGTGAATGTGGTCTATTGTAGAGTATTTAGTCCTAAAACCGGCTTGCTCTATGGGTTGTTTCGCATCTATATTTGTTCCAATTCTTTTCAGCAGACATTGGGAGAACAATTTATACAAACTAGCCATGAGACTAATCGGTCTGTAATTGGAGACTTCTGATGGATCTCCTTTCTTGTAAATAAGTATGATTTCAGATACCGTCCATTGCTCTGGCACTTTCCGTTCTTTCAGGATTCTGTTGAATAGTATGGTAATTAAGGCGGAAATAATTTTTTCGCCTATTTTCAGTGCTTCATTAATAATAGAATCCGGGCCTGGGCTTTTTCGATTATTTAGGTTTCTGATACCCCATACAATTTCCGTTAAGGAGAAGTCTTTCACTTCGGCTTCAACATTCAGTTCTTTAGAAATTCTGTTTATTGATACATCTTTAGAGGGTCTCTTTCTATAGAGTTCTCTGTAAAAATTTGTGGCCAACAAAACTAAGTCATTTCTGTTCTCCGAACTGCCTTCCGAGGTATTAATCTTTGGTATCCACATTTTACACTGACGTAGTGACTTATTCGCCGATTTTATACTACCTGTTCTATGTAACCAACTTTCATAGATATCTAGCTTGTAATTTTCGTATTCTTTATAAATAACCTTAGTGATAGTTTTGTACAGACTTTTTAGCTCAATTTTTTCTTCTTTGCTTTTATTATTTTTTAGTTGTAATGTATGCCTTTTCTTAATTAAATCTCTAGTTTCCTTTGATAAATTAAAGCACTTTTTTAATTTCTCATTAGATCTTGCTTGTTTCAGGCTCTCTATGATGCTTATTTCTAAGTAGTCATACAAACACTGAGTAGACATATTTTTGTAGGATTTGCCTTCAAGGGCTTTTTTCAAGGTATCCAAAAATCTTAGTTGTTCTTTTTCTGTTCTCAGCAAAGAGTTATGTTGTGAGAACTTTTTGCGACATTTTTTGTAGTTTTTTATCCTTAATGTACCTCTTATTAATCTGTGGTCTGAAGGAAATGAAATTTTTCTTAGCACCTCGAAATTAATAAAATAATCTCTTGAGTTTGTTAACAGATAGTCGATCTCGTTTTTAGTTGTATTATTAGGTGACATCCATGTCCATCTTTGGCTAAGTTTTTTCTTGTATAAAGTGTTCAGTATGACCATTTCCTCTTCTAAACAGAATTCAGTTAGTCTTTCTCCTCGTTCGTTGCCGGTACCTAGGCCATAGGGTCCGATTATAGGTTCTATAGGTACTTTAGGGATACCTATTTTGGCGTTGAAGTCGCCTATAATGATTATGTTCTGTCCTGAATTTTCCATTGCTTTTTTTACATCAGAATAGAAAAGTTCTAGGTTTTCTTCAGACGAACTTTCAGTAGGGGCGTATACTTGTATTACTGATAGTTCTGTTTTATGAATGCTAATATTGAGCAAAGCTACTCTGTCCGAAAATCCACTGAATTTCTGTATATTTCTTTTATGTGCTTTTTTTACTAAAAATCCAACTCCTCTATGCCCTTTTGTCTGACCAAAATAGTAAAAGATACACCAGTCTCTCTCTTCAATTCCATATCCTTCCTTTCTTATTTCTGATATACCAATTACGTCCCATTTTACTTTTTTAAGAGCAGACTCTAGTTCAATCATACGCGACTCATCTCTGAGAGATCTCACGTTGTATGAGCAAATATAAATATCTTGACAGCGTTTTTCATATGAGTTGATTTTTAATTGCTTAGTTATATCTGGAGGGTTGCGGTCATTTTCTCCCACGGTGACCAACCGGCTTGGGAGAATCAGAGGGGACCTTTTTGATTGCTATTCCTTGTTGTTGTTGTTGTTGCGATTTACAAAGCTTCTTATGTCATGTTTATTTTTCTTAGGAGGGTGTTTGGGGGTTTTGTTTAAAATTTCGTCTTCGTTTTTAGACCCAACAGCTATGTACTCAGGTGATTGTGATTGGTTTCTCTTGTTATTCGAGTTGGAGCGGTCTTTATTCTCTTTCTGTTTCGGATAAATGATTCTATCGAAGCGCAGTACAGCATTGATTCCTTTTTTTCTCTCTATGTTGACTATTTCTTGCAGTTCTTTCCTTTTTTGTACTAATTTTGGTGGAAAGTCTTCCTTGATATAGTATCCACAGTTGAGCTCTTTTAGATATTTTTTACTCTTCAGAACTTGAATTTTTTTCCCGAGCGTGCTAAACGTAACTATGACTGGCCGGGGGTTATGTCCTTTCTTTCCTATGCGTGTTACGCTTTCGATTTCCCATCTTTTACAAGAAGTTGTTAAAAGGTTGTTTGTAACATCTAAAATAGCGTCTTCCAACTCTTGATATGATTTTTCTTTTTCTTCGAGACCAAAAAATATTAAATTTTTCTTCCTTAGTTTGTTGTCTATTATATCTATGTACTTCTCTTGTTCTTCAACTTTTTTTTCTAGATTCTCAAATCTTTTATCTAATTTTTGGAACTGTAAATTGATGTTTTCATTTATTGATGTTGTGATAGTTTCCTGCATATTCTTCATGTCAGTTTTCTGCTGTTGTAAGTCTTTTTGAATGGTTTGTAATATTTTTGTAATATTTTCCATTGTATATATTCGATGGTTGATAAAAAGTTTTAATGTTTAATGCACAATTTTAATATAGCTCCACCTGTCGTGTAGTAGTGGAAACACGATGACCTCGAGGTCCCGAATGCGCTTGCGACTTGGACCTTGTTGTGAAGTCGTTATTCACCAATAGATGGCGCTTTTCCTGCTTTTAGTAAATAGTACCGCAGAATGAGTGATGATTTGCAAATTTACATGTTATGTAAGAATACAAAAACTTGTCTTCATGGTTTTCTTGTCTTGGAAATTGCTTATTTATTCACTTTGGCTACTTTCATCAACGTCTAAGTCTTTTGTCTTCACGGGCGGTATCAATTTCATGAAAATAAACACAATTTAGATCACGATTGTTTCACACTTTTTTTTTTTTTTTTTTTTTTTTTTTTTTTTTTTTTTTTTTTTTTTTTTTTTGCACTTTTACGTCTCGAATGAGTTAGTTCTTCATTTCACTCGCAGGTACTATGCATTTGTCTTGCTAGATTATTAATCCTCACTTGCATTTGGTGGTTAAAACTATTTATCACAACAAAAATTGACGGAGCTACTCTTAACGTTCGCACTGGTGGCGCCCTCCTAGCATTTCAAGACCTTACTTCATAGGATCATTTCATCACTAAACAGCGTCATAATTAATAGATTGACTGAGTAATCATTGACTATTTTCTCCCATATTTCTTTTATGGCCAGAGGATATAAAAGTGAACTGTACAGAAAGTGACTTGTAACAGAAAATATTATTGCTGTGTTTGTAATGACACCGGCTCGCTCGCCTTTCAGAATAATTGGAAAGTAATTGGTACTTATGCAGACAGCTAGAATGTTAGAAACGTAATATTTAAACGTTGGATTTTTTCCTTTTCCATACTAAAATAAAAATGTCCAAGGCCTCGGAATTTATACTTGATGTCCAAAAATCGATAACTACGAAATTTTTAAGATATTTCCTGCTTCGCACGACCCCTTTGTGGAATCAGCTTTCGCCGGCGATTTTTCCGAACCGATACGACTTAGGAACCTTCAAGAGAGCGTACTCCTTCCTTGCAATGTTGATGCAATCTCCTTCCTTGCAAAAAAAAAAATGTTGCAAAAATGTATGGGCGGTAGTAGTCACTTCCCATCAGGTAAGCCTCCACATCGTTTGCAAGTTAATACCTTTCTAGCAATAACCTTATCATGAAATATAAAATCAAATTGATTATTCTTATACTTGAAACCAATATCAATAAACTCTGACTGTTCTATTGTTTTAAATGGAAGCAATCAAATATTTATATCATATCAATATAACGTACCAGATGACTGCATCTCCGGTGAGATGGAAATAGCCGGTAACTATGTTATTGCGTCTCACTCTAACTTACATTATATTGTATTGCTATTTCATCTCGTCACTAGTAACGCGTTCAATCGATTCTTTTTTGTGAATTACAGGATATATAAGCTATTGGATTTGTCTGAAGATATTTACGTCGTAGGTCTATACCAGTTAATCTGGACAGTATCTTTTTTCTGTTAAAATCAATCCTGATATTAAAATAAAAACCTTATAAAATTAAGAAAAACGTTTCCATGATGGCCAAGATGGCCCAGTGGTTAGAACGCGTGCATCTTAACCGATCACTGCGGGTTTAAACCCAGGCAAGCACCACTGAATATTTTTGTGTTTAATTTGTATTTATAATTCATCTCTTGCTCAGCGGTGAAGGAAAACATCGGGAGTAACCTGCATGTGTCTAATTTCATAGATATTCTTTTACATGTGTCTTCCACCAACCTGCATTAGAAAGGCGTGGTTGAATATGTTCCAAATCTGCTGTTGTTGTATCCATGATTATAATAATAGGATGCTTCTTTAGACTCTTAACTATTTACATAATACTTAATCGCACTCTTATTTAACGCTGAGTCAAGCTAATGTGTCAACGAATTGTTTGAATTTAAACGTGACACCGACGTCTTAAGAAAGGGCGATAAATTGATTGGAATGCGATGACACCTATCACGTAATCGAACTTGATAATGATATTCAGCTGTTTTATGTTGAAATTACTAAAAGTATAAGTAGGAATGTTGGGACGTACTAAAAGTCCATAGACAGGTTAATATGTTTTAATTTTTGAGCAAGACCACGTATTACTATTTACAATTTTATGTGTTGAAAATGTAGGAGAAGAGAGCGAGTGGGGCCTGTCGGGGCCTTATATACCCGGGCCTCCATCACTGCAGACACAACGTCACACTCGCCCATTGGCTGCCGATCGCAAGTCTGCGACCGATGCGTTAGTCGCAACAAGGAACGTTTGATGAAAATTAAAAGGATTCCTGATTAATTGAAGCTTACATCACTATTTAAAACTTCGTTCCGATAAAGAGAAATAAATGTAATCATGAACGTTGAAGGGGAACTCGCAGCAAGTATTGATAATTAATAAATATTATATCGACCATCTGAGATAGCATGATAAAGATCTTATAAATATACCTTTTTAATTGAATAAACGTGTTACTTATTATATATGGTTGAATGGATAATCAATTATCTTTTTTAGAATTAAATATTCATCAGAAATTACGTGAAATAAATTAATTATAACAGTACTAGCGACCCACCCCGGCTTCAAACGGTGCAATAATTGATACCAAAATATATATTCAGAATTTGTTTATGTTTCTTTACTATATTGTCCATGTAATATATACAAAAACCTTAATCTCGAATCACTCTATCTATTAAAAAAAACCGCATCAAAATCCGTTGCGTAATTTTAAAGATCTAAGCATACAAAAGGACAGACAGCGTTAAGCTACTTTGCTTTATACTATGTAATAATGATTATTATGTTAAATATCATTTTCATGAGATAAATACAGGATGTTCAAAATGCTTCAAGGTGATAAATTAATATGTATCTATTAGAATGTTACAAACATTTAATCCAGTGAGATATATCTCTGGATTCTATCACGTGTAGCAGTTAATAGTCATGGCCCGGGGGCATTGCACGTTTTCCACTCGTTAGCTGGAAAAAACGTGATACCTATCCCTTTTATTGGTATAACGTGGACTTCGACACAGACTAGATGATATAAGTATATCAATAACATTTTTCACCGTGTACATTGCTTTGTTATTGGTAAATTTAGTTGGACTATATAACGAAATAATGTAACTTTTTTGTTTAGGTAACAACAACAACAGCCTATAAATTCCCACTGCTGGGCTAAAGGCCTCCTCTCCCTTTGAGGAGAAGGTTTAGAACATATTCTACCACGCTGTTCCAATGCGGGTTGGTGGAATACACATGTGGCAGAATATCTATGAAATTTGTCACAAGCAGGTTTCCTCACGATGTTTTCCTTCACCGCTGAGCACGAGATGAATAATAAAGACAAATTAAGCACATGAATCAGCGGTGCTTGCCTGGGTTAAAACCCGCAATCATCGGTTAAGATGCACGCGTTCTAACCACTGGGCCATCTCGACTCTTGTTTAGGTAAATTATATATTAAAACTGTCTACATGATTACAGTAAACGATTTGGATGATTTGACGTCATTTTCTTCAATCTTGCCCGTTGACTTGCGCTTGATCTTGCGCTCTTAGAATTTTAACAATATCTTACACAACCAATCTAACTAAAGTGTTATATTTCTTGTGCCTATAGATGCACTGACTCATTCACCCTATCGACCGGAATACAATAATTTAATAGTAACGCTGTTTAACGATTGAATATATGATTAGGGGCCGGTAAAATACCAATCGCTATCGCCAGTATAAGATTTCTACTAGTTTTAACTGGTTTTCATATTAATATATTCAAGCTAAATGGTTATAATTATCACCATCACCATCCAGTCACTAATTAAATAAATCATATTTCTTTAGTAAAATTAATAACGGTTACTAATTTAGTCTCGCACGTAACGCTGTTATACTGGTCACTTACTCTGTGGTCATCAGTAATAGTCGCATGTATTTGAAGCGTCTCTTGAAGAGATAAATTCAAACTTCAACTTCAAGTGTGCTTCTTCTTAAACTTAATTTTAATGCACTCCAGTTGATTTATTGCAATATTAAATGTATTAGTCACTATATTGCATAGTCAATATAATATGCGTTAGTGCAGCTTGTAAAAGTACTAATAAAGCTTAATTAGATAGTAAAGAGTTGAGATTTATTTTAATATTAATGCATATTATTATATGATATTTCTGGTATTAATAATTTAATACTTCCATTAATATTGACTATACATTTTAAAACAGCGCCTTATTTATGTTCATTTACAATATTAGTTTCTTGTTAATTTGCTATTAAAAATAATAAGGCGTTAAAATTTTATTGATGTTCAATTGTAAAATGTTTTATGCTAACTTTACCTTAACAATATTTAATTTTAATTAGTCGTTTTCTATTTAAGTGGAGTCAATTAATGTCTAGTTCACATAGAACATCACATGTCATAATGAACAATTCGCGTGTATAATTATTTGTGCATTGCCCGTGACCAGAAAAATACTCATTTCATTGTTATATTTCCTGATTTTGTAACAATACAAAGAAACGTTTTGACAATGGAATGATTGATGATGGGTTAATGTAACTTGCATCGTGTTTATTCAATAAATGTTTAGTTTTTTTACATAATAATTTATTAACAAAAGAATATTTCAACTTTGCTTTGAATTTTCATTCGTATCGTTTACAAATAAATTATTTTCTTTTAATGGCGTATACTTTTATTTGTAAAGGGATAATGAGAGTATAAATGTTGTTTTGACGTTGATTCGATATGCTATGCTGTCTTATTGTCTTCTTTTCACTGTTAAAGTGATGAAAGAAAGGGATAAAAATATGTTTGATTTTATTTAAACGAAGCTTACCGTGTTAGGACGGCTTTATATCTGTGATTCTGATAATTTAGTAAATCTAGAATTCTAGTTAATAATGACGGTTTTGTTTTAAAACGGACGGTGTTACTTTAGTTGTAACCTATCAATCAAGGTGCGTGTAATTTCTACTTCTGAGGAATATGGAAGGGATAAGGGCACGAAGACACTAAGACTTCTAAGCCAATATGGCATGAAATTTAATATTCTATGTTCCTATAATTTCAATGATGACGTCATATTGTTAATTTAAAAAGGGTGCTCGTTAAATAAAATACTTATTTCTATAAGTTTTTTTATTGAAACATTTAAAATCATCAATTCTTAAGTACGCGTCACAATACTATAACAAGGCGTAGGCATAGGCGTACACCCATCAATATATGGCATTTTTTTTGTAAAACAATACATAAATATTTATATTATTTACAAACTTATAACTATTTATATACAAATGTTAAAAATATAACAAATTTATAAAACATTATATTTTGCATCCCATGAGGCACCATTCTAGCACCACTTTTTTAACTTCTATATAATTTTGAAACATGTAAAATTTTCAATAATTAATTTTAACTTTCAATACAAAATTTATGAAATATAAACGATTCTCATTTTCCTTAGGTCAATCTCTCGTTGATTGATATTATTAACTCTGATTTTAGTGTAAAATTCAACAATATTTAACAAACACTTTGTTAATATCACAATAGACTAATCTGAACGATAAATATGAATCTATATAAAAACAAATTATCTGTTTTATACACTAGATGACAATGCTTTCACGAAACAAATATATAAGCTATAATTCAATACTGTTGATGTATGAAATGATCACATTAATAAACGTACCACAACGTAGATGTACAATATTCTATTCTATTCATATTTACAAAAATAAATATACATATATCGCTTCATTATTATTTTATTGCAGATCTTAATTCAACGTAATGAATATTTACAAATAAACCTCTTGTTTCTGATTTAATTGTATCATATTTCATATTTTTTACACATCGAGATGTAGTATGAAAATAATAATTTAAAACATCTAAAAAACTATAGCCTAGTTTTTATTCGTCGTATATACCTAATATATAAAGCTCGTGACACTATTGGAAGAGGAACTACACACACTGATAAGGCACTGTCGGAAAACACTAAAACATACATACTAAATATAATACTGGATGAAGGCTGATTTATTTGAACGCAGTGTATTGACAACACCGTGTTCTGTTGTGCCGTTTCGAGACACGCTTCACTAATTTCTACAAAGATATTCAGTCTATATTTGAAAACACCACTACTTACATTTGTAATACTATCGATTAATACATAATGATTCTACGTATTTCGGATCCATTTCGTCTATTTCCCGACCCTTTGTTTCCGGCACAAAGAGAACAACAAATAGAAGACAAAGCACAGCTAAACCCGCGTACATCCAAAACAGACCATATAGACCAATGTAATATTGAAAATCAGCTGCAGTTTTGACATTAACGAATCCGCACAAGTGGCTGAAACTAGTTGCTAAAGCACTACCAGTACTTCTATATTCTAAAGGAAACAATTCTCCTATTAAGAGTGAGGATATCGGACCAATACCAAGTGAAAATGCAATTGTAAACGTAAGAACGCATAATAATGGTATCCAATCGTACGATCCTTGTACCGTTTGAGTTAGATCTGTTGTATTTCGGAAAACGTAATCGTAATATGCGTAAGAACCAAAGCCAGCGAATGCTATGGACATCATAACTCCACTGATCATTAGTAAAGGTAATCGTCCGACATTATCAATCAACATACCAGAGAGACAAGAGGCTAGAAGTTGAACAACACTGGTCGCAATAGCGCCTCCGTGTGGATTCATCATCCGAAAAGTTTTTTTAAATATCGAGACCGCGTAAAAGTTAAATACATGAGCGCCGGTGAATCTTTGGAAGAACATGAGACCGCAAGTAATGAGAACTGGTCTAGTTAATCTTTTGGATAGAAGTACTTTGAATTTTCCAGCCCTACCATCATGATACTGCTTGCTTGCTAGAATGTTTGTTCTGATCGTTGCTAATTCTTGTCGTATGTCAGCATCTGGGCCTCGTAGCCATTGGAGGGAATCTGCCGCTTCTTCTTCTTTTCCCCGTAGAAGAAGTGAAGATGGCGTCTCAGGTATAAAAAGAAGAGCCAAGAAGAGAAGAACTGGCGCAGCTGCGACGACCAGTGCCAACTGATGCCAATTGAGATAAGCTCCAAGAGAGAAGGATATAAGGAAACCTATTTGGCTTAATATCTTCAGCACTGAACTGAGGCAACCTCGTATTTCTGGCACGGCTATTTCAGTCACGTAAACCTGAAACAATAAAGACTCATTAATATTGATTGAAACAATCTATAATTGTGTATTTGAAAAAAGAACCTTCATAAAGTTCTTTGAAATGCGCATGTACATATATCCACAAAAAGAGATCTTGATACTAAGCTTAAAATAGCTACTTATCAACAAAATAAATTAAACAGCCCGTATACCGTTATTTGGCAAAGCGATTTCAATTAAAGATAAGAATTTTGGAGCTTTGAGTGATAAATCTATATATGCGTTTACGTTATTCATTTTGAGTTATTAAAGTTTCTTATGAAATTTAAAAGCTAATATGGGTAATATATCGTCATATAAAGACTGGAGATATAAAAATTTATTAATTTATGGATACTACCCAATGAAGGCTCTGTAATACCTACGGCATCTATAATATGAATAGGATCGCGAACATATGCTAATGTATTCCAAAATTAACCAAAAGCGAATTTAGGCGACGTAAAGTTATAGTCTGTAAATATTCCACTCCTGGGCTAAGATCTCCATGGTGGATTGGTAGCAGATTTTCATTCCACACCTATAGATTTTCTCACAATGTTTTCCTTTACCACTGACCACGAGATACATTATAACCGTTAAGGATAGGATGGAAAGTCAATATTGCTTCCTCGGGTTCGAACCTACAATGATCGTTTTACATTTATGTATTCGACCACTGGGCCGTGTCTGCTTTTCAAACGTTGTAATGAATAATATTTTTGCTTTTGTTGGCATCAAAACATTCTGAAAAGGCATTGACGCCATTTATATAATGAAGCAAATAGATTTGCTTCGCCATGGTTAGTGTGAGACAAATCGATTTTGAAGCTCGAAAATATTCATTTCGAATTGACAAAAGCCTTCGTTTATTTGCGCAGAACAGTTGAATGCCGATTTTTTTTATTTTTTCCTTAAAAATAAAAGTAAGATTCAAGTTGGAATTGTACTCGACTTCACTATTAATTTTCAATAAAATCATTATGCTTCTTTTCCTATTACGTTTTTTATTTTAATTTTTAAATTATGCAACAAAGTATTATATGTTTTTATTTCAAAAAGTGCATGATAAAGTTTCTCTTAAGGGGACTACATGAGCTAAATGCAAGTTTTAAAATGCCAAAAAGTATATAATCCAATGCAATAAACTAAATGAAAAAAATATATGTTAATCTTCAGGATAGATGCTAGTTATTAATTGTGTTGAAAACATGATGTAATTAATTTGGTACGATAGAAAAAAATCGCAAAGTTACCTCTAAAAAAGTCTTTTTTTGTTTTTTAACTACACTTATATACCTTCAATAATTTTGGTCCTTTGTCACATTATTCTACAAACAATATACTAAAAATTTATTATCTTAATTATTTAGTAAAATCAATAGATTTTTTTTAAATCAGATTTTCTTATTTTCGACCAAAATGCGTAAGCATGTGTGCGTGAGCGCCTCGTACAGACACTGCCGGCCGAGGCCTGTTGCTATACAGACGTGTCGCTCTTTTCACCGCATCGTTGCGAATAAAATCTCGTAGATTTTATTTTTGTGTAATTTTAATTGTAAATTAATTGTCGAATATTATTCTTTTTTGTAAATAAATATATTAAGTTAAAATAGTCTGGTTGTAGTTACCCATTTATTTTTTTATTAAGTTATTTTTTATAAAGTTTAATTTTGTAAACATAGGAAATAAAGTACAATCTGTGAAGAAAACTAAAAAACGTTCATATAAATTAAAAAGCCGAACATATGAAAGATAATATGAAAAGGTAAGAGTATTTAATTAGTAAACATATATATATTTTATAAATAATGATTATTGGAAACATTTATTAAAAACAATGCAATTAGTTCGCATAGAATCAGATTTTTCGACAGATTTCTTACAGTCACCATGGAGTATTTGGTCAATGCAAGCAAGTCAAAGAAGAATGTGCGGGTTCGATCCCCGCACTCTGAACTAAAATTTTATTATTTTTAAAGGTCTATATTTAAAAATATATATATATATATATTTTATTATTATTAAAATTTAATTCCTAACAACTATGCATTTATTTTTTCAGAATTAAGAAAATCGAAAAAAAATAACACGGAAGCTATTTCTATTACGTTAGAGTTTAATTTTATCAATTTTGTTTATAATAGGAAATATAGTTATGTATGGATGAAATTTAATAATAAAAAAAATAAATAAATACAAATTAGCACATCACATGAATATTTAGTGGTGCTTGCCTGGGTTTGAACCCGCAATAAGATGCGCGCGTTCTACCCACTGGGCCATCTTGAAATATGTAATTGTTGTGAACCAAAGAACTAAAATATTTAGAAGTGTCATATACGTAATTCAATATTTTTTAAAGATTGGAAATAGTATCAATTGAAAAATTTTAGCTCGTAGCTTCACTGAAAGTGGGTGAAATATTGATTGCAAGTATCCAAGATATTTTAATAACGAACGACGACGAACGAATAATTAAAAAAAATATTTTAATAAAAAAATTGAAACGAAATTTATTTGTTTTTTTGTTAAACCAAAAATAAATAAAAATATTTGAATTTAATTGAAACAGTTTTATTTCAAATATCAGTCAAAAACAATACAAATAATTCTAATATCCAAACTATTTTTATGAGATTTATGACTAAACCCACTGTGATTGACCGAGTTAACCAATAATTCTACTAAACCGATATTATTTTTATAGTAACTTTTTGATGCTGACTTTTTTAAACTTAATTTTTTTTCTTTGTGTACCGATATTAGTAAAACGAACAAACTCTACGCTTTTTGTCAGTGTACAAATTACGAACAGTTCCAATTTTATTTAATAAATCGCTTAACAAACTTACAAAATTTAAAAATAGGTACGATTTAATATTTAGTATTACAACTAATTGAATTGATACAGTAAAAATTAAAGAAAAAAATGTTTAAATTAACTATTTTTTGTACTTCAAATAATAATAATTTAAGTTTAATTAATTCAGTTTAATTTTATCATAATTTTTTAAATGACACAAAGAAATTAAAATAATTCTGTTGTCCTGTCTATTTTTATGAAATCTATGATTGATAGAATTGATAGAATTGACTTCGCTTCGCTTTCGCTCGGCGCGGCGCGCGGCGGTTCGGCGCCATCTATTGGAATATTCAGGCGTAACCTCGCCGCCTCGCTAAGCGTAGTGCGCGCGGGGACATGCCGTTTTTGTCGTTAGTGTAAGTGTGTGCGCGTGATTCTCAAGGGCAATTAGCTCCTGTAGTCCCCTTAATAATTGAATTCCTCCGTACATTATCAACATGTATAAAATGCTGCATGCATGGAAATTGGCTGTAAACGTGTACGCGTTCTAACCACTGGGATTTTTAACCGATGATTGCAGGTTCAAACCCAGGCAAGCACCACTGAATATTCACTTGCTTAATTTGTGTTTCATAATTCATCTCGTGCTCAGCGGTGAAGGAAAACATCGGGAGTAACCTGCATATGTCTAATTACATATAAATTCTGCCACATATGTATTCCGCCAACCTGAATATGTTCCAAACCTACTCCTCAAAGGGAGAGGAGGTCTTAGCCTAGCAATGGGAAATTTACAGGCTGTTCTTATTGAATGTTTACAACATTCAATAAACAATGCTACATAATATTTTCTGTTTCACTAAACAACGTACGAGTGCAGGACAAATAATATAAAGGGCACAATCAAAAGGCACGTGCTCGCGTTAGAATATGTATGAAGGGAAAGTGTTATGACGTCACTCTACTTGTCCAAACAAGCGTACCTAACATGTTCCTTACAATAACAAATGCATATGTGAATTTAATGTGAATTGTGATCCGTGGCTTAAATATTTCTCTTTATAACGAATACACGATTAGTTTATAGAGAGTATGTTTTTAGTGGCTAGCGCAAATAAAACTAGAACTAAAATAATATAAAATATTTTTTTACTGAACCTTTTTTTACCATATTCAGTTATATGAGAGCTGAGGTGGCCCAATGGTTAGAACGCGTGCATCTTAACCGATGATTGCGGGTTCAAACCCAGGCAAGCACCGCTGATTCATGTGCTTAATTTGTCTTTATAATTCATCTCGTGCTCAGCGGTGAAGGAAAACATCGTGAGGAAACCTGCATGTGACAAATTTCATAGAAATTCTGCCACATGTGTATTCCACCAACCCGCATTGGAACAGCGTGGTGGAATATGTTCCAACCTTCTCCTCAAAGGGAGAGGAGGCCTTTAGCCCAGCTGTGGGAATTTACAGGCTGTTGTTGTTGAATCTTTATATAGAAATGGATTGCTAGTTATTGATTTAAGTACACTATAATATAGTGTTAAGCGCTATCAAAGTTAGTAAATTAACGATCTTAAAATCATTGTATCGCTATATATAAGGCTTTAAATGGCAGACACTATGAAACAAATTAACAACGATACCTAAATAACATATTTAAAAAAGTTAAAATTACATTTTTGAAAGAAAGAGACAGAAGGGGGAAGTAGAAAGAGACGGAAATATCGCCAGTGTCGTCACTCTTTTTTCTGACGTCACTCTACCGTAAGCCGCGTAAAAGAATTCGTTCCAAATTTGAAAATCAAATTTAAAATAGAACGATGACGTCACAGATTGATGACATTATTATATTTATTTAACAAATGTAGAAAGATAAGTGAAAGATTTATTGGCGCGTTGTCGGTTATTCAAATTGAAACTACATTATTTATTGACCATTTATAGGGTCACGGTTGAACACTGAATATAAATGGGCACGGGATTTAGTTGTATTGCAAAAGGAATACATTAAGACACGATTTCATGTTTGTTTGTTAATGTTTTGGAATGTAAGTTAAGCTACACATTGTTGACTAAACGAATGTTTGTTTAGTTTGAGACGCCTTAAAGCTTCATAAAGTTTCCTTTGCAGAATTTAATTCTTTAATTCAATATTGAATCATAATACTTATTGATTGATTGATGATGTAAATGACCATTGTTCTCGAAAATATATTCTATATATATTTTTATGTACCTGAGAATATTCGTTAAAAAAATTTCCATGCTAAATGTAGGCGCTAGATCACTTCCATTAATATATTGGTCCTGTAAGAAATGATAACCATTCTTTACATCACCAATGCATCTGCAACCTCAGGAACTATTATGTTATGTCCCTTGTGCCTGTACCGACTTTTTCCAATTCACTTTTTTTCCAATACAATTACAATACAATTCACTGTAAGCCGCGTAAATGAACTTTGTTTCAAATGATTATAAGTCAGATAGCCTATTTATTGAACAAAAAATATTAAAGTTTAATGTATCAGCGTTCAATGAGTATTAGCAAAAATCGAGCATATAAACTGTCATACTTGAAAATATCAACTAAGGAAAAGGTAACTAAACAAAAAGGCTCTATATTTTTAATATCAGAATAAATTTATGACTTCTATCAATGAAATTCCACGATCACGTTCTATATTGAAATTTATACTTAGAGTTTTACAAGCGGAAACTATTTTATATGAAAAACTCGCGTTATTCGAACACATTGTGACAAGAATGCGAGTCTCGCTGACAGCGAAACAAAAAGCGTTGATACCTCAATTTTCTCACATTCATTTATATGACATTATAAATAATTCAATCGAACAATATCGGAGACATCCACGGGCGTAGACGCAATGATACGGTACTAGCGCTGTGTTTATGACGGTATGTTTTTCTGAAACCGTCAGACGTAAATAAAGCTGAGGACAGGAATCTGAGTAATTACTTTTGATTATCTTAAATATTATAAATGTGAAAGTAACTCTGTGTGTCTGTGTGTCACTCTTTCACGACCAAACCGCTGAACTGAATTTGATGAAATTTGGTATGAAGCAAACTTGAGGTTTGAAGGGCATAACATCTTAGTTCCCAAGGTTGGTGGCACATTGACGATGTAAGGAATAGTTGATATTTCTTGCAGCGTCGATGTCTATGGGTGATGGTGACCACTTGCCATCAGGTGGCTCACATGCTCGTTCGCCAACATATACCATAAAAAAAACTTAAACTCCAAGAACGGACATAGGCTACTTTTTTGCCTGACACATGAAGACTGGAGCCGAGGGAGACTACTAGTCGATTATAATTGCACACAACTTATAGGGACTTAATCTTTTGATTGGAGTTTCTTTAATAATGATTATATTACAAACAGGAATGTAATTAGGAACTAAAAATGTGTTAAACATTATATTTATTGATGCAAAATGTTGATAATTCGACTTATTGTTATACGATATTTTGAAGCGTGCGAGTGCCGCATATTATTTACCGATTCCGATAATAATTCTATTATTATTTGTGCATTTATGCGTTAAAAGATAACGTAATAGTTTATTTTGATTGACGATCAAAATTTGCGTCTAAATTATTATGTAATTGTTAATATTAAAAAGTGCTGAATTGAACACGCAGATAGATTTACAAAGTTGTGAAGTTACATTTTGTAGACTATAATATAAAAGAAAATAAAGTTAATTAAAATAAATCTCTCTGGGTCTGTCATAGAAAGTTATATGCAAAAACATTTATTACATAGTAAATATTAGTTCTCCTGATCACCTATCGAGTAGAAAACTTGATATTAAAAAAGAGATGGATCGTCTTTTCCCAAATCCTTATGGTTTGAAATGAAAAGTGAAACACTGAGGACTTAAAATTATAATAATAATAAATATGAGATAACAATCATTACTCTACAATAACATCACATACATTACTCTGATCTCTATGTAAGTAGCGAAAGCACTTGTGTTATGGAAAATCAGTAGCAACGACGGTACCACAAACACCCAACAAGACAACATAGAATACTAATGATAATCTACATCGACTCAGCCGGGAATCGAAGCCGGGACCTCGGAGAGGGGTGCCCATGAAAACCGGTATACACACCACTCGGCCACGGAGGTCGTCTATTGGTTTAAAGATACTCTCAATTACTTATATTGATTCATATCGAGATTGACAACCAAAAATCTTATGTATTCAAAACATTCCAGTGGTCCAAATCAAATCAAAATAAACTTTATTGAAGTGGGCTTTTACAACCACTATTGAATCGTCATTTTACAATTAAGTGAAGTTACCACCGGTTCGGAAAGTTGATTCTACTGAGAAGAACCGGCAAGACACTTAATAGTACTCTTTTTCAACATTTAAAAAATACAATCATATTAGTTAAATACAATTATATATGTATGTAATGTATGCCTGGAAATCAACAGGTATTACTTCCAAGCTTTTTTATCATCTACAAAATCTTGTATCGAAATATATGCCTTTTTTACCAATGTATTTTTTTTAAACGATTTGAATTTAAGAAACGGCAAAGTTAAAAATAAAGTAAAGTAAAGTAAAGTCATCATTAGAGTTGTCTATTTCTTATAATCTAAGGCGGTTTACAGGACTCCCCAAAATGTAGTGTTATTATTTCAATAATTTCTAAATATATAAATGTTTTAATTACCTGAACAGATTAAGATGTTCGCACGGATATCATATACGGCTATAATATTTATAACTTTTAGTACAGGTTTTGACAAAGTGTTTGTGTATAATCAATTTTTGTCACTAGCAAGTCTGAAGATAAATCTTCGTTTTCAAGATCAGAATAAATCTAAAACAAATGATAAAACTTTGAAGTTCATATTGTGTTTATGGCCTTAAGTAGAAAACTATATACATATGAGAATGACTCGTACATCTGTCTCTATATATAAAAAGCACAAAAAGTTTTCGCGATATGGTGTTACTGTTAGTATGTCTACTATTCCAGGTTGAACACACTGCATTCATGGATATGAATTTGAATTTTAAATACATATAAATACTTGAAAATAGTGACTAAGTTCTTGTTGGTTTTTTTCAATTCGACGGTAGTTTAAAATCAATCTTATAAATTGATGATTCAAAGTTGATTTTGATGTTTTTATCTCATAATTATAACTTATAAAGTTAATAAGTGCTGTAATATTATTTGTCGCGGTTTTATAGTTTTGGGAAGCTAAGTAAGGGATTAATAATAATTGGAGTTTTAAAGTTACAAATAAGAACAGAATTGTTTTAACTTTTGATTATTATAACGATTTGCTTTTAAATTTATTGATAATTAACAGTCACCCGCGGGCTTCCTCGTTTTTCGGTTGTCATGTGTTAGGCAAAAAAAGTAGCCTATGTCCTTTCTTGGTCATGTTAGCATAATAGCAAAAATATAGAAATTACATTTCGAATTTTTAAATAAATTAAAATTTATTTCGAATAGTCTAGTTACATAGCACAAAATTACACGATTTAATTGACAATTAACTGACTAGACATAATGAATAGATCGTCTGTTGTCGACGTCTGTGTGTCACAAATAACTTTTTACGTATCTAACAGTTTCTAATTACGTTTATTGTGAATGATAGTGTTTGTGTGAATGTGTAATTTTTCACATGTCGTTCGTAACGACCGATGATTGATTGTGCTTCAAGATAATATACGTATCGCGTTTTAGAAAATTACACTGTTTGTTTATAATGTAGTACTGGCTAACGCCCGGCGTGCGTTGCAATGCCTCTTTTTATGATAAAAAAAAGTTTAAATAAACTCTGTAACTTTTAATAGGAGACCAAGTTTGTATGTGTGTGTGTGTGTGTGTCTTACACATACATACATGCAAATGATCTAAAAATTCATTTAAAAACCCTTGATTATATTTTATCGCAGATTTTCATTATTGTACTTTATTAAAACCATTTTCAATAATAGTTTATAGTATATACATATATAGTTCAAATTCACTCATTTTTTTGTTAATATTATCTTACTTTGACAAGGTTTGGAAAACTTAAAAACACGAACTAAATTTTGTATTTAGTACTATCTCAGACTTAAGGTCTGAGATAGTACTGAGTACCCTCTCCTTAATGGGAGAGGATGCCTAAGCCCAGCAGTGAGATATTTACAGATTGTTACTGTTACAGAAATTTTTGCTTAAGGATCCATGATATTAAAAAACGTATACACAAACAAATAAACAATATTTTATATATAGATAGATTAGCGATTCTTCGCATGTGTAAGTTTTACGTGTAATTGACCTTTTTGTCCGTGTAAATTATTTAAAACAATTAAAGCAGCGATTATCGCAAGAATATTGCTTAAATTGTTTTAATTTTTCTGAAATAAACCGATCGTTTTCGATATGTCGTCTGCGCCTTAGTGTATATACTGTTTGTTGTGTTTACTTAACTGCAGACTGTATGTTTTATCCAGACATCGTAATCATAATGTTGTTACATAATATTTATAAATACGGAAAAGTCAGAAAAGTTCATTAACCTTTTGTCCTCTGATTGTCAATTATTTTTTTGATAAATATTCATTGAGTCTTAGTAATCATTTCGAGATCACAATTTTAAATATCGAATATAAGAGAAAAATTTAATGTTTTTTGACTCCTTGGCATGCTCATAGGAACTCGATGGGAATAGTGAACCTCCATTTCCCAAACAGGTGAAGCATACCTGGCAGTAATATGGAGTTACCATACTATATGTTTGTGGATCACTGGCTCTCAGTCTAAATGTCATACTTTAAAAGTCTTATTGAAAGATCCGTTTTCTTTAAAAGATTATAATCGCGATTTATTTATTATAAAACTAGCTGTACCCGCGATCTTGTACGCCTTTGAATAAAACAAAAACTATATATTATTGTAGCCTAATTTACTCCCTATTATATCAGTTATCTGTCAGTGAAAATCTCGTCAAAATCGATCCAGCCATTCCAGAGATTAGCCGGAACAAACAGACAGACAAACAGACCGACAAAAATTGTAAAAAATGTATTTTTGATATATATACCGTGTATATGTGTATATGTATTTGGTAAAAAAGGGCTATTTTAATATTACAAACAGACACTCCAATTTTAATATATGTATAGTTAATGTTGATTAAAATTATACATTGGCATATGAAATAAACAGTATATGATTATATTAATAAATTTCGTAACACCTGTGACCCTATTTTGAAACTATTTCACTTTGCGTTGTACAAAAACTAATCCCCACATATATGTACTATTAACTAACATGACTGTATTTTTAAATGTTGAAAAAGAGGAACTAGAAATTTCTTACGGGTTTGCTCGGTAGAGATTCGTGATGGCCCAGTGGTTAGAACGCGTGCATCTTAACCGATGATCGCGGGTTCAAACCCAGGCAAGCACCGCTGATTCATGTGCTTAATTTGTCTTTATAATTCATCTCGTACTCGGCGGTGAAGGAAAACATCGTGAGGAAACCTGCATGTGTCAAATTTCATAGAAATTCTGCCACATGTGTATTCCACCAACCCGCATTGGAACAGCGTGGTGGAATATGTTCCAAACCTTCTCCTCTAAGGGAGAGGAGGCCTTTAGCCTAGCAGTGGGAATTTACAGGCTGTTGTTGTTGTTGTTGCTCGGTAGAATCTACTTACTAAAACCGGTGGTAGCTTCACTTATTATAAATGTTAAATGACGATTCAAAAGTGCTTGTAAAAGCCTACTTGAACACAGTATAATTTAATTTTGATTTAGATAAATTTACACAACTTGTGCCTTACGTACATATTGTTATAATTACATTGAACACTGCGCAGTGATGTCTTTGTTTACTAAATAGGGGAACAGGCTAATAGCTAAGTGGTCACCACAACATCGACGCTGTAAGTAATGCCCTAATTACACCAATACGCCACCAATCCTTTGACGACCTCCGTGGTCGAGTGGTGTTTACACCGGTTTTCATGGGTACGCTACTCCGAGGTCCCGGGTTCGATTCCAGGCCGAGTCGATGTAGAAAATTCATTAGTTTTCTATGTTGTCTTGGGTCTGGGTGTTTGTGGTACCTTCGGCACTTCTGATTTTCCATAACACAAGTGCTTTAGCTACTTACATTGGAATCAGAGTAATGTATGTGATGTTCTCCAATATTATTATATTTAATCTTAGGAATTATGTCCCTTGTGCCTGTAGTAACACTGGCTTATTCACTTTTTAAACTGAAACATCTCAATACTAAGTACTTTTGTTTACCTGAATACATTACTTCAAGGACTATAACAGGCAATAATATATTTCCAGATGTGGAGTATTATCAAATTAGTGAAGAGGATGCCTAAACCTAGCAATGGGAAATTTACAGACTGTATTTGTTGTTTATTTGGTGTTACTTTGCTATTAAGCAAATTGTCCTAAATCATATGGGCAAAATTCATTCAAAATTATCACAAATACCTCTCTTAATAATTGAAATTTACAAAGACTTTTTCATAATGAATGTCAATGTCGCAAATATGAAAAATTTCAAGTCAAATAGTTTCGAAATACAATAGAGTAAATGATAGTAATTCTAGAAAATTCCAGAAACAGCTGTAGTGATATTAGGGTTTATGTATGTAGATAAAAATAATTGATTTAAATACCTGAGTTATCATAGTTATACAGCAAACCAGCATGCCTCCGCAGAAGGAAGTGACAGATATCATATCGACGCTGGTCGACAGCGCCGTGGCGAGCCAAGCGACCGTGTATGGCAGAGCAGTCATTAACAGCACTGATCTGCGGCCGATTCTCATCGCCATACCACCAAGAATACCGCCAACTAGCGCACCTGTGACAAAAAGAAATAACTTTAAAATAAAAAAAAATAACATGCTTATGTGTGTGTATCTGTAGAGTTTTTTTTTTTTTTAACTCAAGTTTATCACCAGCCTATTCCTGGTTTGACGTTTGCGTTCACCTCCAAATACGAGATTAATTATAAACACAAGTTACAGACTGTCAAGTATAAGTTGGCGTTCCTGTGGCAGCACCTGCTACACTCTTTATCTTGCCACTTTTTTGTTTATTTCACCAATATCTCCCTAGAAAATAATTCTCTACGTCTCATTTTTAATAGATTTTGGGTAAGTTTTCTTAATAAAGGTTAATAAAACAAATAAGATATAAATGAACAAAAAAAATTAGTACATGTTTTGGCGCACACGCCAACTTACACTTGACGCGCTATAAATACAAGACAATTCAGTCTTTCACCATTGGGCTATTAACCACCGACAGCTAACATTATAAATTCAGACTAAGGTAAGTATATATAGGTAAGTATTTATAAAAATAGAAACAAGGTAAATTGGCAAATGGACCATCTAGTAAGTGGTAACTATCGCCTATACACATTGGCTCTTGAAGAAATATAATACATTTCCACAAAGCCTAGTAATGTAAATGTAAAGTAGGCTGTAAACCAGAACACAGCTATATTCGTACTTATTATTGCTGTTTGGCGGTATAATATGTAATTCTTCAAAGTCCTAAGGTAAATAAGTAGTAAAAGTATAAATGAGATCAATTATGATATGATCATGGAAAGCATTTGTTCTAGATAACATGAGAACGGGAATTAAAGTCGTCTATTGAAAGTCAAAAATCATTTAGCTGAGAAATATTTGTGGCAGTAGGTACGCAATTAAAAAAAAAAATCACATTTAATGGTGGTTTATTTTTATGTAATCTGTATTGAATTAATATTAACATATTTTGTAATTTACCAGCTCAACAGACTCAATCTCAGTTATAATAGTTGTAATAAAAAAAATACATTGTTGAACTGATGAAAAACAATCATGGACATCAGCACGCCTTTCCGAACGGATAAATATGAAATATTCAAATACAATGCATGTAATTGCTCATGCAGCAGAAATGGTGCTGCAGAAATATACTTCAAACAATCATTACATCGATCGTTCAATCGTCAATAATATTTGTAAGCAATCGAAGCGCTGTTTATTCGATTCCCGCCAAATTTCTCATATCAATATAGATGGCGCCACTTTAGTTTATGGTCAAAGTAAATACGGTATGTAGAAAATGTTTATAAATCCACTTCGCGTCTGAAACGGGACGGCGACGAAAATAAACAGACGACAGACGCACTATTTGAGTATTGCAGACGTTTTCCTTACGAGAGTTTTAGGGAGGCCATTTTGTTTTATTTTTTTCATTTAATTTGATATTTAAATATAAATTTTGTTTTCTTTATAAAATACTATTAGTCGCCTGCGGCTTCGTTCACGCTTTAGGTTGTCATGTGTTAGGAAAAAAATAGCCTTTCTTGGAGTTCAAGTTTCATACCAAATTTCATCAAAGTCGGTTCAGCAGCGGTTTGGTCGTTAAAAAGCGACAGACAGACAGACAGACAGACAGACAGACAGACAGACAAAGTTACTTTAACATTTATAATATTAATATCGATGAAACTATAACATTTACTTATTAATTTTCAGGAAATCTAACATCAGTTTTCATGGAACTTATTGATTTTTTTAAATACAAAAGAATAAATATGGATTAAAGTGAAAAAAAAATCTTATGTGAAGAATTTCTGCAGCTTATTATGTCGCTTCTTTAATACTAATAAGAACTAGCGCGCACTGGTAACTTTTGTCACGGTGACTGTTTCGTCACTCTTGTCGAGTGGTTTCTTGGTGGTAGGTACCACCCACTCACCAGTTATTCTACCGCCTAATAACAGTACTCAATATTGTTGTGTTCCGGTTTGAAGGGTGAGTGAGCCAGTGTAACTACAGGCACAAGGGACATAACATCTTAGTTCCCAAGATGGGTGGCACATTGACAATGTAAGGAAAAGTTAATATTTCTTACAGCGTCATTGTCTATGGATGATGGTGACCACTTACCATCAGGTGGCCCATATGCTCGTCCGCCAACCTATACTATAAAAAAAAAGTCCATGAATATGTATGAAGGTGCGCGCACATTACGACGTGACATTTGTGTCTGCATCTGTACAAACAGTCACCGTGACAAAAGTTACCAGTACGCGCTAGTTCTAAGAGTAGACACGTGACAAAATTCCACCCACACGTGTAGTTTTCTTGACGATGTTTTGACGTTAGGACCTAAATACCGCTCAAAGTGTCAACATCAAATTCAAACTCAAATTGCTTTATTCAATATAGAAGCATTTACACTTAATTAATTGTGGCCAAATTAAACACTATCACCGGTTCGGAAAAAGATACACCCTGACCTGAGAAGAACAGGCGAAAGAAACTCAGCTTGACTTTTTGTTGTCAAATTAATTAAATATATATTGACTATGAATAGAAATAGACAGCAGGCGATCGCTTCATTCCCAAGGTGTGCTATCGATCATAAACTCACTAATGTTATAAGTAATCCCTGATACACAAGCGTTCTTTAACCTTTTTTTTTTTTTAAATTGTCTTCGAATGACTTGTTCTAAAGTAATTCAATTACGTGTCGGCGTTACCAGTAAAAAGTAAATATTTCTATTAATCTAAAGATACGTCAGTTTATATTAAGACTGGGACCACACGTGTATCGTCTGTAATGTAAACACCGAAGAATGGCGCTTAAATCCACATATCGGAATGCAATAATTCAGACGCGTTTGTTTTCAAATAAAAAACATTGCGGATTGAGAACGCCGTTTTGATTATTTTCATCTTCAGTAAAAACAGAGTAATTTTTTTTAAACCCTTTGGGTGTTTATTTCGGTAACTGTTTTGGTTGGGACTACGCATGCGTAAACGCAGAATTAGAGAAAGATTTTTTAACGTTTCCTTTTCGGTATTGTTTTTAAGATTTTACTCGTAAGATTTTGAAGATAAGCTTTTATGATTCACTAGTTTCCGCTGGCGGGTTTGTTGCCGTGTTAGGTAAAGGAAGAGTGAGAGAATGCAGGTGCTAGAAATAAAAGGTACCAAATAACCATCCAAGCCTACTTTTCCTGATTTTTTTCCGAGGTGAGGTGGTCTGAACTTTTTTCTGTATTAGAATCTTTAATATTTATACCTCATTGAACACGTAAAGATTTTTTTTTTTTAATAATTATACTTAATTTTGATTTATTGCGTAAAGTAGAAATAGCCATTGTTATTTCTCATTGCTTAATAATAAATTTCATAAAATTCGGCTCAACAGTTTGGCGTGAAAGAGCAACATACAGACAGACTTTCGCATTTATTATATTAGTATGTAACCCAAAAATACACAATGACTCGGTTTGTCATCTGTCCTGGAATGCAATCAATCAGACATTAACAGCTTTGATTCCAGATTTAAACAAACTCAAGTATCACTGTTTTCTTTGTTTCGACACATCGTGTAAAAATAAAACTAAAATCGTTTCGTACGGAATCGTACGAAATGCGAATTATCTGCGTACTGGAAATAAAAATAGAAAATACGATCGTGAAGTGTTTTGAGGGAGGAAATAGCTTGTGTATTGAGTGTTTCATTTTGATTGAGATGTTGAGATTTAAGATTTTTTTTTTTATATTATAGGTTGGCGGTCAAGCATATGGGCCACCTGATGGTAAGTGGTCACCATCACCCATAGACAATGACGCTGTAAGAAATATTAACTATTCCTTACATCGTCAATGTGCCACCAACCTTGGGAACTAAGATGGTATGTCCCTTGTGCCTGTAGTTACACTGGCTCACTCACCCTTCAAACCGAAACACAACAATACTGAGTACTGGTATTTGGCGGAAGAATAACTGATGAGTGAATGGTACCTACCCAGACGGGCTAGCACAAAGCCCTACCACCAAGATTAAGACGCTTGAATGATCAAAATGAAAATATTCTTTTTACAGATCATCCAAGCCGAAAAACACCACCTCCAACGGAGCTAAAATTTTACACATGGATACAGTTCCATTGATGATATAAGCATGGCCTGGTTGAGATTCTCCTCTCATCAGTGAAGACAGTAAGCATCTTCAACTTTCGATTTGTCATGTGTAATTCTAAAAATATCTCTCGTATAAAATCTAGAACCTATCGATTATAAGAACTAGATTAGTATTAGTATCGTTGTGTCCAAACTTTTCAAAACTAATTTCCTTTGATTTTGAACATTTGGCAATCGCTTCGCTTGTTTTTTTGAGGTCATCTGGTAAGGTACAGCTTTTGTCCTTTTCTTACCTTGGAGTGTAGAATTGATTCATACGATTTCATCATCATAGAAATTGGTTTAATAGTTTGGCATTCAAGACGTAACAGACGGAAAAAGTTATCGCATTTTTAATATTAGCATAGATTTAAATGCTAAGATGACGCGGATTATAAAAGACGTATCTTAATTGGAGATAACGATTGATGACCAACGATATTGTCGACTGTCGGTTCGTGAAACTCCTCATCAGTACTCGAGGCGTCAATTCAGAATACCATTAAATTGCTCACTCCTTAGGGCATAATTATCTAACCAACATTAAACGGCACACTTATCTAACGAAATCTTAATATTAACAAAATTACTATGTATTTTTGTACAAGGTGTTTTCTTGCAAATTTGATCTTGTAGACACATAATATAAAAATAATGAGTATAATAAGTGCCCCACAACTGTGCAAACGCCTGTTCTTCTCTTGAAGTTTATTTAAAGAATGCTCTTCTGCGATTAGTGTATATGCTGGTGACAGAAGTGCATTCTAAAAATGCAGGAAATGAAATAATTATGTCTTTGTAAATTAAAACAAAAATACTAAACGAATCGATGTGATAGACTACAACTATAATAATTAATCGTTGGGAGATAACTGTGAGTTATTCTTTTTTTATAATAATTTTTGAATGTGAAAGTGAATCATAGAGGGTGGGACGGTTGTATATGTAGTACTTATTAATATTGTAAATACGTAAATGAGTTTGTATGTTTAACTCTTTCATGGTTATGTGTAACTCTTTCATGCTTGCTTTACAGATCTTAATAAAATTACAGAAATGTACAGAATAGTACATCTAGGGTAACGGGAGTTATATATAAATAGGGAATTATTAAGCACATGAATCATATAAGATGCAATCCTTACTTAAAATTGACGCCCAAAAAATTTCAAAATAATAAATTTCCAATATATTGTTGAATACAAATCACTTCTATTAACATAAGCAGTAAATAATATAACTAATTTACAAGAGTAGAAAGCAATACTACAAGAATTTCCAATATAATTTCGTGGCACGTTACAACTCCGATATTAATTTAAAGCATGTAATCTTAAAACAATAAAAATACCTATAAACACGATCTCAGATTGCTATCGTTATAACTAAGCGTCTTAAAATAACTGAGAATTTAGACCGTCTTTCAAAAATATTAACAGCCCCAAATAACAGGTGCGAAACACAAAATTATCGATGATTGATTCTTTTGCAAATTTAACACTGAACACGACGCCTTCTGGCTTAACGCCTTTTAAAATACCTACAATGTTGTTAGATACAAAATCTATACATAAATATAAAGGGCATTGAACTGACTATCGATGGCTTATTTAATCTATATACATTTAAATATAGTTTGAAGAAATATTTTGTTTCCATTTGTATTTATTAAGAGTGTATTACATATTGTTGATGAAATATTCTACCATCTAAGATTTAGTATTGTTGTGTTCCGGTTTGAAGGTTGAGTGACAAAGTGAAATTACACTTGGATCTTCTTGTTTCTAAGGTTGGCGGCGCATTCGACGTTACAAAAGTTTAAAAACATATACAAATTTCTCACAGTGTCAATATCTATAGGCTATGATGATAACTTACGAACTGGTGATCAATATGCCTGTCCTCCAAAAGACATTATTAAAAAAATATTACTTAATTTAACGTACATAGTAATAATAATTACTACTACAACAACAACAGCCTGTAAATTCCCACTGCTGGGCTAAAAGCCCCCTCTCCCTTTGAGGAGAAGGTTTGGAACATATTCCACCACGCTGTTCCGATGCGGGTTTGTGAAATACACATGTGGCAGAATTTCTATGAAATTTGTCACACGCAGGTTTCCTCACAATGTTTTCCCTTACCGCTGAGCACGAGATGAATTATAAAGACAAATGACACATGAATCAGCAGTGCCTGCCTAGGATTGAACCCGTAATCATCGGTTAACTCAAAAACTGCTACAAATACTACTACAAGGGAAAATAAAAATAAATTAGAATTATATTATTAAAAGCAACTAGATTGTTTTCGACATCATTTGAGTGCACGTAAACTTTGATCGACAAATACTTTAAGTGAAATCGGAATATTGAACAATTACAACTTACGTCGAATATTGTAGCAAAATTAGCATAATACACAAACGTTTCTGTTAAATTCAATCATTATAAACTCTATTACTTGTAAGGAAACTGTCAAAATGTTACAACGTTAGGAAACACTTCGTGTAAAAACACACTGTCAATTACCGTCGCCATAAAAGGTGCATGTCAGCTTAAGAGATATGTCAATATGATATTTAGCATACATGCACGTTTAGAGAGAGAAAGTATCACTGTTATATATGTTGTGTTGTCAAATGTGGGAACATCATATTAATAATTCGTTTATGTGTTACGTAATACTTGCTACCTATATTTATGTCAGTAAAGCAAAGTTCTTAGTGCGCATGATGTTTTAGGCAGTTGCAACAACCATCTCTACATAAAAGGCAAATTACTCAAAATCATAATTAGATAAGATTAGTCATCAGCATCAGCAGATTTTTTTATATTTAATTGTAAAGTCTGTTCGAACCTTTTACATTATTTAAAAATGTATAAAATCAAAATCAAAATCAAAATAAACTTTATTCAAGTAGGCTTTTATAAGCACTTTTGAATCGTCATTTTACAATTAAGTGAAGCTACCACCGGTTCGGAAAGTAGATTCTACCGAGAAGAACCGGCAAGAAACTCAGTAGTTACTCTTTTTTAACATTTAAAAAATACAGCGTCATGTTAATTAAATACAATTATTTCAATTAATGTATCCTGCTTGGAAGTCAACAGGTATTAACTCCACGCTTTTTTATCATCTACAAAATCTTGTATCGAATAGTATGCTTTTTCTACCAATGTATTTTTAACAAACGATTTGAATTTACTAAACGGCAAAGTTAAAAATTTCTGCGGAATTTTATTATAGAAACGGATACCTTGCCCCAAGAAGGATCCATTGACTTTGCGGAGTCGGAAACTTGGCGTTATAAGTTTATCCTTACTTCTAGTGCATATACAATGATTATCACTGATTTTATCAAAGTGATCAATGTTACTGTGAATATACATGATATTGTTGTAAATATATTGCGACGCAACAGTAAGTATTCCTACTCTGTTAAAAACATCCCGAAGAGAGTCTCTAGCTCCAAGATTATAAATAAACCGAATTGCTCTCTTTTGTAAAATAAAGACAGATTCAATATCTGCAGCGTTACCCCAAAGTAATATGCCATATGACATAATACTGTGAAAATAACCAAAATAAACTAAACGAGTGGTATCAATATCAGTTAGTTGTCTAACTTTTCTAACCGCGTATGTTGCGGAGCTGAGTCTTCCTATTAGGGATGATAAATGAGAAGTCCACTGAAGTCTGGAATCCAATTCTATTCCTAAAAACACCGTAGTATCAGCTACTTCAAGACGGTCACCATTTAAAGATATATTATAATTTTGCTTGCTAACATTAGGTAGGGTAAAAACTACACATTTTGTTTTTTGAGCATTCAAAACTAAATTATTTACCTTAAACCAATTGTGTATCTGTGATAATGCACCGTTCACATCGTCATAGTCATACAGCCACTTTGGCGCTATACATGGGTGGTGCATGCCAATAACTTTATTTCGTTCACTGAAATTAATTCTTAGTTAAATCGTAACAATTTACTAAATTGAAATTAAGACTCATCTTTGATATTTTGCACATCTACGGCTAAAAATCTTCAAAATAAGACCATAACCAGTCTTCTCCGTGCAGCTATCATGACATAATCAATGGGACCAAAATCAGCTTTCGCTAATAATATAGAATTCAGGAGGAATGACAGCAGACGCGTCGAAGTGTCGTATAATATGTTAAAAGTGAATAAAGATTTATGATGAACGAATGAATGATGATGAACGATTTAAAATCGGAATGAATACTTCTTGCATTAAAACCCACAAAAACTTATATTTACTTGCATTTATATTATACATTTGTATCCAATTTAGGAGCTCCTTGATGGTTACAACTACAAGCTACCTTTTCAAAAGGACTGACCCTTCAGAACGTAATCCCTCGTCAAAGGAAGAAAGTCATTTAACCCTTCAGTAAGCCATTTGCAGGCTCTAAGTCTACTATTACTACTCCGAAATCATTAGTTTTATTTCACCTATCAAATTTAAAATCTTATAGTTAATACTGTGTATGGAGTCTTCTATATGTACCTATTTTAATATATTATTTGATTAATTATATACTAGTGTAGATCATAATATCGTGAGTTATTTTTCATATATTTTTGAAGGCATCAAACAAAAGACGCCAAGCATGACAGTAAGCTGATAACTTTGCCCATAGGCATTAGCTATGTAAGGAATAAAACTCTTTGCGTATAATCGGGCCCTAATCATATATTTTGTTATGAATTGAATATATCGTTATTTGGGTATAAAAAAAACAGATCCAGTGCTCACTAGATAATTCTTGCAACTTTGTAAACTATTAAAACATAAAGGATCATTGACCGTATAATAACGCCAATAATTCTACAATATAAAACTTCCTGTACATATAGTTGGTATGATTTTAAATTACACTGGCTCACCATTATTCGTATAGAAACAAAGCATAATATATAAACGTGTGGGATACAAGACGGGTTAGTACTAAAACCTACTCGTCTAGCTTACTTATAAAACGGACAATACACACGATTATTTTATCGGCAGTTATATTACCACATCGTCTCAATAAATTGTTCATTTTAAGAGTTTTATCACTTTAGATACGTGCAAACATGGATCAAGAACAAAGACTATTTCGCGTTACTATGTGGGAATTTGTTGTAAATACGAAATTATCGTAAAATTTCCGATTTATTACCGACTTCCAAGAACGGCATAAATCTTTTCAAGGGTTGCCTGTTGGGAATTTTAATTATTTCATTTGTTTATATTTAAAAAGATTGATCGCTTTTTAATTCAACTATTTTATGTAAAACCTAATTCATCAGTAATGTTTTATATAGTGGTCACGCAAGGCTTTGTCTTTTTCTTTCGATTGTGGAATGACGGACGGCAAAAAGTGATAGCTATATGACTGATGACACGCCTATAATGAAATAATTAATTTGCGTGTAAACGGTTTTTTTTTAATTATGAAGAAACAAAAAGGAAAACGCGGGGCACGTGTGATTTTATATAAATATATAAAACATATATACAGAATAATATTTACTTAAAAAGTATATAAAATCTATAATAAAATTACGTAGAACGTATATAATAAAAGTTATCGCCAAAAATTTTATTGAAATAATAACCTTTCGACAACCCTAATCATCTTGGTCAATCTCGCTCCAAATTTACGATCCGTCCTTATTGCATACGTAATACAGATTAATATCGTGTGCACATTTGAATTTATCGATATGCCTTACTCGTAGGACATAAAGTCCATATTCGTTTAATTTACTTTATTTAGAATAATTAATGACGCTTTTACGTTCGTTCAGAATATGAAACAATTTAGGTTTTCAGTGTTCACTATTGTATTTTGAATTCAAGTAGAAGTCGTTTTGAAATATATGACAAGACGTTTCGTTACGTACATGTGTGTGCATGCACATATTTGTTATGTGTCACAGAAGGTAACCGGTTTGTATGTAGTTATATTAATTGTATTGTGGTATATAACACTAGCAATCCAAGCCGGCTTTTCACGGTTGCAATGCTGATACTTAATATAGTGGAGAATGTCTAAATTATTAGTGTTTTTTTTACTATATTCTCCACTTATGATAGGTATACAAAAACCTTCATCTCGAATCACTCTATACATTTAAAAAAAAACGCCTCAAAATCCGTTGTTTAATTTTAAACATCTAAGCATACATAGGTACAGACAGCGGTAAGCGACTTTGTTTTATATTATGCAATGATAATGATAACTATATATTTGAAATTAGAAAAGAGTAACTTCTGAGTTTGCAGTTAGTTCGTCTAAGTAGAATCTACTTTTCGAACCGGCGGCAGCGTCACTTAATACAGTTTGTCAAAGAAAAATTAAAAAGTGCTTGTAAAAGCCTACTCGAATAAAGTATTTTTTTATTTTGATTATTGTTGTAACATAACGTGTTTTATTAGTAAAAATGTTATGTTGGCCATAACATCACACTATGTGTATGATGTATGCCACCTACAGGTTTTAAGAGCTTATTTATGTAAAAGATGTGAAAAGTTTCTATTAAGCCAAAAAAGCAATACTTGTCTTCCAATGTACAAGATATCCTTGAAGTAAATTATTTTAGTAAGATATTGTTAGTGTTTTGTTTTTATTCAAATAAAGAAAAAAGCAGCCGTTATTGTTTTATCATCATTATCTTACATTATTAATTTTCTATTAATTAAAATCTTTCAATTTCACCCGTGCTCTTGACAAACTAAAGAGTCGTTAACCTTAATATTTAATTGCAAAAATCGACTGCAAGAGGATGCACATTCGTGGGCCATTGAGTACGTTCCCAATCTAGTTTCAGTTCGTTAGTATTGGGGGTAAGTGTCTCGAAGTTTGAGAGCAACTGTTCCTGTGATTTTAATTTGGTAAAATATCGAAATGACACGTTCGTTTGGTTTTTTGAAATCCTTTTAAAATATAAATGCTAAACTTTATCAGGATAGGTGTATGTATATTTGTTACTCTTTTATGAAATTATACAGTAATATAGGTTATACATCAGTATAATACATAGATTACAATTTATAATATATTTATTTTATTTTATTTTTTATGGTATATTTTGGCGAATAAAAATATTGGCCACCTGATGGGAAGTGGTCACAATTACCCATAGACAATGACGCTGTAAGAAATATTAACTATTCCTTAAATCATCAATGCGGCACTAAAATTGGGAACTAAGATATTATGTCCCTTGTGCCTGTAGTTACACTGGCTCACTCACTCTTCAAACCGGAACACAAAAATACTGAGTACTGTTGTTTGGCGGTAGAATAACTGATGAGTGGGTGTTACTTACCCAGACGGGCTTGCTCAAAGCCCAGCCACCGAGTAATAAATATATATAATATATTTACGTAATTTAATCATAATATAACAATACATATCAAGTATCCGTGCGGAGCCGGGGCGGGTCGCTTACGATTTCTTCTTATAACACATTTTACTGTAACTAAATGCATAAAGAACGATACATCCTAACTCAAAAGGCGCGTTGGCGATGTAAGGAATGGTTACATTTTTTTAAAGCAGCGATATCTGGGCAGTGATGATCACTTATCATCAGGTGGTCTCTTTAGACGCCTACTAATGCCACAAAGATACAGTACATAATCGTTTTAAAAATGTTATGTTATTTTAAAGCCTTATGGTTGAAATAAAACGAACCTAATTTACTATTCATCGTTCGACATTGCGTGTATAAGGCGCATTAGTTTTATTTAAATAGTGACAGTTATTTTAATCGAATTTTAGGTAACAATAGTACATTTATTATATCGAATATGAATGTTTGATTTATTACTAAAAGTATTACTATCTGTTTCTTTCGGTCTTTCTCGAAAATTAACAGTTATTTATATTCATACATTTTTTAATACTTACAAAAAATGCCATTTCAATCACATATAGGTAAGTCAACAAAAAGAGTCTTTAAAACCAATCAAATATTTTAACCAGGAAAGTCAACATTATGACATTTTGCATATACGCTTTTTAGGCCTACTCTGTTACTTTTAAACCTGCCTGCCTACCTACATTGACTGGTAAAGCCGCACATCGAAACTAGTATAACAAAACACATTTAAAAGGTACTCTCCCTAGATTAACTGTCATCGGTTCAAATGAAAACAAGCCTTAAACATACAGTATTTTCTAAGTGCATACGTGCGGACAGCGTAATTGTTTGACTATTAATGTATTTACAATATACGATACAAGGTTTCACTAAGCAATTACCTGCGTATGATTTAATTTCCAACGTACACAAACAATTTAAAGTAAATTAAATTACGCGTGACAAAATGATATTGGCAATTATACTAATATACTTTAAACGTGTGATCCGATTAGCTGTTACTGTTTGTGTTGCGTGATATTTTAAAACAATTGTTTTCCTTTATTTTATAATTTTGGTATTTATTTATTTGATATCGGCATATTCACAAAAGTACACGGATTGATACAGTGTGATAGTAATGAATAAATATTGGAAAACATCACATACATTACTCTGAACCCAATGTAAACAGCTAAAGCACTTGTATAATGGAAAATCAGAAGTAACGACGGTACCCCATACACCCAGACCCTAGACAACATAGAAAACTAACGAACTTTTTTCATTCATGAAAACCGGTGTACACACTACTTGACCACGGATGTCGCCAAGTCTCTGATACACTACGGGTATTTTCGACACTATTAAATTACAATAAAAAGTAATACAATAATAATAATATAGTATTACTGTTATAAATCTATTCAATCACAAAGGCTCGTCCACATTCAATGAAATAATTTTCAATAAAGTTAACATAAATATATCTTTTCCATCTCACACACAATAACAAATCTTGTAAGGTCTCATACTCACACATCAATAATAATTAAACGGAGAGCGCGCCTCTATGAGTGAATAGATCTATACCAGGAATACCGGGAATATGAAATAAAGGAAAAATTATATTTTAAAATAAGACGCAGGTGGACCAAGTAGAATATATCCACGTGTAGCGGTTGTTACTAGGTATGTTTTATTAAAACAGAGCGCAAGAATGCGCATAGCATTTAATGTTAAAACAATAGCTGTGGTGCAGAGTAATGTATGTTTAGAGACCTCATAATAAAATTATATAAATTAATCTAATAATAATTCTGTGACAGTAACTTTGTCTTTCTGTCGCTCTTTCACGACCAAACCTCTGAACAAATTCGATGAAATTTTGGTATGAAGCAAACTTGAACTCCAAGAATGACTTCTAGTTTTAACTATATTTATGCCAGGTATGAAAATTTTCTTTTTATTAATCTTGGTAATTATTTTTGATTATCATATTACTGGGGTTGATACAAAAGAACAAAAAGAAACATTGCATGCATTTCTTTGTAAGGCTCCAAATACGCCAGCATGTTACTAGAATTTTCGAAAAAATATCTTCAAAATTTTGAGCATGTCATGTAAATGGACAAAAGATAAGTACAGGTTTTCAGCCACTGCCGTAATACACATGGGTTTCAGTGAGACGCAAGTGCGATTAACACAAATTGAATCTAAATAGAGGTTAATGAGTCTCCACAGATTTTGAGAGGATAGAATCGAAGGCAAGTGCCCAGGCCACCTATAATGTTATGTGGAAGGTAACTAAGGTATCACTTTATGTGGATGATGGTGTCCACCTTTTTTGGGCATGAAAGTTAATCTCAAGATAGAGTAGCCAACAACGTACGTCATATCATAGTTCCCAAGTATGTTCGTAAGAAAACTTACAATCTCTATCAAAAAAAAAAATCAAATTCAAAATAAAATTTATTCAAGTAGGCTTTTACAAACTCTTTTGAATCGTCATTCTACAATTCAGTGAAGCTACCGCCGGTTTGGAAAGTAGATTCTACCGAGAAGAACCGGCAAGAAACTCAGTAGTTACTCATTTTTAACATTTATAAAATACCAAGTCATGTTAGCAAAACACAATTATTTAAATTAATATATCCTGCTTGGAAGTCAACAGGTCAACCGATACAGGTATGCCGATAGTCTTACAATCCGATGGGTGGCAATTCAGATTCAACTGAGTTCTGGTGCAGGACTAATGGATTTACGTGATTTCTGAAGCATGGAAGTCCAAACATATCCAAATCTGGTTTTTCGTTTTCTTTCTAACTTTTCAACAACCTCTTGCTGCCTGACTTTTGTAACTGTGAGGACTGCGGCTTTCTGTCAGATATAATATAGTAAGTAGTCGTGCATGGTCTGTATCTGAGATACACTGGACTAGGGAGGAAAAGTAATTCGTATGTAAGTTTCATACTGGGTGTGTCCCATTGTCTCTGATAAGATGATTCCGAGAGGAATGCTTCATCAGATTATAAGACATAGCTCTCAGCCTCCGTGAGATCCTAGACTATAACAACGAATTTGAAATATTTAATATTTGACTAACGAAGGTATAAGTGATAATTCGAGATAAGCAACTTTCGACTCAATTGCCTTTCAATTAAAGTTAAAATTTCATTTGAGAGAAGAAGTAACTATCAAAGAAGTTTTTATAGCTGTTTTATTTATTCTGTTTTTATATTTAGTCTCTATTGTTGTAACGGAACAGAACAACATAATTTGTGAAAGTTTCAACTACCTAATAAATAACAGTTCAAGAGATATAGCGACAGATGGACGGACATTTTACCCTTTTTTTTAGGGAACCCTAAAAAGCATAAACTTTTCTGTCTTCCGTGAGCCGAGATGGCCCAGTGGTTAGAACGCGTGCATTTTAACCGATAATTGCGGGTTCAAACCCAAGCAAGCACCACTGAATATTCATTGTGCTGAATTTGTATTTTATAATTCATCTCGTACTCGCGGTGAAGGAATACATCGTTGTTCTGTCTTCGCCTGTTTATACATAGATTAATAACAATAAGTGAACATATCGTAAATTGTTTACTTGTACCATTTATTTTCGTAGCCCTTATTGTATTTGTATAACGTTGTAGCCGCGTGACCTACATACTAAATATTGTATGCAAATAATTAGCGGAATTCAGACGCCTTGGTCCATTGAGTTTGTTTCGCCCGTTGTAATAATAACTCAGTCTTAGAATATGGGGGCAGTCGTGATTTTGATCTGTTTATTGACTCTTTAACCTAAATAATTTAAAGCTAATGACAACAGGGACAGGGGTTCGATTTCCGATTGTGTTTATGGTCAATAAAAGCCTATTAACGTCCTACTGTTCGATATCTTTGTTATAAATAACTTGTTTATCGATTATTATTATAATATTGTAAATGAGAAAGTAACTCGCTATCTGTTATTTCGTAATACTTGTGAAAAAAGTTTAAACTACTGATCTAATTTAGGTGAAATTGGGTATGGAAGAAGTTTAACGTAAACGTAGTTTAACGTTTTTAGTAGTTTCACGAAATTCATCCCTTAAGGGAGTGAAAAGGGGATCTTTAAGTTTGCATGAGAAATCAATCAAAATCAAAAAAGAAAATGTTCATAAAATTCGCTTGGGTACATTAGCGATTTCCTTTATTGCAGAGTTTCATTTACAAAAATAATTGTATGCTCAATTAAAAATGCTCATTATTGGTAATAAGACCTCAGTTAAACCTATAAAGAGCTAATTTGTGTCTGAGGTTACACCCGCGTGAGCAAACCAGGGGACCAATTGAGAGCGAACTGGAAATATACGCAAATTTGTGCAAGCCCGTCTGGGTAGGTACCACCCACTCATCAGTTATTCTACCGCCAAATAACAGTACTCAGTATTGTTGTTTTCCGGTTTGAGGGAGCCAGTGTAACTACAAGCACAAGGGATATAACATCTTAGTTCCCAAGGTTGGTCGCACATTGTCGATTTAAGGAATAGTTAATATTTCTTACAGCGTCATTGTCTATGGGTAATGGTGACCACTTAACATCAGGTGGCCCATTTGCTCGTCCGCGAACCTATACAATAAAACTATATATCAAGATGAAAGTGGTATATGTAATAAAAAAGATTAACTGTAAAATATCGATTATTTAAAAGTAATTACAGAAGTAGCTTAATATTATATTGAATCGTTTCACAAATTGCCGCCATTATAACAAGGAATGTTACCACCAAGTTACAAGGCTTAAACAATCAATATCTCTTCGCTAAAATAATGGCTGCCTCTGTTAATACGGTTATCTGTGTGTGTGATAAAGTGGTAATTATTCCGCGTAACGAGGAACAAGTTCGATTCCCGCTTTGAGTAATATCGAAGGCGTATAACAGGATAATGATAAAGAGCGTACACGATTTACAAACGAAATACCAAATAATTTTAAAATCTAAAATTGCTATGATTGTATTGATGGTTTTTTTAACATACTTTGATTAAATAGTTAAGGAAAGTAAAGTAACAACCTGTAAATTTCCCACTGCTGGGCTAATGGCCTTCTCTCCCATTAACGAGAGGGCTTGGAACATATTCCACCACGCTGTTTCAATGTGGGTTGGTGGAATACACATATGGCAGAATTTCAATAAAATTAGACACACGCAGGTTTCCTCACAATGTTTTCCTTCACCTCCGAGCACGAGATGAATTAAAAACACAAATTAAGGACATATATAATATAGTGGTGCTTGCCTGGGCTTGAACCCGAAATCATCGGTTAAGATGCACGTGTTCTAACCACTGGGCCATCATCATTGATTGATTAAATAAATAGGCATATTAAAAATAATTTTCATGCTATTCCAGCCTTATTGGTTATTGAACTTTTTGCAGGATCGTTTGGATCGTCACGGTAGTATAGTCAAGAGAGTCGCCCGCTGAAGAGATGTAAATGGATGGAGCCATTGGTTTTTATTGGCTATTCTAATGTACAAGGGTGGACTAGGCGTCCTGGGTACCGACATGTCCCATATATCCCCCACTTTATACTGGGGACTAGTAACGCCTCTTAGCGAAAAATAAATCTTGTCATGATAAGCAGCGATTACAAATCTATATTTTTATTGGCTTTCCGACTTGGGAGTATTACTGGCCAATACCTCTGGGTCTATGAATTATTAATTTAGTCACTACTGTAGTATTTCAGTTTAACAGGTCAGTGACCTCACTCAAACACATACCTGAGATGGTCGATTTAGGAATGGAAAGTACAATTACTGTAAATGACGTAGTACCTTAGCAATAAATTTAAAAATCTAATTCATATATTCATGTACCATCATATATCATACCAATAACATATTTATAGGTTTATTTGTAAAGCATATAATTAATATTTAAATGACATAGTAAAATCGTCAAACTTTATATACGAAAGTTAAAGTAATCAATACTCTTCGACCACTTTCTCTTTTAAAAACTTTCTTTTAACTATGATTAACTAACTGTTTACTTATTTGACTTATAATCTTCCATTATTTGATAAGGAACCGTCTTACACAATGTACGTATATCCCTTACGTCAAAGTTGATTTTTACAAAAGTATAAAAATGGTAGAAAAATCTTCTATTAGTAATTATTAAATATTGGTCGAATTCATGACACCAACGAAGGTCTGCTAATATAAAAATATACATCATAATCAACAAACAAAAAAAGTATGTGTAAATAATTTCCATTTTAAACGAACTTCCACCGGATCAAAGCTTAATTGTCAAACAAATTCTTCATGACGTATTATATACTGTCTCGAGCTGTTATGACGTCACAACAATAAAAGCCACCCTTTTTTACAAGAACGTTATCACTTGAAACAATTTAAAGACATAGAATATAATATTCTGAGAAGTGTAGCAAATTTCAAAAGAATGACGTCAGTAAAATCAAATATGGCGTCCACTTACAATACAATTTAGAATAAAGGTAAAGCATCTTGCTGAGGAAGCGTAGTATATTGAATCACATCTTAATCAAGTTATTAAAATAAATTAATGGTAATGATGATTAGTAACAGAACTGTACCAGAAAAATTCTGGTTATATATCAATACATTTTTCATCACTTAGCTCAAAACTAATAAGAATAACAAATAATTATAAGAACATAATAAGATCTGACTGCATCGTTACTTCAATGGTTAGGTTAAGACTTCAAGACCTTTGACCTGATGGGGTTATTCTATGAAGAAATTTGCAATTAACAATCCCGAAGGTCATGGATTGCGATTGGACTCTCATCGGTCGGAATTCCATCCTGACGGATAATGACCTGATTTCCCTTAAGGATAGTCTTCGTGATTATAATCGTTTAAAAAACCATAACTCATAATCCAATTAAAAAAATAGATATAAGTGTTACATTAGATTCGATGAAATATTCGACAAGTGCCAAACCGAATATAACTTGACATTTCTAAAATACTAGCGACATGTCCCGGCTCGCTCCAGTTTCATTGAGCTTCTAAAACTATCCTCTGACGCAATGGTTAATGTGTCAGGCCATCCTGACACAACCGGGGTTCGGGGATTAATATCACTCGTTAAATATTATGAACATATTTCAATATGATACTTAAATAATCTTGAGAATACTTGGTGGTAGGGCTTTGTGCAAGCCTCATCAGTTATTGTACTGTCAAACAACAGTACTCAGTATTGTTGTGTTCCGGTTTGAAGGGTGAGTGAGCCAGTGTAACTACAGGCATAAGGGACATAATATCTTAGTTCCCAAGGTTGGTGGCGCATTGACGATTTAAGGAATAGTAAATTTTTCTTACAGCGTTATTATCTATGGGTGATGGTGACCACTTACCATCAGGTGGCCCTTATGCTCGTTCGCCAACCTATACCATAAAAAAGGCTTAACGATATAGGATTGGCGTTTTAAAATAATTTTGTATATAGTACATAATTTTACTTGTTTTAATTTCCCACAGCTGGGCTAAGGCTTCAGATAATAGTGAAATTTGAGTTTTTAAGTTAGAGTTAGGTTACTCACCCAGTAAACTTAAGCTCGCAATCCAACTCGCCTGCTGATCGCTAACTGTGAACGATCCCTTGTGTAGCCTGTCTTCCTGCATGGACGCGATGGCTGGTGACATGTAGCCTTTGCTGAGCCCGGCGGCGAATGGGCCGAGGGACACTGCCAGAGCTGCTAGGATCTGGAGAAAGAAAAAGAGTTTTACCAAGTCCCAAGTTTTACCAATGCAAATATTTGTAAAAAAAATGTGAAAAAACTTTTGTTTAATTTGTAGAAGAGAGTATGTTTACAATATAATATAATATAACACAACAATTTATATATGCTTATACGAACTGATTCAATGAAAAATACTTTTAATTTTTATTATACTAACATATGATAAAATGCCAAGATATCAGGATCTTTGTCAAAAAAAAACTAACGACATATGGGGCATTTCGGTAAAATTTTTTAATAACATCATATACGATATTGCTCCGTATATAGCAGTAATTTTTAACAAGAGTTTGGACACGGGTTCATTTCCTAACTTGTTAAAATGTAGTAAAGTTTTACCACTTTTTAAAACTGGAAACAGAAGCGATCCCGGTAATTACAGGCCTATTTCAATACTCCCATCCTTAAGTAAAATTTTCGAAAAAAATATTTTTAATCAACTTCTCGTCCATTTCGGTACAAATGCTATTTTTCATGGTGAGCAATTCGGTTTTAGAAGAGGTCGCTCGACAACTGATGCGGGAATTGCGCTTCTCAAACATATTTACGATGCTTGGGAGAAATCACAGAACGCTATTGGAGTATTCTGTGATTTATCTAAAGCATTCGATTGTGTAGAACACGAAACGCTTCTTTATAAGCTCAAATATTACGGTGTTAAAGGTAAAGCTCTTGATCTCATCGCTTCATATTTATGTCAAAGAATACAGCAAGTTTTCATTAATGGAATAAAGTCTTCTGGATCTACGTTAAAAATGGGAGTTCCACAAGGTTCAATTTTGGGTCCCTTTCTATTCCTAGTATATATAAATGATCTTCCTTTCTATGTTAAGGGTATTTGTGATATAGTGTTGTTTGCTGACGATACTTCGCTGATTTTTAAGGTTGACAGGAAAAAAAATTACTATGACGATGTGAACGGTGCATTATCACAGATACACAATTGGTTTACGGTAAATAATTTAGTTTTGAATGCTCAAAAAACAAAATGTGTAGTTTTTACCCTACCTAATGTTAGCAAGCAAAATTATAATATATCTTTAAATGGTGACCGTCTTGAAGTAGCTGATACTACGGTGTTTTTAGGAATAGAATTGGATTTGATTGATCTGGATGAATTCCAGACTTCAGTGGACTTCTCATTTATCATCCCTAACAGGAAGACTCAGCTCCGCAACATACGCGGTTAGAAAAGTTAGACAACTAACTGATATTGATACCGCTCGTTTAGTTTATTTTGGTTATTTTCACAGTATTATGTCATATGGCATGTTACTTTGGGGTAACGCTGCAGATATTGAATCTGTCTTTATTTTACAAAAGAGAGCAATTCGGTTTATTTATAATCTTGGAGCTAGAGACTCTCTTCGGGATGTTTTTAACAGAGTAGGAATACTTACTGTTGCGTCGCAATATATTTACAACAATATCATGTATATTCACAGTAACATTGATCACTTTGATAAAATCAGTGATAATCATTGTATATGCACTAGAAGTAAGGATAAACTTATAACGCCAAGTTTCCGACTCCGCAAAGTCAATAGATCCTTCTTGGGGCAAGGTATCCGTTTCTATAATAAAATTCCGCAGAATTTTTTAACTTTGCCGTTTAGTAAATTCAAATCGTTTATTAAAAATACATTGGTAGAAAAAGCGTACTATTCGATACAAGATTTTGTAGATGATAAAAAAGCGTGGAGTTAATACCTGTTGACTTCCAAGCAGGATACATTAATTGAAATAATTGTATTTAATTAACATGACGTTGTATTTTTTAAATGTTAAAAAAGAGTAACTACTGAGTTTCTTGCCGGTTCTTCTCGGTAGAATCTACTTTCCGAACCGGTGGTAACTTCACTTAATTGTAAAATGACGATTCAAAAGTGCTTATAAAAGCCTACTTGAATAAAGTTTATTTTGATTTTGATAGGCACACAATTGAATTAAAAGATACTGAGACATAATTTTGCCGTTTCGTAGGTTCAAATCGTTTATAAAAAACACATTGGTAAGAAAGGCATATTATTTGATACAAGATTTTATAGATGATATAAAATACCTGTTGACTCCCAAGCAAGATATATTAATTTGAATAATTGTATTTACTAACTTGACTTTGTATTTTTTAAATGTTGATAAAGAGTAACTACTGAGTTTCTTGAAGGTTCTTCTCAGTAGAATCTACGTTCCGAACCGGTGGTAGCTTCACTTAATTGTAAAATGACGATTCAAAAGTGCTTGTAAAAGCCCACTTGAATAAAGTTCATTTTGATTTTGTATCGATTAATATGCTTTTTTTACCAATGTTTTTACAAACGATTTGAATTTACGAAATGGCAAAGTTAAAAATGTCTGCGGAATTTTAGTATAGAAACGGACACCTTGCCCCAAGAAGGATTTATTGACTTAAGATTTAAGTATATAGGTTCTATTATCAAAACGATAAAATCATTGGCGCCTTATGCGTCGGAATCGAACCTGAAACTTTGACATTACTAGGCAATTGGTATTTGAGATACAAACTTGTAACTTCAATTACCCGTTTGTAAAGGGTTAGTAACTCTTTTGTATTATATATGCGTTTTTCAACAAGATTCTAGGAACAGTACTAAATATTCAATTGTAAAATTTAAAAGAATCGTCAACGAGGGTTTATATGTTAAATCATTTCACGAAACTAATCGATTGGCTTTTGAGTTGATTGTACTTTTGGAATGAGATAATCGCTTCCATATTTCAAATAACGAAATATATTCTTTTATTATTTTACAAAGTGTAAAAAAGAGATTCTTTCGGTGATTCTTGTCGGTTCCGATGTGTTCATTTCCGAATTGGTAGTCGAATTTTGACAGCCAATAAAGCATGCTTAACACTTCTATATAGAATATAATTAAAATACTTTTTACTTTGATTGTATAATTTATCAAATCTATTTGATACGTTAAATTTAGAACAAAATGTTCAATATTTTTTAAACGATGTTTTCGTTAATGTGTATTCTCTTTAATTTACAACATTTAGATATTATTTTATCTATACAACAACAAACCAACAGCCTGTTTATTTCTCACTGTTGAGCTAAGGTCTCCTCCCCCTTTGAGGAGAAGGTTATTCCACCACGCTTTTCCAAAACGGGGGTGGAATACACATGTGGCAGAATTTCTAAGAGATTTGACACATGCCGGTTTCCTCACGATATTTCCCTTAATCACCGAGCACGAGAAGAATTATAAACACAAATTAAGCACATGAATATTCAGTGGCTTGGCTGGGTTTGAACCCGCAATCATCGTTAAAGATACACGCGTTCTCACCTATAATCAATTAATTTCTGATGAAAACTAGTTTGAAATAAAATCACTATCAAGCATTATGGCAAATCAATCAGCTGTCGGGGTGATGTAACAGGGATGTTATGTTCGCCATGCATTCGATGTTGGGATCGATCAATGTTTCAAGCGTCATGTAAGTGCGATAATGGATGCTAGGGATGTCACTAATTCCGTTATCCCGTTTTATGTCGATGATTAAAATGAATTTATTTACAACAATATTATATTGGGTATTTTTGAACGAAAACATTGATAAACATTGTATAATTCCTGAGGTTTTATCTTTTATAGTAATATCATTCGAATACTTTTAGCCAAAACAATGATGAATTAGGCATATTACTCGATACAAGATTGTATATATCATAAAAATCGTAGAAGCTACTTGATTTCCTTATAGGATACCTTCGTAATATATCAAATATATTTAATCATCTTTGTATATCGGACTAGACAACTATTGAGTTTCTGATCTGTTGTTTTCGGTAGAATCTACATTCCTTACTGGTAATAAGTTTAAATTTATATTAAATAAGTAATTATTCAAATCAAACCAAAATAAACTTTATTCAAGTAGGCTTTTACAAGCAGTTTTGAATCGTCATTTTACAATTTAGTGAAGCTACCACCGGTTCGGAAAGTAGATTCTACCGAGAAGAACCGGCAAGAAACTCAGTTTTACTTGTTTTTTTTTTTAACATTTAAAAAATACAAAGTCATGTTAGTTAAATACAATTATTGAAATTAATATATCCTACTAGGAATTCATTTAATATCATGACTTAATGTTATTTACCAGCTAAAGGGGATATTGTTTTTATTGTATAAATTTATTTTAATGTAATGTAATATAAAAATAAACCGTCATTATATTTATGTTTATATAAAAAAATATATGTTTAAGTCATAACTATAATTGATAATTTACTTCGATAAAAAATAATTAATGCGAGAATTGAAATATAAAAAGCAACATTAACATTATTAATTAATGTAATAAACGGTTTTGCAATTAAACCATCATCGCTCAGTTTTATATCTAACATTTTAATTAAGCAAAAAATATCCACAGCGGAAGATACTAAAAAGGCATTATGTCGTAAAAGTTTTCTTAAACAAAATTAAATAATCAATAAAACTATCGTAAAGTATTTAAAGATATCGATATATACACCGGAAGCTTTGTCACATCACTAATCAACGGCTAGATGTACATTTGAGGGATCAATGACCGACACACTGCCTCACATTCAATACCAAATATAGTTCTGATGTTATCAAATGAAAATAGATCATAATTTTTGAGGCATAAGGGCGTAATCGAATGTAAATTTATTTTTGGATTTACGATATTTTATCGGTCGTAAAATTTGAATATAAATTTTATTAGAAATTGCATCAATGAAAGACATAATCAATTTCGTAATCCGTTCGAAATTTAAAATACGTTCTCATTTCAAAATCGAATAAAGAATTCAATCGTATTGTCGTACTTACAAATGTGGAGACATATTGAAAAAACGACTGCACCAATATACGTAAAACTTTTACTCAAAGATCAAGGGTATAAGAATACGCACTTCATAGGTAAACGCGCTTTAAATTTAGACTTCTGTCCCTTTAAGTGTGAAATTCAAGACCTTGTCGTAAATGTACAGTCAGAGTAAGAAAACCTTCGTCAGTTTTCAACTTCATTCCTTTATCAAGTCTTAAGCTCTTAGTACCTTTTGAATCTAAACATCAAATCATTGCGACGCAATATGTCATTCTCGATCGGTAAAGCAGATTATCGCTTATTTTGAGCACACGAAAATAGATCTTAAGGTGACGAACCGTTTCTTACCCCGACTGTACTGATGTGAGTTCTGATCCGGTTTTCAGAATCTACATTCTAAATGTAGTTAATTTTAACTGTAAAATAACAAGTCAAGACTAGAAGCAACATCGATAATTTTGATTATATATACTGACAGCTGTGTCGTCTGTACGTTTCAATTATCATCATGAACTTGTCTAATTGGCACCTGCGCCAGACATATTATCTTAGTGTGTGCATAAATACATATGCACTCAAAATGCTCACTCACATAATTCTTACAGGACTAACAACTTACGCGCTTTCCAAGATACGGGAATTATAGCACTGTTTATTTACAGACTCCGAGCTGACACAACAATTTGTTGACATACAAACCCAATACAACAACATAATTGTCAATGTTCTGATCCGGCTTCGAACCTGCGTTATGTGTATAATCTATATATATACTAGCAATAATTAAACGATTAACAAATTTCTTCCAATATCTTCCAAACAAAAATAATCTGCAAAATGTCACTTCCAATTCCCACTGTTCTATGACACAGCATAAGGAAAAGAAATAGATGAAGCATTATCTTAATATCATTAAATCAATCTTGAGGATTAATTAATGATGATCAAATCCGAGGCGTCAAATTTAAAGTCTATGCTTTATGTATGGGATTAATTTAGCTAATTATTATAAATTAGTGTGTGTTTATAATGATATTAATAAGCCCTTCATGGCGTTTGAGTTTACAGTTAAACATTGATTTGAGTTGATGTGAGCCCGTTTCAAGATTGAGGCAAATTAATTATAGACATAGGAATAATACGACTTCAAATTTAGTAACCTTTAATTATCCCACTGGTGGGATAAGACATCATATCCCTTTGAAGAAGGAGTTGGCACGTGAAAATTCGGTGACGCTCGCTTAGATTTGAACCCGCAATCAATCGGTTAAGATACACGCATTGCAATCACTGGGTCATCTCGGCTTTCTTGATATTTAATATATAGTAATTTCAATACTTCGATCATAATTTATGAAACATAACATTTATAACAATGCAGCATTAGTTATTTTATTTATCGACAGTAATCAAAATGGGGATTTACATAAATGTCTTGAAAAAAATAATAAAAAAACCAGTTTTATTACAATATTGTTTTGTGAGAAGTCGTAGTTCGACTGTTATATCTCTAATATATCTAGCGTATATTGGCGTCAGGGTTTCGTTCCAATTAAGAGAATCCTTGTGTTGTTTTCTATGTGATGTATTCATTTGTTTTGTTCTTAATTAATTACAAACAGTTATATAGGTCAGTTCGTGGGAATTTGTGCTTTATTCGGGATAATATAAGTGTCATTATTGAGTGGAAATTTTGGATACTAATAATTGAATGATTTTTTTTCTGTATAACACGTAATTCTTTAAAAAAAATTTTCGCATATCTTATACGATACCGAAGTTACATTATTTCAACAAGATCTCGCCCGCGACTTCGCGTTTTATTGGTTGGACAACAGATTTAATATACAACTTGTATGAAGTTTATACTTGCTTCATATACATAACTCTTTACTCCTAAGGCTTTAAACGCATTGCCGTTGAAAGGAGTTCTTAATATTTTTTACAGCACTAATATCTATGGGTGATCAATTAGAGTGAGTTGACTTATTTGAACATCCACCCAACTATGCAAAAAATTAACAAAGATAAATACAAACTTCAACAAATTAGTCGTTCAGCAGTTTAGTCGTGAAAGTGCAGCAGATAGTAATAAAAAATTTAATTGTGTATAACACAATTTTCTATTACTATAAAGTATCCATCCAGCTCCAGCTGGCGTGCAATTGAAGAGGCCTCTGTCTAGCAGTGGACGGAAATAGGCTGATGGACGGATAAAGTATGTATATAATTCCGTCTATATTTGGCTTTGAAATGCTATCGTCTTAATTTATATTTACAATTCATATCGTGATCGGTAAGGGAAACATCAAGGAAGCCGGCAATTGTTGGGTGAATCCCGCCACATATATATGTACCAACCCGCATTGGTAGATATACATATATATACACTCAGCGGCAGAAAATGTGGCCCAAACTCTAAAATTCTTATAACATGCAATTTTGGTGTTGCGTATGAGAATTTTAAGTGGCAGCGTATCGTAGCGTTAGTTTTTGTTAATTTATGAGTTTCAAAGTTATAAAAAAAGGTTATTTGTTTAACGTAAGTGACACTTAACGTTATTAAGTGTAAAAACGCCCAAAACTCAGTTGAGTTAAAGTTCGATATTCAAACGGTCGTGCATTTAACCCTTATTGTTTTATTTTTAATTTAATCTTTAGTCATTTTTCTTACTAAAAACTGAAAACTATGGCCTTAAGTTCAGCACAAATCGCTCAAGCTGTGTTACTTCGGAGTCAAGGTTTAACGCAGCGTGAAATCGCTGTATCTTTAAATGTACCACGTACAACTCTAAGATATGCCCTAAAAAGATACGATGAGACCGGCCTATACACGAGGAGACCAGGAAGTGGCAATATCAGATGCACATCAGCTCGAGATGACCGATTTATCATCCTCGCAATATTGAGAAATCGTTTCCTTACTGCGGGTGAAATAATGCAGCGTCTACAAACGACAAGAGGCGTCCGTGTAAGTGAGCGAACAATAAGAAGAAGAATGGAGGAACAAAACTTGCGTTCCCGAAGACCAGCACGAGGTCCAGAACTGCTCCGACACCATCGTGTAGCTCGACTTCAATTCGCTCGCGAACACGCTAATTGGACTCACGAGCAGTGGGCTAAGGTTCTGTGGACCGATGAATGCAGAGTAGCCTTAAGGCATCCAGATGGTCGCGAACGTGTGTGGAGAAGGCGAGGAGAAAGGTTTTTACCCACCACTACCTGGCAAACAGTAAGTTTTTATGGTGGCTCTGTTATGGTCTGGGCAGGAATAAGTTCAGACGCACGTACGGAGTTAACAATAATCGAAGGTCGCTTAACAGCAGTGCGATACATCGAAGAGGTCCTCCAAGAACATGTTCTACCATACATGGAATTTATTGGAAGCCAGGAATTTCTTTTAATGCACGATAATGCGCGACCTCACACAGCATTTTGCGTGAATAGCTACCTATCGGAGGTAGGAATTTCAAAATTGGACTGGCCAGCACGAAGTCCGGATTTAAATCCAATAGAACATGTATGGGACATGCTTAAAAGACGCATCAGATCCAGCATCAACCCTCCAGAGTCTATCAGTGATTTAAAAACCGCCTTGATAACCGCCTGGGAAGAAATACCCCAGGTTGACATAAAAAACATTATTAAATCCATGCCTGATCGCATGCAGGCAGTCATCAAGGCTAGAGGAGGCAATACTAGGTATTAATTTTAAGTCCCGTAAGTTTTTGTAATTTTTTTTTAAAACTTTCTTTTGTTTATTTTTTTCCAATTTTAGAGTTTTTTGTTATTTTTAAGATAAAAAATTAATTAATTGAGGTATTACTTTTTTTTTACTAAATATCCACTTTAATACCTTTAAATTTTATGTACAAAAAAAAAATACCCCTATTTCGTGTTTAATTTTGATGTTTAACCACATTATGTGTTTGGGCCACATTCTGTGCCGCTGAGTGTATGTATGTTTGAGGACCTCTGTGATCGAGTTTCGATTCCCGACCGATTCGATGCAGAAAAACTTCATTAGTTTTCTATGTTGTCTGGGGATATTTGTGGTACAAGTGCTTTAGCTACTTACATTGAAGTTTTTCTGCATCGAATCGGTCGGGAATCGAAACTCGATCACAGAGGTATATATATATATAGGTAGTATAAGTACGAACATAAGAAACGGAGTGGTAGAAAGGAGTCCATAAATTCTCCTCAAGACAACACCTGGTCAAACAAGATCGTTGAACATGACTCACCTGTCGTCTGTATCCTTGTCTCCCATCCTCCCCCCTCATCATCATGATCCTCGTCTCCGGCGTAATGTTCGTCATTTTACCCAAACACTCTTTTTCACTCATATACACTGTTTGATTTGCACTAACACTTAATTACACTTCACTGTGAGTTTTTCACTTGAAGTTATCAGCATTTCACTCGTACATTTGATCTGTAACAAGAAATTGTTGATGTATTAAATTTTTATTTTTATTCAGTAAGATATTACGATAAAAGCCTGAAAGAGTTTTAAAATTACAAGTAAAATTATTCATTATTATTCATTAATTGGGCTAAGGTGTCTTTTAGCTATGATACCACTCTTGGTTTGGAGCTACTTCCATCACGCTGCCCCAATGTGGTTAGGTGGAAGCACATGCGACAGAATTTCATTGAAATTAAACACATACAGAATTCCACCTGATGTTTTCCATCAGTGCTCGACAACAAATTAATTATAAACACTAAATTCAGGGAAATTCAGGGTGGTGGTGAGGGTCATATCAGCGTTGTATTTCAATAATTATAATTAATTAGGTGAAACATGTAAACAATGTGAAAATTTACGAGGAACTACTATTTATTCCTACGAATGAATCTAAAAACTTAATTGATTTTAATTGATTAATTGATTATCACCCTTATGATCAGCCAATAAAATACCATGGATATAGATCTTAATAAAATATTTTTAAATAAATTGAAATTGTATTTATCTTTTTGTCTATATTAAACCAAATAAAATATCAAACTAATTAAATATATCAAAGTTTATCATTTACACTTCAAAAAAATAAAACTATTGAATAAAAAAAAATACTCACAATTGAAATCTAAAATTGAATTAATCAATGAGCCACAATATTTAATAGTGTATTATTAATCACAAATACAGTATACGCAAAATATTAGATGACGCCGATCACTCACACGAACACAATATATTTGTCACAATATTTTATATTCACTATTCAATGTACTGTCAGTTGTGTCTCGACACAAGTGTGAGTTGTAACTGAGATGTAGATCGCCACAACTATCCGTTAACAATGAAATGATAGACAAAAGCATACGTAAGTGTTTCCGTCATTACCTTGTCAAAATAATGAGTACGTTTTTGTAAACAACTTATATTATTTAATATCACAAAATTTGTTTTTTATTGCCATTTCCTTTAATTTAATTTGTATATAATTGACGTTTAAAAAAACTTTGAAATCTTTGAACGTTTCATGTTTAATATATTTACTATATAATCGAATATATAGAACATAACACATAGTTATATATTAATACCAAGAGTAAGTAAGAGCCAGAGTCACCGACATTCTTTAAAATTAGATTATTTACCGTCATACATATTTTGTCAACAAAAAATACCACGAGACTGCTTACTTTTATTGAATACAGTTTATAAAACGCAAATAAACAAACAATACTACAATATAATATTCAAGAATTCATTTTGAATTATCAATTTTTAAAATTCGTATGAAGAAAGTTTTATTTACATCTGTATCTTAGCGCATAAATGGCTGTATTATTGATATGTTTACAGAAATAGTCTAATTAAGGCTGCAATTGTGACTGGTAATAAAAAGCCCAAAACTAAATTGTGCGTAAATGAGCTGCTAAAAATAATGATTTTTGTGATAATTTTGTTTTTTATCATTAGTTAATGATTACTTGTTTACTAAGACATCGTACACTGTTTTTATTTATGTCTTAAATATTTGTTTATGAAATTAAACAAATTAAAAAATATTTAACGAATTGGTTCTAACCTTATAACTGCACATATAAATAAAATACTTTAAAAATTTCAAAGTTTCGAAAGCACAAAGTATTTTTCTAAATATTACCAAACAAGATATATTTGGATCATGATGTATATAAACATATTATTATACAGATAATAGAAACTAGAAAGTCAGTGGAGCAGAGGGCCAGCCGGCTATTTACTTCAACTTAAAATTATTATCATAGTAAAAGCCTCTCGTATTGAGAATGAGATATTTGCAATGTGTCTCATGACGTCACTTTAATTATTTTGGCTCATTAATAAGTATAAAACTGTTATAAAAAGTGAGACTAACTATTAAATACATTTTCATACATAATGTCTCACTCCTACACATAAAATTGTCGACGTTAAAATAAAATTAACAAATATAATCAAAGCAATTTAGTTTTAAAAGCAGAGGTTACAATTTAAAATTAAAGTTAGCTACATGTATTATTGTATACTTATTCTGGCTCATTTTAAATAAAATTACTAACCATACTTATTAGGTAATAAAAGTACATGTTCCCATAAATAAAACTTACCCCTACTTAAAAAGAATTACCTATTACCGATATAAGGGGTAATGTAATCATAATACATAAAAAACATACCATGTTTATATGTCGTAATTTAACGAGGAAAGTGTAATATTACAAGTAATTAATTAGCTGAAACATAAAACAATCAGTAATTAAAGTGTTACCGGTGTTTTTTGCATCGAATTATAAATTTGTTGTATAATTTTTGTACTAGTTCATAACCGCGATTTCCGTGAACATATAGCCTGCGTGTAATGATAGCATATGTATATCCTATAATGTAATAGTCTTTTTTATGGTATAGGTTGGCGGTAAGTCACCATCACCCATAGACAATTGAGCTGTAAGAAATATTAACTATTCCTTACATCGACAATGCGCCACCAACCTTGGGAACTAAGATGTTATGTCCCTTGTGCCTGTAGTTACACTGGCTCACTCACCCTTCAAACCGGAAAACAATAATACTGAATACTGTTATTTGGCGGTAGAATAACTGATGAGTGAGTGTTACCTACCCTTGCACAAAACCTTAATAACAAGAAAGAAAGAAAAAGTCTGTTAATGTTATCATTCGATGCCATAGACCTTTCTTACTGGACTCTATTGCAGGAAAGTGTGGTAGATTATCATCCAGCAAATAAAGATGTCATATATAGTATATAGACCTATTTATTGTAAGGGGTTATACCCGGAACTAATAATCATGTCGTTAAAGAAATGACTCTGGTAATAAGCTACGTTATTCCTGATAGGACTATATGTGATCATGATCATGTATGACTTATATTTGCATCATATCATTTTCTGCACTATATATTATAAAACAATGTCGCTTTCTTTGTCCTTATAACCCTATGTATGCTGAATCTTTAAATCTACGGGTTTTTTAATAGATAGAATGATACAAGAACAATATAGTAAAGAAGGATTGAAAAACTATATACATTGTAAGACTAATATATTTAGTATTGGCATTGCAACCGTGCAAAGCCGGGGCGGGTCACTAGTTATTAATAAATTACAAATGGTTTATAAATATAAATATCTACATTAAAACAAATTTCATTATTACACAACCGTGTTAAAAAGAACGAACTAACACAAGGTGTAACATTTTTAAGTTGGTAGGGTAATATTTAAAGAAATGGTAATTAGCGTACTCTTTTCACTGTAGATAAAAATCAGTCATTAATCACGAGGAGAACGTAAATATTATTGTTTAAATCGCGATTAGGGTATACTTTTTGTAATTCCTTTTATTTACACTTGGATAATTCGTGATAGTATTACTTGAAAAGTTTACAAAAGAATACCATGACTATGTTTTTAGAATTTGAGTCAGAGTTGTCATCGAGCTAGCAAGTATCACACGCTCATTACAGATTATACCGCCAAATAAAAATGTGTTCCGGATTGAAGGATGTGTGAGCCAGTATATAGGCCACTCGATATGACATCATAATTATAAGGTCCATCCTGTGAGGAATGTCTTGAGCATGGAGTGGAATATAGAGGAAGGCGATGTCCAAAGAAACGATGGATGCGTTGTTTGAAAGACGATATGACTAGAAATAATGTTACTTATGAGAACACGTCAGACAGAGAGGTATGGAAGAAGACATGTACCGACCCAAAATAGAATTGCGATAAGGGCTGGAGGATGATGATGGTGGCGCAATGGCGATTTAAGAAATGGTTAATATTTCATACAACACTTATGCCATTTACCATCTACCCATGGCCAGTACGCCTGTCTGGCTTAATTATGTGTATTAGGTATAATCACAAAATAAAACATAATCTTGAAAACAAATAGCTTTTTAAATACACATAAACCAATTCAGTATAAAAAAACTTTATTTTTTATGGAATAGCTTGGCGGACGAGCATATGGGCCACCTGATGGTAAGTGGTCACCATCACCCATAGACTGTAAGAAATGTTAACCATTCCTTACATCGTCAATGCGCCACAAACCTTGGGAACTAAGATGCTATGTTCCTTGTGCGTGTAGTTACACTGTCTCACTCACCCTTCAAACCGGAACACAAGAATACTGCGTACTGTTGTTTAGCGTAAGAATATCTGATGAGTGGGTGGTACCTACCCAGGCGGGCTTGCACAAAGCCCTACCACCATACCATACCATATTCATTGAATTTGACAGTTACAGTTTCGGATATATTTCAATTTCGGATATCCGATGGTTTCAATTATATAACATCCCTGGTTGCCTTTACACTTCGGCGAATGTGCATCCGGTAACGAGCGCACTATAATATTCAAAATGACGTCAACACAATAAAATTATTTATGATACGAATAACAATGTTTCTTGTGAAAATTCTGAAATGTTTAGAAGTTACTACGTCAAAGAAAACGGATAGGAAATATCAAACAAACACACAAATGTTAAAAGCTAGGTTTCGTACTTAATTATAAACAACTATTTTCAGCTCATAGACCAGTATTGACGCAGTTTGTAAGGCTTGTCGTCCAATGCAGTGGAAAGGCGATAACTAGACTGTATATTTTAATACAATCAAGCTATAAAAAAATATATATGCTACAATTTTAATATGATTTTTTTTTTGTATAAATATATTTTCCCTTAATTTATACTAATTGTAATAAATAACCATAAACATAAAATACAGAAATCTTAAGACAGAATACAAAAATACAAACCAAAACATTAAATAGGTATAGACCTTATGGCTATTTAGCTATCTCTTCATATATTCTTAATATTAAGATAGGAAAAATAATTTGGGTTGGTTAAAAAGTACGAGTTAAAACTTATTTATATGAAACCAAAATTCGTTCTAATTTTAATATCATCATGTTCATGTATTATAATCCCAAAAATAAAATAATTACGTAACAATCCTTTTGAGAATAAATCTTGTAATATATTTGAATACTAGCTGTGCCCGTGACCTTGTACGCGTTTGAATTTAACACAAAAAAAACTAATAGCCTAAGTTACTTCCTATCATATCAGTTATCTGCCAGTAAAAGTCGCATCAAAATCGGTCCAGCCGTTTCAGAGATTAGCCGGAACAAACAAACAGACAGAAAAATTTAAAAAAATGTTATTTTGGTATATGTACCGTGTATAGATATGCATTAAGTAAAAAAGGGTTATTTTAGTATTACAAACAGACACTCCAATTTTATAATATGTATAGATATCACATGTTACTTTTATATCATAGAATATTACATCTTCTAATGGATAACAATGAAATCGTACAAAGACCTCAAGCATAACCGGGTCAATGGTAAGCGATTATTTTAAATCGTACAACAGCTGGCTACATGAAATTATAAACAAGCAATAATGACCTTTAATACAACGCAACATGTTATATTAAAGCGTGTATAGTTTGAACGTTTGAATTAATTTGGATTTATGTAATTTTCAAGGTATACCGGATGTATGTAATGCTCTAAATTAATTTGTCATTTAATTTCGAATCGAATTCAGTTCTTATTTAATTAGATAAATATCGTTTATTTAAAGATTGCAGATTCACAGCCCGGTAAATGAATTTTCATATATAACTAATAAGTCTTTATAATTCATATTGTATTCGATAATATAATATCGTAAGAAAGTTTCCATGTGCTGGAAGAATGAGTTCTGAGCCTGAATTATAAAACAAAAACTGTTCTTTTTTCAAATCTTCTCCAAAAAGAAGCGGCAAATGAGCCATTTGATAGTAAGTGGTCACCTCTGTCCACATTGGCGCCGCGCACAAAATTATTCAATAATCATACTGTATACCAACATATACATACATATACATATACATACATTATACCAACCTGAACTGAGATCTTATGTCCCTTGTACACTGGGTCACTCACCATCAAGTCAGAGCACATCAATACTAAATATTACTGCTTGACGGTAGATGATATGAGTGGTACCCAGAAGGGTTTACACAAAGCCCTACCACCATTAGACATGTTTTGTAGTCACTACTAACAGATATACTAGCGTAAATATTACAAATTGAGTGTACCTTAAGAATGCCATATCAGTTCTTTTCAGGTATAAGGAAACAGTTAGCTATTGTTATAACAGGTACAAGGGACACACAGTTTTGTAGCTTATAACATATAAGTACTTTGTTTTAATCCCTGTAAATGCGTTATGCATTTCTACCAGATGAAATAGTACACCCCGTACTATGGCGCCCTAGTACACCAAAATACCAAAGCCAGCCGACCAAGAAAACCAGTGGTACCTCCTCTGCGGGTGTTAAAGCGTCGATATCTTTATAATCATTACATAGTATAAAATAAAGTCGCTTACCATTATATACTACAGATTTACAAATTTTTTGTAAATCTGTAGTATATTTACTATGAGCATTACATCGGTGCGATGCCGGGGTTTGTCGCTAGTTATCGATGTAAAATAAATATCACGCTTTTGAAATGTTATGTTTAATGATTTTAAACTTTTATAGATGTTTATTTTAAAAATCGAACAGTTATCTCGTTTTACGGAAGTTTTAGACAAAAACACAATGTAGTTATTTTTATTTCTAAAATGCGTGTCTAAATCCGAAACTTTACGGGCGACGGAATAAGGGCAACTACAGATTGACGACTCGGGAAGACAAATATTTTGTACGTGTTTACTAATAAAAACGAGATGTATCATGACGGAAGTAGCTTTCGTTTGTATATTATGTATGAAATGACAGACAGAAATATAATTTGTGAATTAAAAAATAACAAATAAAAGGAAAAAATGATGCCTATATTAAGCTGTACAATTGAGCGATGTATGACGAATAGAAAGAGACGGATAAAAGAGAAAGAGAGGCAACATTAATCTGCAGGAGGTATAACGCTTCCTCTTGTGGTTTCTGCCAGTTCACTTTACAATAATAGAAGAACCATTTTTATATATTTTTTTGATTAAGTTTCAATATTATAAAAATGATATGACAAAATAATTTTAGTTTAGTAAATTAATTTATAAGTTATACTATTTATAAGATTAAGAATTAACGCAGAAAAACGTCGTAAGTGTGCAAGAGGCCTATTTCTAACAGTGAAACAATAAAATTAACGAAAATTCACTTCAACGGTTCGTTCAATTCTCTATAACTATTCTGGACATTACAGATGTAACCATTTTGCCGTAAAACTTTTGATAGTGCTTAGCAACAGTGGATTTTTATTTTTTCAAAACATTTTTAAAAAAAATCATACTAATTAGTGTGTACAAATAACAAGAATAAAATCCTACATCCCGTTGGGATATGTTTGTTTGAATATCGAAGCAAAAAGGACCGCGAAGCTTAAACGAAATATCTAGGATTTCATGATTGCCTGGTACTTTAATTTAATAAAGATTTAGGTACACTATGATCTCCTAGTAGTTGTTTTGTTATATTTTGTGCCTGTAACTCTGACATAAGATCAGAAGTCAATTCAATTAAATACTACATTATCATTATTAAAAAAAATGATTAATTTTATATTATTCAGTTGTGGTTTTGTACAAGCCCAAAACCAACAGCTGTGGTATATTTACCTTCTTTTTCAGCCTTTTGTTTTATGACATTTTCAAATTGTTCTTTATATATCATATAGGCTCTTACATAATTTAAAGCTATCACTGGTTCGGACTGTACACTTATATAGAATATATAGTTGTAAATAAAATTACTTTTATTTAGACAGTGTATTCTTGTACGCAAAGGTCTTCGTACTACAATCAGAACATTATTTATATATAGCGTTACTACGGTCTGTGACGCACCTGCCAAGTGCCAACGCACTGGCTGCCAATGATCTGATTATATTTGATGGTATTTAGGTTCGAATGTAATAACAGTTTAATGCTTTTATATATAAAACGGATGTTGATATCAGATTTTCGATATAGCTTAGTATGTCAATGCAGTTGAAGAGAAAAAAGCGGCAAAAGAGAGGTGGTAATCCGACCAAAATAAAAAGTATACTATAATAGTTATCGACCGCGGCTTCGCTTTCGTTTTAGGGAGTTGGTTGTAATGAGTTAGGTTAAAAAGTATTCTATGTCCTTCCTTGGAGTAGAAGAACTACCATGACGATGTTAGCGTTGTAAGAAATATTATTTACAACAAAAATACTATTATTTACAATGCGGCACCAAATTTGAGTGCTTATATGTTATGTCCCATGTGCGGAGAGTTACACTGGGTCACTCACCTTCCAAATTGAAACTGATGCTAGAATATATGATGAATGCATGCTACCTATCTAAGTCTTTAATGGATAAGTCACTATCAATGTATTATATTATGTTAAATTGTCAGTTAATATTAGATTAAAACATTTCCCCTCGTTTCAAATCAGCTAACACAACGTCAGGTGTTCTGTCGTCGAGTAAAATAAAATACATATGTAAGTCAAACAAACATCTATTTTCGTACCAACGTAGAATTATTTCATACATCGTAAAGATGTTCAAATGTTATCACTTGAAGCGCTTTTTTATACAAAACAAAATAAAATACGTAATCATTTTAAATAAAGAAATGCGTAAATTTAAACAAAACTCACGTCGTTCTGAAAAATGTTTGCTCTTGATAGACATCACATTTCGCTGAAACGCTAAAAATAAACATCCTGACTGAACAACGCCTCCTCTTCAATGAGTTTTATAATATATTCTCTGACCGGATTCTTTAAATAGTCATGAATATATTGTAACCAATACATTTGGCTTGGGCTTCTCCAGATCGGCCGGGATCGGCCCTCTCCGGAACCCACTCCGCAATCTTCTTCTGGACCATGACAATCTGACAAAAGGAGACTACTGCCTCCCACGCCGATTCCCTGCGTAGCATCGCCGACACGACTGCCCGCAGGGAGAGATTTCGCCCGATTTCCTGGACCAAGACCTACCTATACGCCGTATACGATACGCCTCCAGCGTATGCTGGGCAGTGTCTTGGTCCCGCAGTGGATACAAACACTAACCTAGACACTTCTTCACGATAATTATTCAAATAAATGTTTTTAGTCTAATCCAAAAAATTATGATTAAATTTATTTGTGTTGTTCGATATATAGTTAAAAATAAAGGGGCCGTTTGATCAGCTGACTATTAATAAAATTAAAACTAGTATATAAAATAAAAACTCATAATACTTATGAATTGATGAAAGTCAATAATATAGATGATAAAAGAGGCCGGTAAATATATTCTTTGCTGTTTTGTGGTAGAATGTGTAGTTGTTAACTGGGCTTATACAAAGCCCTACCACCTAGAAAATATATTTCTATTGAATTATATCTATGACTCTAGTTGACTACCACCAATATTTTAAGCGTGGGTAGATTCTAATTAATTTGATTTTGATATTATTCGATTTAATTAGGTTAAAATTTGAGGAGCCTTGTATGTATGTTGTACTGAATCTAACGGCAATAATCCTCGTCTTCACGTGGTGAAAAAGCTATGATACAAATACCATTTATATGTTATAGCATGCTGGAATAATAGACATTTTTAGCAGTGTTTTTTTTTCAATTTATTGTTCAGTTCAAATATTTTATGATATTATGTAGAATATAGATAATTCAAGAAAAGATTTATATCGATAAAATTATTTCTTAAACGCTTAGGCTGTCACTTCATGATTCAACGTTCGGACGTCGTCGACAGAGGTTGTGTTGAATTGTGCGATAAGATTTTACGATTGAAGATTTAAAACGACACCTGCTTGCCGGTTTTCGTTATCTCTGACGCGTAACATCTGGACTATTGGCTTTGTTTATCGGACACTTGTTTTGTTTAAGGATTGGTCCTATTGTTGTTGTGGAATAGATCTTTTTAGATCTTAATTGTTTCAGTTTAATATTTATTATTGTATATAAATATTTTCGTTTGTTTTATTGTTTTGTTTATAGATGTTTTTCGTTTTCGGCGATGGACGTCGACACTGAGTTGTCGTCCGACGCCCTGGTTCGTAGAAAACGGCCTTATGGGGGCCTTGCTATTTATAACTCCGACTCTGAAACGGAGACGGAGATGAGGTTGGCTGCGAAGAGCAAGCCTGCGATTCGCGGCAAAACCGCGAAAGGACGGGGTAGTGGCCTCGCTCGGGCAAAGGCTGAGCTGAAAGCCAAGGCCAGCGAGGCCAGAGAGGAGGCTTTCGAGCGGTCCCTGCGTAGTCGGGCGTTTCGAAAGGACGCTCCACAGGTTGTCGTGGACTCCGAGGAATCCTCATCCTCGGATGTACACACCGAAGATCCCACGAAGATGGGAGCAGAGGAACTCCGGGCACAAGCTGGCCGAAGCGCAGCCCTAATTTTGGAGGTGGCCCAAAAGTCCACCAATTTAAAAGGTGGCTTTGCAAAGAGGCTGAAGGAGTCGGCGGCTGCACTACAGGGCATTGTAGACGCCTTAGCAGCTCGGACAGAAGCCGAGGAGACGCAAAAGCTCCGTGCCGATAATGGCCGCCTGCGCAAAGAGGTGGACAGCCTCAAGGCCGAGGTAAAGGCTCATCGCCGCGAGTTTGCAGAAATGCGGACCAAGGTGGCAGGGGCAAGTGATGCTTCCGGCTCGGCACAGGATGCTCAAATGGAGAGATTTAAAGCCTCCATAATTTCTTCGGTCGGCGACATGATCAACGCACGGTTTGCCGCACTAGAGGAACGGTTGCCTCCCGCAAAAATACATCGCCCTCCGTTAGCTGCGGATAAGAGGCGGGAGGTGGCACAGCAGAATGCTACGCCCTACACGCAGGCTGTCCAGCCTGCTCCACCGCCGAAAGCTGCACCCGCGCCAAAACGGGCGCCACCTGCTGTTCCGACGGCATCTATTGCTGGTCCCTCAGGCGTTCAGCCTACGTCGGAGATAATTCCGCCACAGATGGTCCAGGAGGTGTCCTGGTCCACTGTAGTTAAAAAGGGAAAGAAGGGAAAGCCGGCTTCCCTTCCGACTGTTGCAACCACCACAGTTGCGCCTATGGTGCCTAAGGCAGGACAAGCAACTAAGCCTAAGCTGTCCGCGCCTCGTACAGCTGCAGTGGTATTAACTCTGCAGCCGGAAGCGGAGAAGAAAGGCATCACGTATGCTCAGGTCTTGGAGCGCGCTGAGCAAAGCGTGAAACTCCAAGACCTTGGGATCAATGGTGGGCTCAAAGTTCGACGCTCAGCGACGGGGGCCAGAGTGTTGGAGCTGCCGAAAGCACAGACGGAACAGGCAGAGAAACTAGCCGACAAGCTCCGTACGGTGCTGGATGGAGTGGCCAACGTTGCTCGCCCCATAAGAAAGGTGGACATCAAGGTGACAGGGTTAGACGACTCCGTCACTAAAGATAAAATTATTGCCGCAATCGTTCGCGAGGGGAGTTGCCCCGCTGAAACGGTAAGGTGCGGGGATATTTCACGAGGACCTGGTTCCATGGGTATGGTCTTCGTGTCTTGTCCAATAACTGCGGCAAAAAAGCTGGCTGTCACCGGTCGTCTTTTGGTTGGGTGGAGCTCGGCCAGAGTATACGTGATGGAGCAGCGCCCTCTGCGCTGCTACAAGTGCATGGGTCTAGGCCATACAAGGTTGCTCTGCCCATTCAGTGCGGAACGAGGAAGCCTTTGCTACCGGTGCGGCGTTGATGGACACAAATCGTCTACATGTACCGGGAAGCTGCACTGCGTAGTATGCGCAGACGCCGGCAAGCCCTCCGGGCACGTGATGGGGTCTAAAGAATGTAGCCCCCCCATCACGAAAGGTAAGGTGGCCCTCGCTACTCAGACTACCAATAACGTCGGACGACGCCAGGCTGAGGAGGAAGCTGCAATGTCAACATGAGCGCAGACTTCAGCTTCCTTCAGACGAATATCAACCACTGCGCCGGGGCTCAGGATCTTCTACTGCAGTCCATGGCGGAGTGGCAGGTAGACCTGGCGGTGGCCTGTGAACCCTACTACGTCCCTCCCCTACCTCACTGGCTGGGAGACTTGGACGACACCGTAGCGGTCCTCACGAGGAGCGGAACGGGGCCCCCCCTCTCACTCATCGAAAGGGGTTCGGGCTACGTAGTCGTGGGGTGGGGGGAGTACGTCGTCGTCGGGACGTACTTCTCCCCTAACCGCAGCCTGGCTGAGTTCGAGACCTATCTCGGCTTGGTCAGAGCTGCGGTGGCCAGGCAGTCGCCGAAACCGATAATGGTTCTCGGCGACTTAAACGCGAAGTCACGTGCCTGGGGTAACCCTGTCACGAATCCGCGAGGGAGGGCCGTCCAGGTGTGGGCCCTGCTCTCCAACCTGTCCCTTCTCAACAGGGGACAGGTTCACACCTGCGTTCGCCATCACGGGGGTTCCGTGGTGGACGTTTCGTTCGCCACTGCTGTCGTAGCACGCAGAGTGGTTGATTGGAGAGTGGAGGAGGAGGTGGAGACTCTATCGGATCACCGGTACATCCGATTTGAGATCTCCACTTCTCGCAGGCCGGCGGAACCCCAGAGGGTGCCGACCACGTTGCCGAGGTGGTCTCTCAGCCAGGTCGATCGAGAGCTGGTCAAGGAGGCCGCAATCGTGCAGCGGTGGGGTTCCGCAGCGAGGAGGGAGGGCGCCAGCGCAGAGGAGCTGGCAGGCCGGATGCGCAGTTCACTCAAGGAAGTCTGCGATGCGGCCATGCCTCGGACCCGGCGCAGAGTTCCGCGCCGACACGTATACTGGTGGTCGCCCGAAATCGCCGACCTTCGGGCGACGTGCTGTCGGGCACGGAGGGCCTACGTCCGCTGTCGAAGACGCAACGGCCTCGACACGGATTTGGAGGGACAGTTGCTGGACGCCTATCGCCAGCTGAAAAAAGAGCTGCAGCTGGCGATACGCAAGGCCAAGGAGAAGGCCAGGGAGGAACTTCTGGCGGGTCTCAATCGAGACCCGTGGGGGCGCCCGTACCGCGGTGTACGCGGGAAGTTCCGCACCCAAGGCGCCCCCGTCATCGAGACGATGCCACCGGAACTCCTCCTTCGCCTGGTTGGGGAACTCTTCCCCCATCCAGGCGAGCACGTCCCTCCGCAGATGGCGCCCCGCTCCGTGACCGAAGACCCAGTGGTTTCACCACTGATTACGGAGCGGGAGATGGAGATGGCCCTCGGTCGCTTGAGGGCCAGGAAGACGGCGCCGGGTCCGGACGGGGTTCCAGGGCGTATTCTGTGCGACGCCCTGGAATACCTAGGTGCAAGGCTTCGGGAGCTATTCGACGAGTGTCTGTGCAGCGGGCAGTTTCCGAAGCCTTGGAAAGAAGGGAAGTTGGTCCTGTTGCCGAAGGAAGGTCGGCCGTTGGATTCCCCTTCGGCATACAGGCCAATTGTGCTGCTGAACGAGACGGGAAAACTCTTCGAGAAGGTCCTCGCAGCCCGTCTCGTTCAGCACCTCGAGGAGGTCGGTCCGGGTCTCTCGGAGGCGCAGTACGGATTCAGGGCGGGCCGATCGACAGTCGACGCCCTGAATGCCCTGAAGACTCGGACGACGGAAGCGGTGGCCCGGGGGCAGGTCGTCCTGGCTGTGTCGCTTGACGTGGCGAACGCCTTCAACAGTCTCCCTTTCGAGACGATACGGGAGGCACTCCGATACCATGGGGTGCCGACCTATCTGAGGAGACTGCTGGAGGCGTACCTCCAGGACAGGGAGATCCTCTGGGCGGGGGTCGATGGGAGGATCGTCCGGCATCGAGTGGGCTGCGGCGTTCCACAGGGGTCGGTCCTCGGCCCAATTCTATGGAACGTCGGTTTCGACTGGCTCCTGCGGGCTCCCGTCCTTCCCGGGATGGGGGTGTTGTGTTATGCTGACGACACTCTCGTCACGGCGATTGGACGGGACTTCCGGGAGGCGGCTCGCCTTGCCGAAGTCGGAACGGCTCTCACCGTGGACCGCATGGGAATGCTGGGCTTGAGGGTCTCCATATCCAAAACGGAGGCCCTCCTCTTTCACGGTCCACGAAAAGGACCCCCACGAGGGGCGAGTATCACCGTCCAGGGGACGGTTATCAAGGTGCAGGCCCAGATGAAGTATCTGGGCCTGATCCTGGACGGACGATGGAGCTTCGGGCAGCATTTTGTTCATCTCGGCCCAAGGCTCATCAACGCCGCTGCCGCTCTTGGTCGCCTCCTTCCGAATGTGGGAGGGCCGGGGTCGCTATGCCGGCGTCTTTATTCCGGCGTAGTGAGGTCGATGGTGCTGTACGGTGCCCCGATCTGGATAGACGCCCTCACCGCTAAAAATCGGGCTCTGCTGCGAAAGCCGCAGAGGGTCATAGCGGTGAGAGGCATCAGAGGGTACCGTACGGTGTCGTGGACTGCGGCGACACTTCTCGCGGGCGATCCGCCCTGGGAGCTCCAGGCGGAGGTGCTCGCGGAAGTGTACCGGTTCCGGGTCGAGGCGAGGGACCGCGGCGACCGTCCAGGGTCGGCGGAGATCGGGCGGATCAGGGCTCTAGCCCAGCAAGCCCTGATCGCCCGATGGCAGGAGGATCTGGGGACTCCCACGGCGGGCCTAGCGACAGTGGAGGCGATCCGTCCCCACTTGAGTCGCTGGGTCGAGAGGAAGCACGGCACACTGTCGTATAGAATGACGCAGGTACTTACCGGACACGGATGCTTCGGTAAGTACCTGCACGGGATAGCGCGGCGGGAGGAGTCACCCTCCTGTCACGAGTGTGGTGCGCCAGTGGACACGGCGTACCACACCCTGTACGAGTGTGCTGCGTGGGGGCCCCAGAGGCACATCCTTGCGGCGACTATGGGCGGAGACCTCTCGCTACCGAGCGTTATCAACACCATGCTCGGTAGCGAGGTGTGCTGGTCAGAGATGCGCTCCTTCTGCGAAAGTGTCATGTCGCAGAAGGAAGCAGCGGAGCGGGAGCGGGAAAAAAATGCCGCCGCTGACTCGCTCCGCAGAAGACGACCGGGGAGAAGGAAAAGGCGCTACGCGCATCTTCTCCCTCCGCCTCAATAGGCGCCGTAGGGACCAGGGGGGGTCCCAGTACCCTGGGAATCCCCCCTAGTTGTTGACCGTCAGGGCGTCACGGTAGCATGCGTAAGCGATCCCGTGGCGTCCGCCGAAAGACGGAGAGGGTACCGCTGGTTTTTTAGTGGGTAAACCCGGTGTGCTTGGGCGCACTAGGCGTTCAGGGCTCCGGGGAGTCCCACACACCCCCCCACTTTCCATCACGTGGGGGAAGCGCGTAAAGCGTTTTTCCAGCGTAATAAAAAAAAAAAAAAAAAAAAAAAGGCTGTCACTTCATCAGAATATTTAATTCCATACCAATAAATTGAATATCACGTATATCAAAGTCATAAACAAAAGAGAGACATAAATTCATCCGAGTTTCTCATTAAACAACTTTTAATAAAAATATTATTCATACGATCATTAATTCCATCATACATCTACAGCATTTAAGAAAATAAAAGAGATACCGTAAAAGCGATTTTGACGCCTCGGGCGGCCATTACACATGAGATCCACGAGAAAATTACGATGGTATCGACATGTTACATCTTCATACGGAAGCATTTCATACCGTCAGACATCACACGTCACTTCGAATTTATTCCATACTAACGACCCGCCCTGACTACGCATGGTTGCAATGCTGATACTAAATATACTACAGAATTTGTTTATTTACGACATCACATTAGATACTTTTAAAATTGTCAGCGTTTCTTTACTATATTGTCCATGATTCATATACAAAAATCTTCGCCACGAATCACTCTATCTATTAAGAAAAAAGCATCAAAATCAGTTGCGTATTTTAAAGAACTAAGCATACATAGAGACAGACAGCGGTAAGCGACTTTGTTTTATAATATCTAAAGATTCGTACATATTAATATATTCATACATAGATTAAGATAACACAGATTATCGCCTACTAATATTGTACATGCGAAAAAAAGGATTTGGATGAAATTTTAAAGTATTATAGGTTATACATCAGAATAACAAATAGCTAACAAATAACTAGTATTTAATAAAACATATGTTTAACTGTTTATATGTTTAACGTTGCAAAGAAAACCTAAAAAATTACACCTGATTGCAAACTTATTTCTGATTGATTATATAAACATTCCAAATTTAAATCCTGGTAATATTATCTGTAGCGATTGATGCTTTAAAACTGTGTACATTTTAGTTAAAATGATTTGATCTTGACACGAAATATATTTCGCGCTTCTAGCGATGTGTTTAAATTGCACACGCCTTTTCATGTTTCTTTCATAAATCAATCTAATACTCATACATTACTTCTTCAGCAATGCCAATTTCATTGATTTAATAAATGATTCATAGGCCCGATGTTGCCATTACTTATACAGAAGATAAATTATTATCAGTTATCATCAGGGATCTCCCTTTTATTAAATAAATTGCAGAGAAAGTTAATGTGATGATAAATTGTCAATAGATAGATAGACCAGATACTCGCTGACTTTCATTTAACTCGCAAATAAACTAAATAAATATCGTACGACATAAAATCTTCCAAAGTAAATATATTTTCGAGCCCTCATTACCGGTCGATCGAGAATCCATGGTAATGAGACGTGTTGTCAAATGACTGATGCCGATTAATCGATACACCGGGCCTAATAACATACACGGATACACCATTAAATTCCTTAACGCCATATATTTAAAGGCTTTAATATCTTGATGTAATATTGCTAATGGTGATGGTAATGATACAAGTAACACCTACGCACGAAGATGATTGTAAGATTTGATTGCCGGTAATGAGATTTTAATTATAAAGATTTCGTGTTCATTGAAATAATATGTTTTATCTTTATTTTAGAAATAAATATGTATGTTGAATTGAAATATAATAGTACATCTACATGAGTCTTCCAATCATTGAGATTACCTTGGTAAATGAATAAAGACTATTTGAGAATCCTGACGTAGTGGGGCGCTAGAGCGGCAATTTTGCACGTGAGTTTCGAGAGGTGAATAGAAAAAAACATCAATTTGAAATTACATAATATATTCTATCCTCGAATCATTTAGACCAAAACGTTTCGTTACAGTACGGTTATTTTCTGGGAAGAAGACATTGTGCAATCCTAGGTGGATTATATATTTGTACATTCAACCGCCAATAAGCAATACTTAGTATTTTTAAGATGGTGAAAAGGCACAACAACATTTTCGTTGCTAAGGTTAGTAGCATATTGGTGCTTTGAAGAATATTTAATATTTTTCAGAGATCATATAGATATATTTGGACAGCGGTATCCAAACTATCAGATGACCTACCAATCCAACTACTAAACTGAATCAATCACAACACACAATAGCATTATTGCTATAAATAGAAGTAAATATTTAGCTACAAATGATTAAACTGCTAAACAAACCTTCGAAGCGCAATCTTCAAAAGATTACTAACGATCATTACTGATAACGTGGAACACATCTTGACAAGAGTTCACGTGTGCGATTTTCGTGACGTCACTTATAAACAAAACAAGATCAACAAGCGACATAAGATTTAATGCAGATCCATCCGTGTGTGTATCCACTTACTATTTACGTACGTACATATATGCAAGAGATCCCGTGGTGTCATCGTGAAGACACGTTGAGATTCCAGTGAATCCCACATAGATTCCCCTCCCAATTCACGTGCGGGAAACGCAATAGAGCGGTTTTTGTCAGCGAAAAGAAAAAAGTATAATCACTGGAAAAAAGAACAAAGCTTGTTAATGCTTCTAAATCTCAACGTCAAAATATACCGAGGCTGGTCTTTAACATCAGTCTTTACCTAACTAATTTCAATAAAGACTAAATACTATGTTTAGTTGTATATCTCAAAAAGGATTTATATGACGTGAAATAACCAGACGCACGTCTCATAAATATTGCCAATTTCAAACATGTCAGAGCTAATATATATGAATATGTTTATTTGTATAATGTCACATATTAAATTAATGGTTAAATAAATGGGATTAAACCCGTCTGACAATATTAAGAGGCTAGACTAGCTATCCGAACAATATTAAATTACTCGTTGAGGAAATGTTGTATCTAATTGAGAACAAGTAAGTCATGTGAATTACGACCAATAAGCCGTTAAGTAGTGAATGTAACACACGAAGACTATAACACTCTAAATCTATTAGCGTTTATAGCTTAACAATTGAAAGAGTTAATAGAAATAAAACAGACGATCATAAATTGGCTATACGTTTTAGAAACGTCTGCGAAACTTCTCAGATCTCTCTTGATTCATCAATGAGTTTCATATAAATCTAATTGATAAACGGTAAACAAATGCTTGAACTAAAATTTACAAATACCGAAAGAATAGGCTCATTCTTGGTAGTGTTTTTTTTTTATAAATATTGGACAATATCATACACATTGCTCTGATCAAAATGTAGTAGTAGCTAAAGCACTTCACTAAAAGAAAATCAGAAGTAGCGACGTTACAAACACCCAGACCTAAGACAACATAGAAAACTAATGGACTTTTTCTACATCGACTCGACCGGCAATCGAACCCGGAACCTCGGTGTAGCGTATCCATGAAAATTGGTGTACTCGCTACTCGACCACGCAGGTCGACATTTATGTTCAAACATGAGACCGATTACAATTAGATTTATCAGTCTGCTAACCAATATAAAAACAAAATAACTCCATAAATAGAAGAACTTACATAACGGATTGTATTGAGCAAAATTTAAGTACGACCACCCAAAGGACTAAGGCGCATGTGAACCAATCTCCCCATTAGGACTATCACGTTCGGTCACGCACGTGTCCTGGTAACTGCATCCGGAAGGTGTAACTTTATGCAATCGACGATTGTATTTGTGATGCATCCATCACGTGTTTGACATGTATATTGAAACGTGACCTTACTTCTTGATCTTTCTTTATCGTGTTCTATTGAACTGTTCTCTCACTTCGACGTATTTTTAAACTTCCATTTTTTGATAAATGTTCGATAAATTTGGTAGTTAGTTAAAGTAAATTGATGAACTAACGTAACATAATCTTTAAAGGGCAGACATTCATTGGGACTTTTGTAGGTTTTCTCATGATTTGTTTCGCCACTGAGAACGACCACAAATTAAATACCTGAAAATTTAGAGATGTTTGCTCGAGCTTTGAACCCGTAGTCTTCCGTTAAAATGTAAATATTTTGACCACTGTGCAGTTCGTACTACAATAATAAGAAACTTAACTTCATTATCTGTCATATATGATAAGGTTAAAATTTAGTGAGGTAATTTTGATATTGTAGATGATATCAGAATCATGATAAAATTATGTTTCTGTTTATAATGTCTAATGACATGGAAATTTTATAGAAGTTGAAGGATGGGGAGTAGGAAAAACACCGCACAAAATAAACCAACATAAACAAAACCACAATTAGTAACTCATTATATTAATTAGTACCAATAAAAGTCTAAACGCCAAAGTCGAATGTAGGCACAAATTCTCCAAAAATAATCAACTTTCTAATAGATCTTTAGTCATTTTTATGTCAACAATTTGAAATTCAGTTTCTATACTTATATCATGGAAGTTTCCTATGAAACCTTATAAATTCTTATTGATGCCACTTCGATACAGTCCAATTACGTGTATTCCCGCTACACATCATCCCGTTCCCATAAATGTTTGTACGACTAATATATGGCGTCTCGTATGTATCAGAAACCATTGCCATATAACGACTATTATAACAATGGCTTAGATCGACTCAGTTCCAAGCGCTTTTAGAGTTTTCCTCGATACTTCTACATCATATATTATATATATATATATATATATATATATATATATATATATATATATATATTTCTAACCTACTTTAAGAGTTTTGAAAGTGATCAAATATGTTTTTAATTATGAAATAGGTGGAAAACGAGCAGGACGACCATGGAAAGTGACTACCACCGCCCATGGACATCTGCAACACCAGGGGGCTTGCAGGTGCGTTGCCGGCTTTTAAGATAGGAGTACGCTCTTTTTCTGAAGGTTCCTACGTCGTATCGGTTCGGAAAGACCGCCGGCGAAAGCTGGTTCCACACAGTGGTTGTGCGAGGCAGAAAATGACTAAGAAATCGCGATGTTTTGGATTTTTGGACATCATGGTGGTGCGGGTGAAACTTTTGTGTAGCTGGTACAACTTTTGTTGAGAAAAGTCAAAAGTGATACATGAATGAGATATTAGAACTTTTGGATTTACTCAAATTAATATCATTATTCGTCAAGTTTTGTAGTATTATTTGAAAATTATTATATTAATAATTGTGTATCAGATATAACAGTTGTTTTTCGTGCAAATTATGTAAAGAATATCGTAAAATCAAGACTTGTATGACCAATTATTAGTCACTAACGGATATGTTAATAAAAAATTCTCAAGAAAGCTCTTAAAACTGGAACGGTAATAATGTATATCATGATATTAAAGTTCAATGCTCCAGCGAAAAGTTGTGGTCGCCATTCAACACCACGGGTTGATTCGCACGGTATGCCAATAAAATGCCAATGCTGGTAAGGTACACCTTGCGGTTGGCACGCATGATTTATTCGCGGTTCCTCCTTCCTGGAACGTCATCGAGTTATAAACTGAGAGGAGTAATATTGAAGATTATATACCCTATAAAGCAAATGACTTTATATTCCAAAAATAAACTCAAAATTTGTTTTTGTGCATTAAAAGTTCAATATTTATGAATAATGTTCGGATAATTTAACAAATCTGGTTTTTTTATCAATTTGTGAATTCCTCAATTATATAAAAATCATCTATGAACTGACGACTATAAAGTTGACTATAAAGTTGATACTGACTGACTATAAAGTTATAGAATCAAAATCAAGTCTTTAAAAGTTTAAAGAATTTTCGTAATGGTGACATGATATCTCCGAGATTCACTCATGGAACTTAATAACTTCTCACTCAATATGATTAACGCTTATATTCGTAGCTAGATTTAAACTCACCTTTAACGTTTAATCATTACAACTTTCTAAACATATATTCGACTGAGATATAAGATCCTATTCAAAATTAACCTACAACACTCACTCACACAATCGTGTAAGAGAATGATATTATTTACAAATAGATGCAAAGAGTACAATTAAGATTACTGTTATTCGTATTGTTGATATCAGATGGTCATTGACCTGTCATTATAATTAGAATACCCAGCTTATGATACAATCTTGGAGTCGATCCAGAGATCTCTCAAAAAGATTGTGACATCGAAAGATTGAAATTATACGAATAATTTGAGATGCAATCCTATCTGTTTCATGTTTATATTTGAATACTAACTTCTTTATTTAACCGAATTACCAATGACTCGGTAAAATTAAATTAACGAATCTTCGGAAAATGTTTTCATGACAAAAGTTCGCAAACTATCTATATCTCATATTCCATGAAGTATAACTCTATAAAATTGCATAAGTACCAATATTGTTATATGTTTTTTAAGAACAATAAATATATCGACTTTAAATAAATATTATTCAATAATAATAGTAGATTAAGAACACATAGGTCTTTAATCTAAAAAATATGCTCCTATAAGAAATATTTATTCCCTACATCGCCAATACACCGCCAACCTTGGGAACTAAGATTTTCTCTAGATGTTAAGTCCCTTGTATCTTTAAGACAATTTAATTTTCAATTATAAAAAAGTTACACGTGTTAAGGTTTCGTGCAAGCGTTAAAGCACCACCCACACATCAATCAACCCAATACAAAGTATTGCTATGAAGAAAATTAATTGGGAGATGAGAATTTCCTATGGAGTGATGACCGAATGAAACGTGGGTGGTACTATATATTAATTTGAAAACTTTAAGTGGATGATTTGACAATAATATGTTTATAGTTAAGTGTGTAAGAAACTTCAATGCTTACTGGTTTCTACTCATTAAATATCTTGGCTCAAATTTATAATAATATTATAAATGTGAAAGTAACTCTGTCTGTCTGTCATTCACTACCAAATCGCTGAATCGAATTAGATGAAATTTGGGTACGAAGCAAATTTGAACTCCAAGGAGTTCAGGCTACATTTTTTGCCTAACACATGTCAATCAAACTCCTAAAACATTAACAAAACCGCAAGCGACAACTAGTGGGCTAATAAAAAGTTCCATGAAAATGTTTTCATTCGATTTCGTAATACCGGAAAATTTACTCTTTTATATAACACCATAAACAATAGGGTGTTATGCAATACTAAAATAGTCAATACTATGCGCCAGGTGGTGCACGAAATGAAATAATATAATAAAAAAGTGTTTTTTCTCGTCTTTTATAGCAATAAATCTATTTTACGACGGTCGTTCGTATGCACTGCAATATGCTATAAAATTTCAAACTGTCGATTATTATATTTTAATGTGATATCGTTTGTATTGCGTTTAATGTTGGTACAAATATTGGTTTTACGTAATTAATTTGTAACAATGTTTGGCCCAATTGCAATGGTTATTTTTACAAGATTCGTTTTAGCTAGCAATGTTTGTTGTTTGGCTAAAATCCGGCCAAATTAGATCACCTTCCTGTTGTTTTACGAAGATGAAATTTTACACGTCGATTTAGTTCTAATAAGAATTTATTTTTATCTTACGCATCATTCTTTATCTAGGATTGACTTCAAGCGAAGGAACCCTGGAGGCAAAGGTTCCATTACATAGTAGAAACACTTATGGCAGAATTTCATTGAAACAAAATATATGCAGGTTTCCTTATATTTTTTTTTTCTTTGAGCACGAAATGATTTGTAAATACAAATTAAGCACATGACAATGCAATCGTGCTTGCCTGGGTTGGAATAAGCAATGATCGGTTAAGAAGCCATCGGTTCTCAGTTTATAAGGTATATCATCTAATCGACTTACTGAATTTGTTCTTATATAATTATCGTATTTAATGACTTTATCTAACATGACTTTGTGTTTTTTTTTTAATGTTAAAAAAGAGTAACGACTGAGTTTCTTGCCGGTTCTTCTCGGTAGAATCTACTTTCCGAACCGACGGTAGCTTCACTTAATTGTAAAATGACGATTCAAAAGTCCCTGTAAAAGCCTACTTGAATAAATTTTATTTTGATTTAATTAGGTTTAAAAAATAATTTATTTTAAAGTTACACATAAATGTATGAGAGAAGGATGCAAATAGACCTACGACCAAATAACGTGTTTACAAATTCGCAAATATTTTTTTTTAGTTCGTATATGACTTTCTCTTAGACGAATATATGGCGCCGGTATTAAGTTATCAGCGCCTCTCAAACTAAATCCATCCTCAAAACGGTTATGAAACAAAAAAAGTCGTTCGAAGATAAATTTAATGGACTTTCTTCTTGGAAAACGATAAAATTGAATATTTCCAAGAACGATTTATTCAGTATCGTAAAATATCGAAATCTGCTAAAATGTAAGAAATAATCAAGACGACTCCTTAAATAGATTAAAACGAAGTCGTTTTTCATAACAGCCTATTGGTCTGTAAAGATCTTCTAAACTACATTTGGTGTATTGCAAACTTTTCCATAATTGAGACAATTTCTTTGGAAACTCTTTAGTAGTACATTCATATAATTAACACATTAATGTTAGACAGCTTTTAATTGCGAACAAGTTTTGATCTTCGATTTTAGATTGATCAATACTTTGAACTGATCAATCTTAACCGAGGATTGTGGGCTCAAACCCGGGCCATCACCATGGTACTTCAATCTGCTAATTTAATATTCAAAATACATAGATTGATGTACAGTAAACCAAGCTAAATGTATGTATACTCTGTTACACTTGGATCTAACTCACGTTATAGAGACGTGTTGTCGTCGATTTTTTATGATCAGAAAGCATCATCACAATTTAATTTTTGGATTTCAATATCACGACTTATAATGCCCATTAATCGCTACACTCATTGACTCAATTTGTCCTTGTTGATTGGTATTTGTCTTAAAGACATTCTGGATTCTTCAGCTGATGACTGTATTTTTTAAATGTTGAAAAAGAGTAACTACCGAGCTTCTTGCTGGTTCTCGGTAGAATCTGCTTTCCGAACTACGACTACGAACTACGGTAGCTTACTTAATTGTAAAATGACGATTCAAAAAAGCTTGTAAAAGCCTACTTGAATAAAGTTCATTTTGATTTGATTGGATCGCGATGTTAGTTGATAGTTTATCTGATCATTCTATTGGGATTGTCGTTTTAATTGTAATCTAGAATCTCCTTAGTGCTTGCTAGTTATGCCCTTTTGACTCTCTCTAATGAGTTGTAAGTGAACTTATGGCCATTTCTTTATTCATTTACAAATGTAATATAATATTTCAAGCGTTTTCTAATAATTCATTTTCATAAATCGAATATCATAATTTCTGACATTATCGCATTTGCAGACGGTCAAGAGCTTCGCGATGCAAAATTAGCTTTTGAAACCTTCAATGGCTTGAATGAACTTCATCTAACTATTTTTAAGACTGTTCCATATGGTTGTTGGATCATCTCGATTTAATTTTCGAACTTGTTCTAATTTCGAATTCAAAATTTAAATTTGTTTGTTCATTATTTAAATGTTTTATTATCGATAGTTAAGCTACAAATATCGACACGATTTTTAACATTGAAATAATTTAATTTATAATTAATACAATCGAAGTTAAATTGAATGAATGTACTTTTAATGGTACATTTTTTTTATAATTAGATTGTATTATCGTGATAAGGAAAAATACAAATTAGCTTAATTTTTTCGTAGGAATTTTTACTAAAAAGTTTTAATAAATTTATACGATTTTTAATAAGAATACTATGGAAATACTTTGAAATATACGTACACACATACACAATGTGTGTATATTGACATCAAATACATCGATTAAATATATTTTGACGCTCTACATAGGAAAGAAATTAAGAAAAACCGTGTTAGATTTCCGCTACGTGACTAACAACACATAAGACTTATTTTTATCTGCAGCCTAATTCTGTTAACAAATGAGTAATGAGTTTCGTTAGTTACAGTTTTGATGGATGAGATACGAGTCAAATGTGAATTGTATATAAATAAACGAGATACATACTTTCGCCGTTTGGTAAACATCAAACATTATATGTTTTAACATATAGTAACACAGATTTATTATATACAGTATATTTAAATCTTCTTTACGTGTGTATGTCATGTAACTTATCACACAGAGGAAACGATTTCCTTACGAAAGAACAGCTTTAATACTTTTTATGTTATAGGTTTGCGGACGAGCATATAGGCCACCTGGTGGTAAGTGGTATTGGCACTAGACATTGACACTGTAAGAAATAATAACCATTCGGAACTAAAATGTTATGTCTTTTCAAACCGGAAGACCATACTTAATACTGTTGTTTGGCGGTGGAATAACTGAAGAGTGGGTGGTTACCCAGACAGACTTACACAAAGCCCTACCTCCAAGTAAAATACACTCTTCCTTTCATTATAAGATGCAGGCTCTGGCATGTTTTTTTTATGGAATAGGTTGGCAGACGAGCATATGGGCCACCTGAAGTTACGTGGTCACCATCACCCATAGACAATGACACTGTAAGAAATGTTAAATATTCCTTACATCGTCAATGCGCCACCAACCTTGGGAACTAAGATGTTATGTCCCCTGTGCTTGTAGTTACACTGGCTCTCACCTTTCAAACCGAAACACAACAAGACTGCGTACTGTTGTTTAGCTTTAGAATATCTGATGAGTGACAAATCTACTACCAAAAGAGTTTGAATGTTACTGAGAATTTCATTACACAAAAATCTAATAGCAATTTATAGACCCGATTCAGGGTCAAATCAAGCAACCTTCTATTATAGCCACTTGATCAATAAGGCACATAACTAGAAACTAGAAATAAACATTTTAACTATCAGCAACATTTAACTATGAAATCTCTAGCCCATATAATCTTAATCTACGGAACTTAAAAGAAAGTATTTATTCAGTCGCCGAATGTCGTACAAATGTTTATATTTTATCTTCAAAGATAAATTTGACGTTATCTATAAATAAACATAAATAAAACTTTCGGTCCGTTGAAACTGACAACTCGACTTCTCACAGAATAACAAGCCAATGCCTCTATGATTAACTCAAGCGCTTTTCTATTCGATAACTTATTACTAACTTACCTTTACTTTTACTTAAAACCAACTCTCGTGGTGATTGAATTTATGGCATCATTAAGTCCCTACTCGACATTCTGCTTTCCAAATATAAGATGTCGAAATAAATCAAATCAAGATATTCTTCATTCAAATAGGCTTATAAAAGCACTATTTGACGTAACATTAAATTTAAAGAACCGTTTCGGAAAGAAAATTCTACCGAGAAGAACTAGCTAAAGCACTTGTGTTATGGAAAATCAGAAGTAACGACGGCACCACAAACAACCAGATCCAAGACAACATAGAAAACTAATTATAATCTATATCGACTCGACCGGGAATCAAACCCGGGACCTCGAGTGGCGTACCCATGAAAACCGGTGCACACACCACTCGACCACGGAAGTCACCAAATTTGTTAAACTTATTATGACAGTAATCATTATATCTCACATAAATATATTTTATTAAATATTCTTTATTATTGACGTTGAAACAAAATTCGCTGTTAAAACAAAACAATGAAAAGTAAGTATTTCAATTAAGTGCACATTTCCAATACGACACGTATAATTAAAAGTGTCATATTGCTAATGTATAATCCGCTTTCATAGCCATCTTTCTCCTGAGTCAATATGAATCATATCCAATCAGCACATATGTTCTCGCTGTCAAAGTCATAAATTCACATAGTATATGTTGTGTTCAAGAAATTATGCAATTAAAAGCATGAGGAATATCTTAGATCTTCATATTTGGGTTCATATCGTAACCAATATGAGTACAATAGGTCTACAATTAAGATTTATGTGACAGTTAAGATAGAGTCGATTACAGTTTACTATAAGTTCATAAAATTGTCTTCGGAATAATTTCTTATTATTATTATTATTGATCTCGATTTTTTTATATAATTGGGTTTTCACACAACCACTTTGTGGAACCAGCTTTCGACGGCGCTTTTTCCGAACCGATACGACATGAGAATCTTCAAGAAAAGAGCGTACTTAGCGTACTTCCTCAAAAGCCGGTACCGCACCTGCAAGCCCCCTGGTGTTGCAGATGTCCACGGGCGGTGGTAGTCACTTTCCATCAGGTGAGCCTCCTGCTCATTTGCCAACTCACATAAAAAAATCATGTATACCATCTCTGGTGATTTCGTAATAGAGAAAATACTTATATTTTCTCGAAATAATAAATAATACGTCGACATTCTAGACACTAACAATAGCATTTGTCGTGACCGGAGGACGAACCTTCGACCCTGTAATTGGAAACGAACTCGCTGCAGTTCGAGTAATACATTTATGAAATAAAATATAAAATTAGAATGAAAAGTCGTTTACCGAGTTATTTTAATAGGAGGCTGTAGGAACACTTGATACCGTTACGAGATCGCCAGTGAATTACCACTGCCACTTGAAATTATGCGTGTTTCCATTGTACTTCATTTGGATGATACGTAAATGAAAACGGACTTGGATAAAATAAGTCAACGTTACGTTTTTTTTTTCATACAATGGAAACCTTGACAAAAGTACTCGGGTCCTTAATGAAACCACTAAGATGGATAATTTCGGATGAGATCGCAGATGCTGTCCTGTATCGTGTCGATATAACGCATCTGCGGCCCCTTTCTTACTACTCGTGATGACATCATGACCTATCACAAGGAGACAGCACAGGAAATATATAATTATATAATAGTATTTATGCAAATAGATGTACTATCAATTCCCTCACTTTCATAAGGAAATAGAACTATATTTCGATAGTACAACTAATATTTTTTGACAGATGTAAACCGTTTATTCATCCGACCTGCAATTCAAACCCAGAATCTCAGTATTACAGTCTCAGTTGATAAATAATGCTATAATTTTAAAATGTCATAAATCTAATTCTTTATGTAATAAAATGTCCTTGATTTTATTTTAAGTCGTGTAATATTTACGTGCGCTATATAAGTGCGTGCTAATTTGTCCGTCATTTCGTTTATGGAGACAGTCTTTTGGTTACGAACATTCTGAGAATACTTTCGTAACGCTATTTCGTTTAATATTCAGATTTTTTAAATGACTCTCAACCATTACTTTGATTAAAATAAAAAAAATATACAGACGAATTAATAACCTTTTTCATATTTGAAGTCAGCTTACAAATAGCAAAATTTAATTAAAATTATAAGCACCTGAAGTTTCCCTTCACCACTGATAGTGAAATGAATTAATGCAAAATCACATAAAAAATCCAGTGAAACTCGTCTGGGTTCGAACCCGCAATCACCGGTTGAGATGCACGCGATCAAACCCATCCTGGCTCATTTGTGCCAAATCTTCTAAATATGAACGCATTCAAATAAGTTGCTCAAAAGATACACGATCATTTACAGATGCACCGACTATTATATAAATAGACTATACGTCAATATCATCGTTGCATATAATGGAAACGAACCCCGTGTCAAGTGTCAGTAACAAGGCTAGCTTTCTTCTGAACAGACCGCATTATACTGCACATGTGCATCCATACGAAATTAAACCTTGTCCCATTACAATAAGAACCACCCACAACCTCACAAATAAAATGCATATGAACGTAAGTATAAATTGAACCGTATTCCCTTGTGATAAAGGCTATTAGATATTTTGTATACCTTTACAGTACTTATATGAATTGTGTACGATATTTTTAACTTGTTAGTTTATTTTATGGGTGTGTTATAAAGTACGGGACGGTTTTTGAGATTGTTCAATAGATATACGGTAACTTATACTTAATAACATACATACATAAACGAAAATAACTTTAAAGTATACGTACAAGATAACTTCATGTAAAGATTCAATGTAAAATACAAATTCGTTAATATATGAATGCATGATGTGAGAAAAACTCAACACATTTTGATGTGGTTTGTGATTTCACAGATAACGTAACACATTCGAAGTTAAATACTCATAAATAACGCAATGATTAAAGTTATATTAAATTAAATTATAGAATTACGTTACAAAGTAAACTGATTTATTTATATGAAAAAAATATGTTTTGTTTATGGTCTTATACAAAAAACTATATAAATCTGAAACATACATTAGATTTCAACTCTTATAAAGTTTTGCTATGTATTGACAGAATTACTTATGTTCCAGTTAATCCATCATATAGATCTAGTTCAGCGTCACGTTTGACGTTCTATCGTCAAAGCATATGAACAAGAGCGAGCTACGGATCAAGTATTTTCTTTGGAAAAACGCGTGTTCACTACAAAGGTCGAAAACTATTTCCTTTTATATACATTTTTAGGATTTATAGCTCAATAGCCAACCATAGTGGATTATTTTAAAAAGGTTTTACTTAATGTTAGTAATAAATTGTTCCTTTTTTAAATAAATCGAATTAAAAAGTAAATTACGTACAAGTTGAAGTATGTTTCTTTTATAAATATCTTTCTTCTTTAAAATATAATGATTTACCGATTAAATTTCTCATTGTTGAGCAAGTTTAACAACCTATATGTTCCAGTCTAGAACATCGAATCTTAACCGAATATATAAGGTCGAATTATTTAAGGAAACGGTATAAAGATATCTGCCTATCAGCTAAAGCTCAGAGCACTGATCGGAATATAGGCTTGGCTAGCTAGGCTTGATCAGCGGAGGAATATAATTACATATTAAGATTTTTACAGACGAAATTTACTTAAAATGTATTTTCATCGTATTTAACCGTGTAGTTACAGAGGAACTGAGAGAAAGTTTATTGGTTTACTATAAATACAAAGCTAGCACACTTTCAAATAACTTTCTGAATTGTTCTTAGTACGAGCTTTGTATTTCAATGCGATCTGATTATTTATAGCCGCGATGGATCAGTGGATTACCGTGATTATTGACAATCGATCGCGGGTTGTATTCTAGATTATATGTGTTAGTTTTAAAAGTTTTTTGTCGCTATGTATAGTATTTTAAGTGCTAAATTTAATGTTTGACTATCATTACAATTTGAGGGGGGGATTTTTTTATGATATAAGTTGGCGGACGAGCATATAGGCTACCTGATGGTAAGTCGTCACCATTACCCATAGACAATGACGCTGTAAGAAATATTAACTATTCCTTAAATCGTCAATGCGCCACTAACCTTAGAAAATAAGATATTATGTCCCTTGTGCCTGTAATTACTCTGGCTCACTTACCCTTCAAACTGGAACTCAACAATACTGATACTGTTGTTTGGCGGTAGAATAACTGATGACTGAGTACCTACGCAGATGATCTTGCACAAAGCCCACCACCAAGTAAAAAAAAAAGATTTTGTCGAAGGTGATTTTTTGGTAAATTTCGTTTCAGTCGAGTAACAAACATTAAAATGCATTCATAATAATCTGTCGCCGATATAGTTTTATTCATAATTAAATTGCCAACTGGAAAACGCGGGTTCAAATCCGAGCAACTAATATTTTTCCGGTTCTTATATTAAGTTAGCGCGTTAATATACCGAAGAAAAGTATACAGTATGACTTTTGTCGCAAGTCATGCGTAAATGTTCATTTTAAACCTGTTTTATGTCCACGACTCGTTATGCTCTGTACTTGCCGCCTAGCTTGCACACAGAACAGATAACATAGAAATGACATAAGAGATATCAAATTTAATTTACTCTGTGGCTTATAATGTAAGCCGATTTATCAGTTTTTCATAAACAAATATTTCAATACAGTATTGGTTTGTGAGCCAATTTAGTGAGTGAGCCAGTGTTACTGCAGGCACGAGGGACATAGCATCATAGTTACCAAGGTTGGTGGCGCATTGACGATGTAAGGAATAGTTAATATTTCTTACAGCTTCATTGTCTATAGGTGATGGTGACAACTTACCATCAGGTGGCCTGTATGCTCGTCCGCTAACCTATACCATAAAAAAAATGTTACTGGACCACAGACTATAGCATTATTAAGTCAAATAATTAGATCTCAAAATTAGTATAATGAAAAGGTTATATATCTCATTTTATAATACTTTATATTATTTGGTTTTGAAAAGATCTTTTAAGTCCTTTTAGAGATTTGGAAAAATATTTTTTTAGACTTATATGAACAAAATACAATTCAATTTTCGAATGAATTTACGGTGATATACATCAAATATATGTTATAATAATTTGTTCTCGTTAACTTCTCTGGTGGTCAATTTTGTTCTGTGTTATAGAAAGTGTGTGGGAATCCTGTAATGTAACATTGTTAGTGCGTTCCGAAACAATACGGGCTAAACAACTAACAGTTATTAAGGCTATGCCGCGACTACACATGTTTTGTACACTGATATCGTAATAGTACGACACAACTTAGATGTAGCATCGGCAAATTCAATAAAACCGATTCCTGTCGGTTTAAACAACCAATAGAAATAATTCCCTATCGCGCCATTCGACGCTATTTGTCGCTATAGATTCTCACGTCAATTCGAACCGAGAAAACAAGTGCATTTAAATAGACGTGTCAAATTGACATTAGTTATTATGTTTGTGTAAAGATGATATTCACATATGAAATAAATATTGTCAATTTGGGATAGCGGATTTAATTTGGATGTGATCGGTTTGACAAACTTTGCCGATGCTACATTTAAGTTGTGACGTTCTGTAATAGATTCTCAATTGCAGATAAAACAAAAACTTCTTTTTTTTAATTATCCTTAGCCTAAGATTAAAACTTAATGTTCATTTCAATCCGCTTCTGCTTTTAAAAGCTTCCGTTCTAAATTTTTATGATTACTATTTACGCAAAGTTTAATTAAATATTAAGATGTCATAGTTTGGTAGATAAAATTCAAAGGAAGGTAGTTCCGTTCAAATAGAATCATATATATTTAACTACTCACAAAATTAACACACATTGAAGTAAAGATGAATTTCGCAACAGTTTTGCAGATATTTAGAATTATTTTTTTTTTAAAAAAGAAGTTCTGTTTATATTAAAATATAGTTAGAAGTCAAAAATAACTATTGTATTTCTTACTTGTTTCATAATACATATTTTAAATTAAATGAATATGCTTTGTTTTATTAATGCCTCATATTATTTTGAATTGGTTTTATGTAATTATAATTTACTTGATTCCCATCTTGACATCACACAGGAAAAATGAGGGGTTGTAGAGAACTTTTAGAGCGAAGAATAATTATAAAAATATAATTGATGGTGTTTTCAAACTTGCGAAGTTGAAATTGTAGGCGTTTCTGAAGTATGCCTTATACGTATAAACCTTCCTTTTGAATTGCTAATAATGAAATTTTATATTGATGATATCCGCACTAAAATCATTGCGTAGATAATCTTCTAAAATATACAGACGCCACTTTGTATTATATTATGTAGATATTTCTATAACAATCAAATTCAATGGTTCACACCTGGTCCCCTGATAGGCAAATGGTTTTTTTTTCTGTCCGCATTCCGATAGTTTGTAGCCTTTCAAATACTTTGTAATTGTGATACTTAAATACAAACCCTTATTTACCTGAGAACGATAATACAATAGTAACCGTTTTATGCCACATAAAACTTAACTAAGATATTAACTAAGACGAATTTAGCACTTAAGTCATAGATCATAAGGATTACTTTAATTTGAATATATTTATCGGTAATCTATGTTCGCGGAAATCATTAGTCGAAAAGTATTCAGCAATAGACTTTAGAACTCTGTCGTATCGATTATTTAAAACGTTTAAACGTGAAAGTGATTATGAAATTGGTCGAGAATTAATTTGACATGGTCGTTTAGAAATATTGAGATTTGAAGTATTGAAATTGAACATTTGAACCAAACATGGTCCGAATTTCCATACAATAGCTTTTGCATTTATGTACATTAAACTGTCATGTTTTGCCACAGACAAGATAGTGTAACAGAAGTGGCATATCAATAAATCAATCTTATACGTATTTAGAAATAGCTAAGACGGGTCTGTGAGCATCGGAAGTCTCTAATTCTATTATGCAAAGATAATTTGATATACCTAAGTTGTAACTTGTAATGCGCGGTGAGGAACGACAGACGAAGCGTAATCATTAAATATTTTTTTAACATATATATTATCCTTCTTACTTTGGCTGTCTTTTTCAACTATACATGTTCTTTTACGTAGGAATACAACTAATTAAGTATATATGTTAGAATAAATTTTAAAAGAGTCATTTATATAAGACAGTTGTACGTGTATATTGCATATCTATTTGAAATAAAAAATAAGTGCCATTACTATGAATTTTTGCCTAATTTAATCTGAAAATGATTATAAAAGATATTTACTACCAAAGAGGTAGTTAGTTTCCTAACCTTACAAATTAATTGTAATGTAGCATTCATGACTACGAGAATATCACGGACACATAAAAGTATTTGCACTTTGATGCAAAATGTGTGATGAGTATCACACTCGCTCATATCTAAAGTCACACACACACGCACAATTACGCACACATAATCTTATTGAAGGCGGGGAAATCCCAAACGCATATATTTCGGAGATTTCATGCGAAATTAAAGACGCCTAATGACGTCACCAAATAACTTTTTTGCTTTCAATTTACACATCTCAATATCAATGATATTCGAAATCATTTCTTGATACGGACGAGGTCGTATTGGTGACGAATATACAATTTATTATTATTTTCTATATGTACGAAAAAATAAACATTTCCAATATATTTAGTATGTAAATATTAAAATTAGGCATTAGTGTCTAAACTATTTTTTTAAAAATAATATAAATAAATGATACGGAACCAAAAATCAGATATAAAATTATGTACAGGATTAAATTGAATGGAATACTATAGCCAGTTCCAATGTTGACTCTACTCAGAAGAACAGCCAAGACGATCAACTCTTGTTCACACAGCTATCCCTACAAAGGGATTAATTAGGAACGATTATTTAGACATGTTTAAACAAGAACCGACAATATTTAAACAAATGTCTAATATTTGGCTTTGACTGTATCGTTAGTGAAGTGGCTAAGTAACAATCCTGAGGATTCAAATCTCAGGTGAAGCCTATAGAAAGTGTTTGGGATTTTCTGAGGATAATTTATCATTAGCAACTAGGAGTCTTGCAGATAGAAGCGTGTAAACACTTCAGAAATCGTAAAGCAGTTCTTCATCAGATTATAAGAGTAAGAGAAGAGAGAGCATCAGCGCTATAATAATTATACTTTCTACGTATTTTTTTTACAGGTGGCGAACGAGCAGGAGGCTCTGCTGATGGAAAGTGATTACCACCGCCCATGGACATCTGCAACACCGGGGGCTTGCAGGTGCGTTGTCAGCCTTTAATGAAAGAATACGCTCTTTTCTTGGAGGTTCCCATGTTCCATAGAGAGTTTGTGCGAGGCAGCAAATGTCTTAATAATCGCACTTGTGAATTTTCTGACATTTAGACTTCAACATATTTGGATAGTCTCCCGCGAGGTCACTGTCGTTACCTAGATCGGTTAGAACATCATCATTTGGCCTTACTCGAATCAATTACAAATTGTATAGCTATAAATTAATCGAATAAATATTTAATTGAAATAATAACTATATCCATTCTTATAAAACTATCAAAACATAAGTTTATTTAGTTCGTGTACTAAAACGAAAGGAAACATACTGATTATTAGTATCGATTATTATATAATTATTACTTGAGAAAATATGATATTGCCGTTCAATAAAGTTAACACATAAGACAATGATATAATGTAGAGATAAAGACGTTAGAAAGGCCTAGATTTTGTAACAACCAACCATCTGCGCCTAGAAATCCTAGTTATGTAATCGGAAGTAGCGGAACTAGGCATTGTAACATAAATATTCATTTCTTTATTAGCCCGCAATTCCTGCCGTTTTAGTTAGAAAAGTTTAATGTTTGAGGAAAAATATACGTTTAAAATAACCATAGATTAATATCAAATTATGTGCAAATAAAGACTTGATATCAACATAAAGCTTTAATTGGATACGTTATTCTTGTTGTTGTTATTTGTTGAATTTCTTTAATGAATTATAATTATCATTTTTATTGGAAAAACTGTTAAAATTGAGTTGTATGGATGAATTTGCCAATGCAGCCTACCTGCACGTTTTTTCTTTTATACATACGTATCTTGTCAACATTTACATCCAAACCAATTAGTATTACTACTTAGCGTTACGATAATGAAAATTGGATGTTTCCTACCTAGACAGACCTACACAAAATAGTACGCCACTAACTCAGTGAAACTCTTGACTACTTAAGAGGTGGAAGGAAAATATAATGCATCTGAAGGTATGTTCAGATCCGTATATCACTTACAACATTAATTAATATATGTTGCACGTTGCATGTCTATATCCTGAAGGCACAAAGTCACTGAGAAAATCTTTGAGGTCAAACCCAGTAGATAATTAATACGAGGAATTAAAACATTTATATTTAGAATAAAAAAATCGTAATTATTAGCATCTATTGCGTCGAATGCAACATTGTACAATCCGATATATTATGTATTTATCATGTACATAATGCGTTATGATAATTGGAGTGCAATAAAGAATAAATTAATAAATAAATGAACATCTGAAACGGACTCCGACGGATGTGTATGTTTTTCATTGTTTTAAATCACAGTCAAGGTCATGTGAAATACAATTTTACGAATCATATAACATAATTATTGTATTCATTAATTGATATAAAAAATCCCGATGAAATCCGACAGCCAATAAGGCAATCTAACGCTGCTTTATCTAAAGTAGTCTTTGGCTTTAGCCATAAGTACGAGTAAGAGAGTAAAAGCTTAAATAATCTCAATAATTTAATAACAAAAATGATACGGAACGTTGAATTGTGTACCATTGAAATTGGACATTAAAAGCCCAAAAAATCGTTGTTTGATTATAAATAGTTATTTACTTATTGTTATTATAATAATATATAGCAATAATATATATAGCGCGTCTCGCTCGCACAAGGAAGAGAATGCAGGCAGATGAGGCCTAACTGTATGAGAAGGCATCACAGCGTATGCCTTCACGGCACGAGCCAGTCTTACCCCGAGAGCTCACGAATCATATCTTTATCTATCTATAAACATGTCTCATAACAAACTCGTCACGTTAAAAGTAATTATTCGTCTTAATTAAAAGTCTAAACTGTTCAAGGTGACTCGTACGTGATAGACATTTCCTAGTGCGACCTCGTGCCCTTGTAATCGCAATATTTTTCCTTATATATAAATCCCTTGATCGGATACTATTTTGAGATTAACTGTAAACAATTACCGTTATACAAACTCGATGGTATTTAAGATAACCAGCTACTTCTCACAGGTAGGGATAGGACTACAAAAGTATTACATTGACAAACATACAAAGAAATAGATCTTGAACCTAAGTTTCATCGCAATCGAATGAAAAGTAAAGAAACATTCTTTTTTTAGATATTGAGATTATGCAAGTGTTAATGCAAATAGATTTTTTTGAAACTGATTACCATGCACAATTACCATGAAGTGTGATGAAACCATTACATACGATTCTGAAATATTCATTCAGTTGCAAGAAATTTACATCTATCCTACTTACATGGACAAAAATGACCACGTGCTATGAAGATTCATCCATATCAATGACGACTGCTATTATAAAATCAAGCATAAAGCGCTAACAACACTTACAACTTTTATCTTTCAAGAAATTCCTTCATGCTTTATTTGTTGCAAAAAATCTCGTAAGCTATATACAAAAGGTATGTAGTCTGCCTTTTCTCTCTGCGTATATTTTCTCTTGAAACATTAATGCCATTACGGCGCACTGGGTAGTGGAGTCACTTTATCCATTTAAGCCCACCATCGCTGCAGAACAGATATTGTATTTTTTTATTAAATGAGTTCAGCTTCGATTAACAATTGCCGAGCCGAAATGGCACAGTGGTTAAAACACGTGTATTTTAACTGATGATCGCGGATTCAAACCCTAGCAAGCACCACTGAATATTCATGTAAACATCACGAGGAAGCTTGCATGTGTCTAATTTCATTGAAATTCTGCCACATTTGTATTCCACGAAACCGCATTGGTGGATTATGTTCCAAACCTTTTCAAAGAGAGAGGAGGCCTTAGCCCTGCAGTGGGAATTTTACAGGCTGTTGTTGTTGTTGTAACAGTTGCCATTACAAAATGGTGCATATAATTGCTGAAGTTTTTATCATAAATCAAATACCCTTCAAAGATCGGAGATCACATCAATCAAATGTTTTGAAACGTAATGATCTATGTCTAATGTCTATACATTATTAAACATTCCGATGGACGAGTTAAGCTATAATTAGCTAAGCCAGATGCGTATCTATTGGGCAACGAACGTTTAACGGAATAGAATGAAAGAGATACTTTGCTATAATCCGAAATATTATTTGCAATGAAACACGGATTATTGCAAAGTTATTTGCAATACTTCAAAATCGTATCTTAATATTTAAAAAAAAATAAATAAAAAAAATAATAATTTTTGTCTTGTTATTTAATTGAATTTGTTTCATAAAAGAATACCCTTGTTTGGACGTGCAAATAGGCCAACTGGTCACAACTTCCCACGGACATTGGCGCCATCATAAATTTCAACCATTCCTGATATCACCAATGTACCAACCTTGGAAACTCCAATAAAAAATACAAAATTAAAAGCATAAATATTTCCAAATCACTTTCAATAAAAAATATGTTACGCACTTTGAAGTTATAGAAACAAGAAAAGAAATATCCTTAACATTCAAAGTTGTTAGTAATCTTTACCTGAATAAATTCTAATCATTATATTTAAAAAAATAAAGAACAGTTGCCTCCTTTTATACACATAAAAGAAAAGATTAGCATTTGTTCATTCCTTACAAAGAATGTCTTTGCCAAGATTTGAATACTTATTTGCAGAATAACTTTTTTTATTATTTTTAATTTCAATAGCTATTTTATCTGTATTAAATAAATAACACGTTCAGAAATAAATCAAACAGTCTGAAGCCGTTTGTATAAAAATGTAATAAGTTTTTATTAGGTGTTGATAAATTTACGGAACCGCCGTAAATTAATAAACAATCCGTTAATAGATCGCATTAAGCCGACTCCGTTGAAAAATGTAGAGAAAAACTTACGTAAAGTTAAGTTTATTCATATGCTTTTTAAGCTAAGCCAATTTTATTTTATTTTTATTTAACAGTTTATTATAATTTGCCAGCTACAGTACAGAGATAAATACATATAATATATAAGTCACAGGAAAGCAAAATTTAAAAGGTATGCTTATCCCTATAAGAGATAACTTTCAGCCGCAGCAGCAGTGAAAATAGACAGAACAGTGAAAGGCAGACAGGCAAGAGTTTACAATTACAAAATAAAACTAAAACAAATACTATATAATATAATACATTAAAGTTTACATATATAAATAATTATAATATACATACATATAAATACATATAGGTACACTACTTAATATGCCAAAATTAGGTGATTGTGAGACCAATTTTAATGTGGTTTTCATATATTATGAGCAGAATAATTCAAGAGGAAGGTTTCTATGTATAACACATGTATGATGTAGTCGAGAAACGCTGTTATTACAAAATTTCTTAGTTAAGAAATTCAAAAATTTTTCTTTTTTATATTTGTTCTACAGTCTGATAGTTGTATATTCAGCTATCTATGTGAAGTCGGGGCGGATAACTAGTATCAAATAAAAATAAATCATTCGCAATATGAATGAGATATATTTGAATAAACGCATAAATATAATAAGTGGATCGTGCACTAGAAGAAAGCATTACCCTCCTTTCGATTCGTTTAATCCGGATAAAAATAGCCAGCCTATCTGGCAGCCTATCGAAACTAATACTTCGCTTCGATCGAGTTCAAGTCTGAATAAAAAGTTTAATCATTCAAATACAATTCAATTAGAGTTGAGAAATTATTATATCAATCAAAAAATCGCATTATTCATTTATATTCGACTAGTTTTCAACAGCAGCATTGTTTGCGTTTTACGGATTGGTCGTTAGTTGAATTATAAAAAAGACGTATGTTCCTTCTTGGAGATTTAGTTTGGTTTATATCAAATTTTATTATATTCGGTCCAGTGGTTTGGTCGTTTAAAAACAATAGACAGACAAACAGAGTTATTTTCGCATTTATAATATTAGTATATACTTCATTAATCACCCATTTTCTCACCGCTCTCTACAACCTATGAGTGTAATATACATACTATATAATAAACTTCGTTGCTATACATTTCAACTATAAAAAAAAACTAGGAATTTACCTTTTTTGTTTTCCCTTTTTTTATTAATTACAAACTCTTTCAATAGCCATTAACTTCGATGCATCACATCTGATTTTTTTTTTAATATAAATAAGTAATAAATTTCATTGTTTGTCTTTGTGCAAGCCCTGAGCTTCCAATTGTATAACAATACTTTTGTTTATTATTTTTCAGTAAGCATTATTATTACTGGCACAAGAGAATCCGTGATTAATGGATTTATATTGAAAGCTATGATTAATATTTTCTATGATAAATACAAATACATAACATTAGAAAGCACATCTATTAATCAAATATTAAAAAATAAACTTATCAAAATATTTCCAAGCATTTCATGGATAAAAAAAAATGTAGAATTTAACCTTATCGCTAACATCGTAACCCATTAAAACCTTTTTAGAAAAGAACTCCATTGTCTTAAACTGCCTAAAAGATCATCATGGACAATTTCATAAACGACCATTTTTTTTATTTCCCGATGACATATTTTTTGTACATAATGGACCACCAGAGTTGACCAAGATCTTCAAAATTTTTAACCGAAAATAAATTTATTGTAAAACAAACCTTAATCCCTTGCGATAAAATTTAATATAAAATATAATTTATATTTATGGATATAAAGGTGTATACTAAAGGAAATATAATGTTCAAGTCATTCCCTTGAATAAGAACTTAAATTTTATAGACACGAACATGACAAAATTATATTTACAATTTCAAAAGCATTCGACATTTTTATTTTAAGCCCTATTCTAAATGTAATAAGGGCTATGTAATGATTGATTGTTTCATCTGAGTTTCGTTATTCGGTAGTGATGATGTGTGGTCCGGAGTAGTTAGAGATAATTGAGTTTTTTGGATTAGGAGAAATTGAGTCGTGGACAAATTAGGGTCTTTTTTTAACTTTCTAAACTATTTCGCTTTTTATACTGAAGTGTTGAGTGGTGAAAAGGATAGATATATAATTTCAGAGGGAGATGGGAGACGTGTGAATTGCTGTATGTATTAGACCGGAATATGATGACACAAAATATTAGGTCATTTGTACCAGTATGGCTGTTCTTCAGGGGTCTAATTACGTAAAGGCAAAAAGGAAAATTATGGCCATAGCGCTCGCACCGGCGGCCCAATCGCATGGGCGAAAACTGTCAAAAGAGTTTTTACTATAATTTATATTTTTAAAACCTAAAAATAAGTAAGAAGATATGGGAACAAACATCAAACAATAATATAAAACTCAATGTAACTGTACTTACACTGACTCACTTGATGTTTGTAGACAGTTCTAGAGTCTAAGTGTCCTTAAGTTAGACAGATAAGTGTTTCAATGGAGGTAGTCTTAAAACAATCTGAAGACTCAGTGATACATTGTTTTAATGCTTATTTTTATGTCATTTAGATTGGCAAACTGTTAAATCATAGGACTAGGTACTGCTCAGATCACCAATGCTCTACCAACCTTGGCAATGGCTCATTTATCTTTCAAACTGGAACACAATAATAACTAAGTATAGCTTAGTTATTATTTTTTACCTTGGTGGCCAGATAGGCTTACCTGCCTTACCATCCAGCCATTGTCACAAACCACTTCACGATAAACTGCGACGATTTACAAGCTTCCGCTTTCAGAATAAATCTACGTTTAAATAATATTTACATACCCTATTAAAATAGACGAATCAGGAAAGAAAAACATTGCAAACTTTGATTTCACGAAAATATCGGTTTATATTTTTGTTCGTGCATTTCAGGGAAAGCAGGTCGAGCTCATGTTTCATTTTTATTTATTTAAATGTGCCATCTCAAGTCAAAGAAAAAAAAATCATTTGACTATTTTAAATATCGAATACAATACTTAGAACGTTGTTTCGTCGATCGTTTCTATATACCGTGTAATAATACTGCAATAACTATGTAATTTCTTAAATATACATAAACTAATTTATTGATTTTTTTATGTCATCATCTTCATCCATTTAAGCCTCACTTCACCCACACATGTTGTTCATCCGAAACATGCTTTCTCACGACCACCTTCACCGCAAGAAATTAATTATGAACACAGATTAGACACGTGATAACTCAGCATTGATTTTCAAAATTTTAAGCTCAGTAATTATAATATGTGAATCTTAACCAATAGATCCGGGTTCAAATTGAAACATACTGGGGCATACAACACATTATTTTTTATGTATCTAATTTGTTATCATAATTAATCTCGTGTGTGGTGAAGGAAGAACCGAGATGGCCCAGTGGTTAGAACGCGTGCAACTTAACCGTTGGTGCGGGTTTAAGCCCAGACAAGCACCGCTGAATATTAATGTGCTTAATTTGTGGTTATAATTTATCTCGTGCTTGGCGGTGAAGGAAAACATCGTGAGGAAATCTGCGTGTATCTAATTTCATAGAAATTGTGCGACATGAGTATTCACCAACACGCATTGCAAACCTTCTCCCCAAAGGGAGAGGAGTCTTTAGCCCAGCAGTGGGAAATTTACAGGCTGTTATTGTTGTTATTGTGGTGAAGAAAAACTTTATCATTTAAACATAACTCAGAATGAATTCTCCTTATATATACTTATCCTGAATAGAAAAAAACCTTTGCCTTACTGTGAGACAATTAAAAAAAAAACTTAAAAAAAAATAAGTGACACATAGACGCAATACTCTCAAACGAATTAATTTCGCAATATCGCTAAACCTTGCAATTTATCTCGGGTTACCCTTACGTCTTTATATCTGTATGTCTGTCACAGATTTCAAGCTTGTCAACTGTAAGCGATCCGTTGCATGACAGATCGTTAACGATATTTTTTTGGCTTTAAAAAGTCACGAGTTTATTTCTGTTCGAAGTCTTTGAGAAAACTACACGCTTGTATTAAATTTAAATTAGGAACATTATTATTTATGTAATAAAAATATACATATTGTTAAAATTATTTTATATAGTTAGTATGGTCAGCAAATACACTCATAATTGAAATTATGAAACTCTATTTATTATTTAAATTAAACAAGTAAATATAATAAACTAATTATAATACAGTAAAATATTTAATTCGTATAAAATTCGTATTAAAAAATCGTATTATTGATAAACGCGCACTTTTGTTAATCTGTAATATACATAGCTTGATATCAGATCCGCCGTTCAATACCGTACGCCGTACAATAATAACACGCGAATTAATGCACTGAAATTCACAGATTTTTCAAACTAGAATTTTCGTAGAATTAAATACTGGTTGGTATTAAAAAAACAAAAGAAGAAAATTAAACTATTGGTTAATATTTTGAAAGATGCTATATAAAACATTTTAAATTTAAATATTCCTATATGATATTTCACTTACCAAATACTATGAACGTCTATATTGTATACAACATTTATAATGCATACGACAAAATGAAATAGAACATACACATACTCGGACCGTTCCTTTTTTAATATGCATTTCACTGGACTATTTGTTAGAACTCGCTTCGTAATTTATCATACTGTATTTATTGTTCTTTTTGCGTTGTTATTTCTGTCCGTCTGTCGCAGATTTCAAGCTTGACAACTTGGTAACTAATCCAGAACCAGATTGTTTTTTTTTTCTTACTTTTATGTCCATCTATTTATAATTTAAAACGATTGAGCTGAAATTGTTATGTTGCCTACAACTCCATATGTCTCCGAATGTATTGTGTACATCATAATATGATTACGGATTCGATTCCCAATAGCAAAATTACTAAAATCTATTCGCGGAATTGTATTGTTTTTAACCCGCTTTAACAAATGATCCATTTTGCACCATAGGGATAATTTTAAGTTACTTCTAATAGTAAAACAATACAATTTATGTTAATAATTGCATAAAAGCCTTCATAAAACATCATAATTCTATCAAAATATGACCAGCATCTCCATAGTGATAACATTATTTCTTTTTAACGACTTACGTACTTTCGTGTTAGTGACGTCATTCGCGCAATTGTTTGTAAATATAAAAGGAATGTCTTGTTATAACAATTACGTAAGAGAAAATGAAAAACTGTTACACGTTTGATAGCTGTGCGGTGTCGTAATAATCGTAGAATTGACACTCAATCATAATAGTAGAAATCAAAACACTACAGCCAAGGCACAATAAAGTACAACAATCACCAAACGGAATAAAACTCAGGAAGTCTTTTTTTATGTATTTTAACGTTTATTGAAATTCACATCAACAGCAACCAAAACAACAAATATATGAAGCTCTGATAATAATTAATAAAATTATAATCATTTATAATTTGGCAACGCGTAAATATCCCTGTAGTACGTTGATCTTCGACTACAAGAAGTCTTCAATCTTCTTTCCCCTTTCCCCGTCAATACCCACCTCGGTGTATATCGAGCCTTATTTCTTAGGTATATTTATGAATAACAAATAAATAAAAAAAAACTTTTTATCGTATGTGCCTTGCTAATGAATTACTCATGTCTAATTAAAATTTAGCAAATACATATCTAAAACAAACACATTAGGAACACCGTAATTACATAAACAATTAACTCATTTGAATAACATACTATGTTTTTTTTAAACTAACATAATACATTTAAATGTTTTTCTTGTGTAAATATATAAGTAGTCTTGTTTGTTTTATGATTTAAAGATCCAAGTGACTTGCAAATTAAAGAATCACCTAGTCAGATTATCGGTTCAGGAATTTTTAGACCTGGAGCTAATGATCCTGCGTCTGACCTGACTTAGGCCATCTATCCCAAAGGACAGTGATAATGAGGACATAGAGAGAGACCATATGTTTGGATGCATTAACTTTTTTAAAGACTACGTTGTAAATTTTTTAGTGTCAAATTAGTGCTGTAATTTATTTGAATGAAAGGAGTGGGTGTATCGTTTCAGGAATCTGAGTACTAATACACTTTACCCTGTGTGTTCTTATGAGACTTCTGAGATGATCTTTTTCAACCTGAACTTACACTAACTCACTCACAATCTAAACCACAACCTAGATACAATATATAACTGGGTGGGTAGAATAAACTAGTGAAATATTACAAATCAGATCTTGTGGTATAATGCTAGTAATCAGCATTCACCTATAAATAGATTATACAACAGAAAAAAAAATGTAACAAGGAAATAAACATTTATTATAGCAAGCGCCATGTTTTGTATCCAGCCACAGTAATTAGTGCATCGTCAAATGATTAGTCATTTTGTTGCATTCCACTCTGAACGGATTTTAATCACGAAATGTAGTTGAGTTCATTGCGTTTTATTAGGTGCACTTTATAGATGCATTCGCAATATGTATTTCATTGAAATGTACGTAGGGCTTTGCGATAACCCGTCAGAGTATGGATCACTTACTCACTTTATGTTCTACCGCTCAGCAATACTTCCTAACATTATTAGTCAGTGAGCCAGTTCACTACATGCGGGTTCTTGGTCGATGGTGCATTGGTGAATTAAAGAGTGGTTAAGTTTGTGGGCAGTGGTGACCACTTACAACCAGGTGGTACGTTGCTCGTCTGTTAGTATAAATAGCATTAATACAGCGTTGTATAACTCTGAACGTTCTTAAGAATTTTAGCCAGCCTGACGTCAAATCAAATCTTGGTGTACATTCGCAAATTTACCGTATTTGCTCGCTTGCGAATTGTACTCGTAAAAATAAACTTAAAACAAAATCACATTATTTTATGTAATAATTAAATCATTAACTAGTCAGTAAATACACAAGTACTTGTTAACTAAGCTAGGTATATGTTTTTTAAAGCATGCTAGGTTTACATCCAGAAGACTGAAACTTAATAACACTCTAGCTCAGATTTTATTTTGTATGCGCTAGTTGTAAGTCAGTTTTGTAAACTTAAATAAAAAAAAAGAAGAAGGTTAAACGAGTGAAACATTTAAGGTTGATAATTCTTTTGGTTCAACAATGCGTTTCTTGACATAAAGGTAGACTGACAAATACACAATGATAGTTCACCTCACGATAATTCACACTCAATTTTTGAAAGCGTTGGTAACTTGTGTCAAAGATGTTTTTTTTTTTCATCGCCACTATAAATTCCCTTTTTGGAAGTACCCTTCATTACCAAATTAAGATAGTTCTATAGCCTTACATTAAATTTGTAGCATAAAGTGGGCGTCGATAATTTCAGTCCCACAATTACAAAGGAGTTCGATATACAGTGAACCACTCAGCATATATTCTACCGCCAAATAGCAATCCAAATCAAACAACAACAACAACAGCCTGTACATTCCCACTGCTGGCCTAAAGGCTCCTCTCCCTTTAAGAAGTTCCCATTGGAACAGCGTGGTGGAATATGTTCCAAATATTCCACCACGCTGTTCCAATGCGGGTTGGTGGAATACACATGTGGCAGAATTTCTATGAAATTTGTCACATGCAGGTTTCCTCACGATGCTTTCCTTCACCGATGAGCACGAGATGAATTATAAAGACAAATTAAGCACATGAATCAGCGCTGCTTGCCTGGATTTGAATCCGCAGTCATCTGTTAAGATGCAAGCGTTCTAACCACTGGGCCATCTCGACTCAAAATAGACTTTATTCTACTAATCTTTTACAAGCACTTTTGAATCATTTTCATCTTATTGCCCAAAATAACAATTGTGCATTGGTTGATGGTTGGTTGGTGTCAGGAAACCTGAATCTTTGTCTACAGTAAAAAAAGTTAGTATTAGTATTAAAGAGTCTTTGTACCTACATACTTAATTTACTAGATATTATAGATATCTCAAGTTTCAAGTATTGGAATGACACGTCACACTTTTATTATATAAATTAATAATTATGATCGTTTTCAAAGAATATTGACTCATAGGCTTCTATTACGTAAATATGAATTATGGAATATTTATTAAGATCTTATATTATCTTTGAAACTTTCGTTGCCTTGGACTTCTTAGGTTGCATGGTTATAGTAGAATGCGCAACCAATCCTGCTCAGACGCAGTGAGTAACGGTTTTTTTAAAAGAATTGTATACTTAGTACTGGCTTCAACAAAGATTTGTACATCCCTACCATCCTATCTCTCTCCTCTACCAAAGGTTGCCTGGAAGAGATCGCTGTTTTAGCGATAAGGCCGCCTATTGTACATTTTTCATTTCTTTGTTTTTGTGTTACTCCTATTATTTTTGTTAATAAATAAGATCCCTTTCCCCATCAGTAAGGTAGGGGAAAACAATAAATGCGTTCATCGAACAAATAAAATAGAAGTTGGTGGTATGTCTTAAGCACTAAATATGCATATGAAATAAAACCGGTAAAATAAATAGCCAATTGTTTGATATGTAAAAACGATTATAGAAAAGGCCCTGATCGACAATTACTGTATGAAAATGCACGTTGAAAACGTGACTTAAGTCAGCGCTTCACTTGGCTAACCGTGCAATATCGTTTTATTGACCAAATAATTGTTTTTGCAAATATAACAAGCACGTCAATCAAACACGGTTCTAAATAAACGCAAAAGCAAGTGTGTATGTTAGACGCATATATTTATCTTGTTCAACTCCTTTAATGAATATAGATAAAAAGATAAGCTAACGGAAATTAGCACTTACTGTTTGCGTATATGAAGCAATAGGTATTCTACCGCCAAACAATAGTAATCAGTATTGTTGTGTTCCTGTTTGAAGGGTGAGTGAGCCAGTGTAACTACAGGCACAAAGGATATACACATCTTAGTTCCCAAGGTTGGTGGCACATTGATGATGTAAGGAATAGTTGATATTTCTTACAGCGTCATTGTCTATGGGTAATGGTGACCACTTACCATCAGGTGGCCCATTTGCTCGTCCGCCATATAACATAAAAAATATATAAACAAAATAATGTTACTGTAAGTTACTCAACAAAATCCCAGACACATATCAAGAAGAACCGTGCATTTGAAAAAGAATTAATTTTGAATTTCGAACAGACAAATTTAAAAGATAGTGTATATCAATATCCGATGCCATTAATACTTTATTAGTTTAATAATCTATAACCGATAACACTTCCTGGTCCACAGGAACTGGGTGTGGATCATTACAAATTATCCGAACACTTAAAAAGTCATTACAGAAATTTTGAGCAACAAAATAGATATATGTTTCGTTTTTTAAAAGGACACGTCACTTAAAAATAATCAACTGGAAAGCGAAGAATTGCTGATAATCACAATAAATAAAAAACAAAAAATCTTTTAATTTTCTATAAACTGTCAAAACTGACACAATATTTAAAAAAGGAATTTTAATTTTTACAAAAAAACAAAAACATCGAATGACGTAATCGTGACAGATTGCTTTTTTAACACGAATCATTACTTTTTTTTTAACCAAGACCTCAAATTTTACAGCCTTGAAATCTGCAGCTAGTCACAAGACCAATGAAATACTAAAAATAATACAGCTCCAATAGACTAGCCAAGCTCGCAAGTTTTTGTAGTATGATTAGACGTACCAAATCAGAAGAATCATATATATGACTTATAATATTATTTACATTCAAAACACTAATCACATTAGCTACTCTTTACGATGTACTAAACAAAAAGTACTATGGATTATATACAGGTGGAGTACCTACCGGAAGCTTAGTCTTGCTTTTTATAGGTAAAGTAAGCAACAAGTTGATGTATCTACCCAATCCGCACAAGGCAAACTTACAGTAAAAAAAAGTATAAAAGTTAAAAAAAAAAGTTTAATCTTTTCGACGTATACATAGCACAGTTTGAGTGGTTCCAAAAACCCCCAATTATCCCATTCCCCCCTATAAAGATACAATTACCCAATTCGGTTTGTTTTATTGTAATTGGAACGGCTTAGACAATTTTCTTCAATCGAAGACCGGCGCCATAGTAATATATGTCTCTTAGTTATCTAAATGACGCATTAGAATTGCATTAAAGCTGAGAGACCAACGCCCTATATGTGCCTATCTAACTACGACGAAGGAAGGTAATGCGTTTTGTTTGCATGTACGCTAATACAATTAATTTTAGGATAAATTGACGTATTGTTTTACACCAAACTTGGATGTTAATTGGTTATTAATTTTATAATTAGAAAAAGCCATCGAATTCCTCTCTTCGATACTTCTCTGATCCTAGATGTTAATTCCGAACTTTGATGATCAATAACTAAGTAATAAATGCGTAACATTTCTAAATGGAAAACATTTTGACTTTGCATTAAAAAGACGTAAGTTCAATAAAAAAACAGACAACATTTAATAATTGATTCTTTTAAAATAAATTATTTTGTCATTCATTATTGCTTTTTAATAATTATAAATAAAATTTTAACAAAAAGAAAAACCGACTTCAAACAAAACACTATTTTAAAACAAATGAATATGCACGAAAAAGTAATAAAAATAATTGCGTATTCAACATATTTTTTAGAGTCTTCCTAAGTTAAATGAAATGAAAAATATTAGACTACTTAAAAGTCGATTAACGATTATATCATGTAGTTATAGTTATTGGTATATTTGGAGCCGGTGTCAGCCACGGTGCCCTTGCCCCAACAATCAAAAGAAAGAAGCGATACGAGCCCCTTGATTGATCCAGTATATTATTGTGTAAAAGGTAATTTGTAAAAAACATATTTGTCAAAGTATTCTCGTATTGTTTTTTGATAGATATACTGTAGGGTTTTATTGGCTGACACCGACTCCAAATATAACAATAATTATAACTACATGATATAATCGTTAATCGACTTTTAAGTAGTCTAATATTTTTCATTTCATTTAACTTAGGAAGACTCTAAAAAATATGTTGAATACGCAATTATTTTTATTACTTTTTCGTGCATATTCATTTGTTTTAAAATAGTGTTTTGTTTGAAGTCGGTTTTTCTTTTTGTTAAAATTTTATTTATTTTTCGATTTTAAGTGAAGCTGATGTTGACTAACTAATTTTTTTTAATATGGATAGATTAAGCGTTCCGTTTATATGAGTCAGAAACTACTTCGAGGACAATTTCAAAGGAAACTTGCGAATAAAGCAAAAATAGACTTTCGAAAATGCGGATTTAATACGTCACGCGGCGTAAACTACAAGGATCCCTCGAAAGAGCTGTAATCGAACTCAGCAAAAAAACTTTGAAAAAGACCAACTATATTTCGTACATCATATGACATCATATCACATACACAAAATTTGATTAAAGATAGTAAGAAATTCTGCCCCATATCGCACCCTAACTGCGAGCCGTATAGGAGTTCCATCACTACATAGTATAAAACAGAGTCGCTTTCTCTGTCCCTATATCTTTAAATCTACGCAACGGATTTTGATGCGGTTTTTTTTAAAAGATAGTGTGATTCAAGGGGAAGGTTTGTGTATATAATACATGAACAATATAGTAAAGAAACACTGATAATTTTAGAAGTTTGCGATGTGATGTCGTAAATAAACAAATTCTGTAGTATATTTAGTATCAGTATTGCACCCGTGCGAAGCCGGGGTGGGTAGCTAGTTGATTATAATATTCGACTATGATAATTACATAAACATAACCACATTACGGAAGGTGACTCAAATATCCAAATAACCTATAAATAAAAGATTCGACCGAGTATCGCTAACGTGCTCCTCAGAATTGTTCCGTTCCCTTGCGTTCCGTTACTTTGTCATGGATCCTGTGCTCAGAACCTTACCAAACTTTCACCAAATTACCCTTGAAGTATATGTTTTATAATAAAAAAAGAATTATCAAAATTGGTTAACGTGATTTTCAGTTATTCACCTATTTGTCGCGCATATATGTAATGCAAATTTAAAACTTATGTCGTTTTCACATGGATACCATCATCAGAAAAAAAAATAAAAAAAATGGGACCCCACGGGAAGCACTACCTTTCAAACAAAAAAAAAATTATCAAAATCGGTCCACCCAGTGAAAAGTTATGAGGTAACAAACATAAAAAAAAAAAAAAAAAAAAAAAAAAAAAAAAAAAAAAAAAATACAGACGAATTGATAACCTCCTCCTTTTGGAAGTCGGTTGAAAATAGGAAGATCGTTTTATAATATAAGTAATGTAACCAGATATACAAGATGGCGGTAGACAGCTGATAAAGTTTTACACAGGTGTTTATTTGTCTACGAAATAAGATACTCAGTAGTTAAGTGTATTATTACATTTTTAACCGACTTCAAAAAAAGGAGGAGGTTCTCAATTCGTCGGGGCCTTTTTTTTTTTTTTTTTTTTATTTTTTATGTATGTTACCGAATTACTCGAAGATGGCTGGGCCGATTTTGATAATTCTTTTTTTGTTTGAAAGGGCATGTTTTACAGGTGGTCCCATTGTCAGGAGAAGAGGATCTGATGATGGGATCCTGGAGAAATCGAGGGAACTCCTCAAATTTTATAGGCAAACCTATAGTGATTTCGGTTTTATTCGAAGTGCCTTGGTCATATGCTCACGAAAAGTGACATTTGATGAAGTGGAACTGATGATGAAGACCACAACTGGTAATCAGAACCTAGTAGTAAGTAACTATTTTACGGGTTTAGTTCTATTTCTTTAAGATAGTCGTCAAGCAATTGATGTTAGTAAACATGCCTATGATGAAGTCTAGCTGATGGTGGACTACCAGGAGAACTCCTCAATGATTAACGGCATTGCATCGGGAAAAAATGGTATTGTCTAATTGGCGATAAGCAGTTAACATTAGGCTATTGTAACTTAGGTAACGCTTAATTTTAGTTGCAGTCCACATCGTATTGAAACGGCGTTCGGTTATGTTTAGAGTCGAAAGCCGAAATGTACTGAGTATAATAAAGTGAATGACAAACACTACCAATTGTAATTATAAATAGCAAAACAACACTGAAAAGCAGTAAATAAATTTTTATAAATAAAAAAAAACCGCCTTCAAAAATGAACTAAAAAGAAAAAAATAATCAGTTACATCCATAACCAATTTACGATTTTTTAATCACCTTTTGAAGTCGGTGCCAACAAAGTAAATAAATTCCTATATTGAAATCATTTAATTTGTATCGATAGTAAGGTTTGTCTAATGGTGTCATCTATACAATAAATAGATTTAGTTTTTGTATGTATGTATTGTGTATTATGTAGGTACCTATATTAGCAATGTAGGCACCGACTTTGAGAGGTGATTAAAAAATCGTAAATTGGTTATGGATGTAACTGATTATTTTTTTCTTTTTAGTTCATTTTTGAAGGCGGTTTTTTTTTTATTTATAAAAATTTATATAATTAACATATTTCAAACTAGCTGTCGCCCTCAGCTTTATTCGCCTTTTAGAAGTCGTTCGCCAAGTTTTAGATAAAAAAGTATTGTATCTCTTTCCTATTTAAAACTCAAAACAGTTTCATTAAATTCGATCAAGCAGTTTGGCCGTGAAATTGCAGATAGACAGACAAAGTGACTACGTCTCTATACGTTAACTATTACTTATATACAATATATTTCTTTCTTTGCGTATATCTTCTTCTAACCCTTAATTAAAGGTAACGGTAATAAATACATCTGGGTTTCAAGTCAATTAAGTTGAGATTGTCAAATTTACATGTCTCGGAAAACACGTGAAGCGTCTCTCAAGAGCTGAGATGACCCAGTGGTTAGAACGCGTGCATCTTAACCGATGATTGCGGGTTGAAACCCAGGCAAGCACCACTATATATATACGTGCTTAATTTGTATTTATAATTCATCTCGTACTTGGCGGTGAAGGAAAACATCGTGAGGAAACCTGCATGTGTCTAATTTCATCGAAATTCTGCCACATATGCATTCCACAAACCCGTATTGGAACAGGTGGAATATGTTCCAAACCCGCACCTTAATTGAAGAAGAGACCTTATCCCAGCAGTGGGAAATTTATGGGCTAAATTTACTTTTTTATGCACTATAATATCTCGAACATAGTTTGCTAATTCTAAAGCATATTTGATGAAATTTGGTATGAAGCAAACTTGAACGCCAAGAAGGACACAGGCAACTTTTTGACACATGAAAACCAAGACCCTAAAACGCGAGATAAACCGCGGACGACTACAAAATAACAGAGATAGCTCAAACAGAATTAAAAGCATTTTATGCACCTATATTTTTTTATCCTGGTAACATTTTACAATTATGTAAATATATTTGATAGTGAAGTTTAAAAGAAATCGTGTCGTTTTCGTTCTTGCATGCAATAAAAATCAAAATTAATGTATATCATAGAGATTAACCAATAGATAGAACACGCATATCACTATCGCTATTCAGTGAGAACTCGAAACTCAACTCAGAACACGATCACGAGCCAGAATTTGATAAGTGATTTGGATAATAAATACATTTAAAGGACTCTCGTATGTATCAACATTGTGTATCAATCGAAATCAGTTATTAATTTTTCACAAGTGAGATATAGGGGGAGACGAGCAAATGGTGATGGTAAGTGATCACCACCATACCACCACCTCATATACAATGGGCTTGTAAGAAATGTTTACCATTCCTTACATCGCCGATGCGTCACCCACTTTAAGAACTAAGATTTTACGTCCCTTGTGCCAGTAGTTACACTGGCTTACTCACCCTTCAAACCGTAGTACAATATTTGTAAGTACTGCTATTTGGCGGTAAAATATCTGATCAGTGGATTGTACCTACCTTTAGGGCACTGTACAAAGCCCTACCGTCAAGTGATGTAATGTAATTGTTATATTTATAAAGCATAATTTAAACAAACACAAATCATGATTTTTTAAACAACGTATTACATGGAGCATATATACGATTTCTTTAATCCAAGAATATTTCAACTTAATTACATACAAGGAACTACAGCAACTGCGTAAACACAATACTTTACGACATAGCATATCGTAAAGCCGTTAAGTGAAAGTAAAATTTTCACGGTATATAAAATGAATAAATTTATTTATTTATTGTTTTTATAACTATTTTATGTTATTACATAAATATGTTTTACATTATGTTAAGAATTTCATAGTTCTATTAATGTAAAGGTGCATGCACACTGTTCTGACTTCAATTAAATATAGGTATGAAAAATATAAAGATGTTCTATTATAGACAAATAATCTATCATTTTTGGTGACGGGATTTTAACGTGAATCCGTCAACTCCCACTGGAGCATCGTTGGGAAAATTGGTCCTTACCTTCTCCTTAAAAAAGGAGAAAGGTCTTAAATTAGCAGTGGGAAAATTTACATGCTGTTACTACTATATTAGGAAATGATCATGACGATAAATCATGTAACGTATGAATGCAGTGTTTAAATGGCATCCGTTACTTCTTGGTAATTCGATACTTGATATTGAATAGAAGAATATAAATCCTTAATTGCCATTCGATTTATTAACATTTCTTGAATTGACTTTCGACGATGTGAAATTACGCAAATTCTTGCTGTAATAAAATAAATTACTACTGTATTGCAAACCAAAAATGTTTGAAAATATTCTGATAGCTTCGCAGTGCATCTCAACAAACGCAAAAACTAACAATGGTCTGGTTTGATGGGTGAGTGAGCCAGGCTATACAAGCACAAGGCATAACACTTTGGTGATGTTAAGGATAGTTTCTAATATTGATAATATTGCATTGTTCGCCTGATATTTTCCAATCAAACAGAATTTATATAATAAGACAGAAGAACATGTTAAATTTGATTACACGAACGTCGCTACATAAAAATATGCAAATAGAAACGATCACTGCCTTCAACAATACAAACATATGATCAAAACTTAATGCATCCAAGTAACTCTTAGGAGCACATTCTCTCTCACATCTGACGGTGGGCTCTGCCTTCCTGGTCTTTTGGTTTAACTTCTCTCTATTTGTTATATTGAAGAAACCAAAAAAAACCAGAAACATTGCAGGAACTAAGATCTTTAATCACATCTGTCGATTTCGTTTTACTAATTTAAAATAAATGAGTATTTTTTTATCTTAACACATTATAAATTCATAATTTTAAAAAGTTGACTTACTTTTTAATAACAACCAAAAAGACCCGTCAAAAAAGTCCGTACATATCAATCTTGTATTGGGTACTAATCGTCACATTATGTGCAGTACTAAATATATATTACTATTGCGTATACCTTCGTCGTTCATCTACGAAATGAATTATTCAAAATATTCATTTCAAATTGACTATTGCATTTCTGATGATCATTTCGCATTCATAGCCAAGTCGGCCAGTGTACAAGCTACTTTAGTAGCTACTAAAATAGTATAATATTATACAAATGCATTTCTGTACTACTTTATAAAATGTTTTTTTGCTAATCATAACACTATGTTATCTTGATGGCTTTCGTAGTTTCAAAACATCGCAGTAATTATGCTCAGACCAGATTGAAGACTAGGACAGCGAAATTGTTTGAAATAGCTTTTAATGATACAGTCGACATGTTTCCGCGAGTCCGTCTGCGAAGTAAGGGAGGGGGTGACTAGTGGTCTTAAAGTGTTATGTACACTCAAACACGTCCGTTCTTGTAACTCTGTAATACCAATGGATATGCAAATCAAATTTATTAATAAATATGAGACAACATCACATACATCACTCTGATCCCAATGTAAGTAGCTAAAACACTTGTGTTATGGAAAATCAGAAGTAATTACGTTATCACAAACACCCAGATCCAAGACAACGTAGAAAACTAACATACATCGACTCGGCCGGGAATCGAACCCGGGACCTCGGAGCGGCGTACCGAGTCAAATAAAAAATACTTTATTGAAATAGACTTACAAGCACATTTGAATCCATACAAAAATTGAAAAATATGTTATTTTGTTACATGTACTGTTTAAACATATATCTTTATTAAAGATCTGTAATTATAATATTACAAACAGACACTCCAGTTTTATTATACGTATAGATAATTACATATTTACATGAGAACAATGACACATGACAATATAGTTCAGTAGATAGAATGTAATTATAGTGGTAAGAGTGAGCGTGCCGAGATGGCCCAGTGGTTAGAACACGTGCAGGTTCAAAACTAAATTTCATGTATCTAATTTTTGTTCATAACTTCTCTCTTGATCAGCGATATAGACCTGCATTTATCTAAATTAAATAAAATAAAATGTGGCAAATTACATGGGTATCCATTTCACAAAAGAGCAGCATATTGGAATAAGCTCCAATCCTTATCGAAGTAAAAGCCCAGCAATGGGACAGACAGGTCTCTTACTACACATTATATAGTATTTGTTTTTATAGATTACAGTAATAACTTAACATTTGTGCATCTCTATATAATATAAAAAAAGTGCTAGTCCCATATGTAAACTAAGACATAGACTAACATCTTACAAACAACGCAAGATTTTAATACTTTTTTTATTAATAGAACGATTCAAGAGAATTCTCTATATGTATATTATATTAAGCAACAATATATTTTATGTTTCTTTTTCAATCTTAAAGTTTTATTGTAAGTATGTAATATAATATAATACCTGCATATGGTGAAAACGTTCGATTAGAGAGAGAATCTAAAGCTTAACTGAACTTAGTTACAATGGCAATAATAAGGTTTGTATCTATAATGAGACACAGTTATTATTCACTTAGGCTCTTAAAGAATTTAAATCTCATGACAAAACATTAATAAGTAAGGCATATTACTCAATACAAAACTATATCTAAATAAACCGTAGATTTAGTATATTTTGATTTCTTAGCAAGACATATGTATAAACATTTAATTTATAGTTTACTAACATATTCTGTATTTAAAATAGTGGAAAAGAGTAACTATGTAACTTCTTGCCCGTTCGTCGTCAAAATCTATTTTCCGGACCTTTTAAAATCATTACGTTTAATACAACTATGTTAGATGACGTTTCGAAAGTGTTTTTATGAGCCCACTTAAATAAAGAATATTTTGATTTATAATTGTAAAATCAAAAATCAAAAGGCCAAACGTAAACTAATTGTAAGAGGTCACCTCCGCCCATAGACATTATCGCTAATAAATACCATCTCGTAACCTTACACCGTCAATGCGCCGTAAACCATGGAATGTTATGACCCTTTTGCCTATAATTGCCTTCTTGATTTATGCATAATTTAATGATTTGAACCACTTCGCCCTATCTAACTCTTCGATACTCTATGAATTTCGTTCCGTGTTTCATATTCAATTCACTCATTCACTCCCTTTTAAGAGAAAGTTTTGGAACATATTCCACCACGCTATCCCAATGCGGTTTGGTGGAATACAAATGCGGCAGAACTTTTATGAAATTAGACACATGCAAGTTTTCTCGTGATTTTTTACTGAGCACGAGATGACTTACAAACACAAATTAAGCACATGAATATTCATTGTTGCTTGCCTGGGTTTGAACCCGCAATCATCGGTTAAGGTACACGCGTTCCAACTGGGCCATCGTTTAATATCGCGTGACGTCATTTCTATTGGATTATACGATTAAAATTTTAAGTCTCAGCTATGTCGAGAACATTAGCCGTAATCAAACCGCTGCCAGCGAAGATAGATGTTCGTTTCATTACGACGTACATTTATTGAAAGTTATCGGCGCCATGTCGATGTCCACGCCGCCTCTACAACTTCATTAACTCTTCCTTATGACTCCGTAATGATTTATTACAAGATCTAAGACTAGTAAGTGTGGGTTAAGTTTTATGAGTAAGTGATTTAATCCGATAAAATATAGAGGATTTCGGTTTTGAGAATGGAAACTTAATTTAGGAGGATTAACATAATGTACTTTGTCTTTTATGGATACAACGTTTTTCGTGTAACGTTTGAGTGTAACATCTCTGATGTAAAAGGCTTTAATTCTGTAAAGTATATATATTATTGATTTAGTTTGATCAGAACTATTATTATTAATTTATATAAAATGTTGTTCTATGTTTCATAGTCATACTAATTTCATTACTTATGTCTTAATATTATTTTAAGCCTGTGTCATTAATTCAATGTATGGCTACCGTTACAAATATCGCATATCCACTTGACCATATTGACTAAGATAGGCTTTGTCCTTTGATAGACCAAAACGTCTTAAAATATTTACCATTGTTGAGCAGATATCACCTTTTATCGATAAAGCTTGTATCTCGTTCATCACCTGCTGCAATGAGGGGTTTGTTAAGTGGTCAGATGCTTTTTCGATTAAGCATTTAAAGTACTAAATAAATGACGACCCCCCAGTCGAGTAGTGGGTACACTGTTTCCATGCGTCTGCTCTGAATTCCCGAGTTCGTTTCCCAGCCGAGTCAATGTAGAAAAAGTTCATCAGTTTTTTATGTCATCTTTGGTGTTTGTTGGACCGTCGTTACTGCTAATTCTCCAAAACACAAGTGCTTTAGCTACTTCATTGGGATCCGAGTAATGTACGTGATGTTGTCCAATATTTATTTATTCAAATAATCGGCTACCTCGCACTGAAATTGATTATTTCTAAGTTCAATTATACAAGCTGTCCAGCGTCGGATTAATTTTGATTAAATCAAAATACCCGTTGATTGCATCAGGGTAACCTTCAAACAATTTGTAGAGAGCTATATCAAAGGTGTCGTTGCGTAGATATTGTGTAACGACAAACAGTCATGGTAATTATTGGCAATATTGAATAAATTAAATACAGTATATCCATTGATTTACTTGCCTCTGAAACGCTTCGAACGCAGTTAGTTCAGTAAGACTAGTGACTTATCGTAGGGTGACGAATAGTTCTATTTGTTCAGGACAAGTCCTGTTAAGTATTTTCACATATAAGTAATTCTAAATATAAATAAATAAATATTGAACAACCTCACATACATAAGTCTGGTCCCAATGTAAGTAGCAAAAGCATTTTTGTTATCAAAAATCAGAAGTAACAACGATACCACAAACACTCATATCCATAACAACATAGAAAACTAATGAAATTTTATCACGACCAAACCGCTGAACCGAATTTGATCAAATTTGGTGACAACTTGAACTCCAAAAAAGGATATAGGCTACTTTTTTGTGTGACTCATGACAACAAACACCCTAAAAGGCGAACAAAGCCGCGGGCGAATACTAGTGTTAAATATTGCAAAGAAAATCATCACTCATGAACTCATCGACTTTACATAAAATACAAATGTACATATTTATCTCACACTCAAATTAAGACATTTATGCGTATACGCACTTTCACACACACACACACACACACACACACACAAATATAATACGACACGTGTCCAAAGTTACAATTTACTCTATAATGTATTTTTCGTTAACACATCCGTGCCCATTCACACTACTCTACTGTATAAACAATTTGAACAAACTTTGGCCAAATGTTTCCTCAAACATTTCACCAAACGCTCTAATGTCACATGTTTTTTTTACTTCGTTAGTTTGTTAGCCGAGTCGGTATAGTATTGTTTATTTTAGAAAACAGACCTGACAAAGTGGATCTTGGTTAATGTAAATATACATTTTTCTGATTAAATATAAAAATGTGGCCTTTTGAAATACATTTTTTACTTCGAGTGTATTCATCGGAATCATGTGGAATGTATCGCGTACCAAGAAATTTACGGAATGAAGAAATTTTATAAACATACTTCCTGAATTGAAATATAAAATTAAAATAGCTGTGACGATAATGGCAATCATATTTATATCTGGTAAGAAAGCATTCAAGAAAACCCTTTTAAATCTCTAATTAAATGTATTGAAGTAGATTTCAAAATGAAAACTCTTCAAATAAAATAAGCCTTAACTCTTTACCCACCAAATAACATACAATAACAATATACGATATATGTGTGGTAATAACGTGTGTAGTACAATAATTTATATCACCAATAATTTTATCCGGGCTGTTATATTAGTTATATTATAGTGTACATAATTTGAGCAAGCGGTTTATGATTTCAAAATAATATTAAAAAATCCAGCCAAGTGTGAGTAGTCCAGTAGTCCCTTAAACATTTATTTAATTCTATCTTTTGTTGTCATAGCGGCAATAGAAATACATCATCAGTGAAAATTAATACGTAACTATGTTTAACTATAACTTTTCGTGACGTATAGTCTGGTGAAAGGTCAGACGGACGAAAAGCAGAGTCTTAGTCTTAAGGCCCTTTGGGCTCGGAGCCCTAAAGTTTCGTTCGCCATCTCTTCTTAGTTAGACGTTAATTTGACAATCAATGAGAATCACTAAAATATTTAATGAAGGATTTGTTTTGACTTTTCAACTTACAAAATTAATACAAAAAAAATTCTGCTCATAGTTTAGCACGCAATATTGTCGCACCTACTTGAGCATTTTATTGTTTCTAATTTAGCCTATATACCCTTGTAAACTACCCATAAGAGCAATACGACCGCTGAACTAAGTATTACTGTAAAGTAACAACCTGTACAGTACTCGATGCAGAATGAATGGCCTGTCTGATATGAATTATTGCAGAAATTAAACACATATATATTATATGAGTTATTCCAGACATGAACCTGTAGCTTTCGGTAAAGATTCTCGTGTTTTAACTACTGGTCTTCGATTAATATATGACTTATTAATAAAAATAAATGCAATTGTTGTTATCCCGGTCTAATCGCACAAAGGGTTAAAAAAATTCTTCCATGATCACTGCAACAAAATTATCATTTTAACATCAACAGATGGACATTTATGGTCCACTGCCATTAAAGCTACCATTCGTTTTGCTTATGTATAGTAGAATTGTCTAAGAGGGGTTAGAAGCTACCATTGGCATTGAAGTGGTCTTCAATAATCAGAGAACGGCAATTTAAGGCACTACAGTTAAAATGTATGAACAAAAAAAGGGAAGGATTAATTTTTTTAAATATACTATTTCGTAGTTACATTCCATTCCAATTTGAAATCCAATGCTGGCCAGCATTGTCGAAAAATTTCAATAGTAAAACCTTTTTTAAGCGTAATAACTCAAATTTAACCCGTTCTGTTTTTGAAATATCCATACAGCCTTTGTTTGCATTAACACAATGACTGTTCTTTACGATCGCTTATATTTTTTATTTTTTTATACTGAGCACTCCAAAGTGTGCCAAGTGATACTTTCCGGGTTCACTTGTCTGACGGATTGATTTGGTATTGTTTAAATTATGTAACACTTCCAACCGCCCGCGGCGTTTCTTGTAAAGATTTTATTTTAATCTGTGAAACATAGACGCATATGTAGATAAAAAAAAATAATTAAATTTTTTTTTTTTTTTACGAAAATTATTTCCACTCTTTGTCACTTTATGATATATCTTGTCGATTTTTTCCATAAATTCTACATTCATTGATAGCCTCACATTTCTTTTCTTAGAAAATGCTGAATCAAAAATGTCCGTCAAAAACTTGCTTGAACAACATACATATTGGTTATTATTTAGAATAGATAGATATAATAAACAAACAGCATTAAACCCTCACACAACAATGCAGTCCATCACCCAGAAATGGGCTGTTACTTTAAGTATAAATCATTCATTAATCCATCTAAACTGTAAACGTCTTCAAATAACTATTAAAGATATATAAAGAATAAAAATGCCATTTATTGGTCCCGCTAAATAATTAAATCCCAAACCCAATTTTAGAAAACCGAAATTATAAATGTAAAAATTATACAAAATATTACAAAACACAATCAAAAAAGAACTGCTCAAAAAGAAACACCAAAATAATAATTGTGTATATTTCCAATAATAAATAATATTTAATTTTGAAATTACAAAATATACATTTTTTACATTAAAAAGTAACTTAACATATACAGATCAAAGTAAGCAAACGAATCACGAACAGGGAAATAATAACAGCGCTAACAGAATTCCCCACATTTGCTGATATCTTAATTAATAATGAACCAGTCCTATCAACAAAGCGTTAAATTGATCAATGCATCAACAAAAAAACAACGATTAATAAATATACAACGCAACATTTTTCCAGAGCAGCAGGATCTAAATCTTTAAATCTAGATATAACAGGTTATATGTTTTGCTCTGGTAGATTGCTATCTGACCTAGCCCTCATGGGCGAAGTAATAACACAATGGATATATTTTCCTACGTAATAATAACAATTATTATCAGACGTTACTATGTATAACTTAAAATTACTATTTCCGTTTTAAAAGGGTGAAAATTATTAAATAAAGTTATAAAACTTGAAATGTTAAATTTGATTGAAGTACCAGCATTACTTTGATACGCTTTAAGTAAGTGAAATTAAGTAATTGTTTTGAAATTATGGTTTTTATAAGATTATTAGATGTTATAAAATTAATAAAAACCGTTTACGGAGTCAGGGTCCACTCTATAAAGACCGATGTTGCCGATAATCTTTCTAAATAGTACGCCATTTATGGGAATTATTTTAATAATTATCTTTTTTGAAGTATTATAACTTGTGCATGCTTTCTATCATATTATTTATTTCATATAAAATTATTTTAATGTACATTTCATTGCTAGGTAGCATCAAAATTTTAATATTTGGAATTAAATAATATTGTATTTCGTTTTAAATCATTTTAGAAATAAAACCTTTTTTTCTGATTTTTATAACGCTAAGGTATAGGACTTTGTTAGATAATTGAAAAGTCATTACCACTATTTATAATAACATTCTCATTATTATCATAATAATGGCAAATCTTATCGCTTTTGTAAATCAATCAAAAGCGTTAGATTCTCGATTAGAGTCATCTTTATCTTAATTGAATGATAAAAGGTGTTTACATTGATAAGATAACATTTTGCAAGGATTATTCAAATACCAAGGTCTGGGCCGAATCATTATACAACAACAAAAAGAAACCACAAATGAATACTAATAAATATTCAAGTTATGGCATAAAGTGCTGTTTATGAATATAAATCTTCATAAATATATCTAAATTACTAGGAATAGATAACGGAACGTGACGTTAAAGGAATCCCTCATCAGACGAAGAGCATTAAATCTTGTGTAGTATTAAAATAATGACTCAAGTATCAAAGTTATCACAGAATTCCCATAATCATTTAACGAGCTAGATAATACAAACACAAACGAAACGCGGTCCGAAGAAGTTCAAGTACAGTCAAACAAACGTTTACTACATGAAGCTAAAATATACATTTCGAGCTAAACTCGTAAAACTTAACAACCGCCATTAACACGTTTACTGCCCTTTAATTAGAAATTGATAAACTTGTAAATAAAACTGGCTCTGATGAAAGTGCTATTGATGCTAATGCTTCAAAACAAAAAGACGCACCGCCACACAATGGGACCATTCAAAGCGTTGCAAGAATCGTTTCAAAATCACTTACCATGCATCACAGCATCTGCACGAGCTGGACCAGAGAACAATTCACTTACAGAACACGTAACACAAATTATATGTATGAATTAGAAATGTTCACTGTGCTAGAATGCACCCTAGTGGGACACCCGAAATTATTTTTATTCGTTATTCGATCGCGTGCGCGTTTCGACCGGCGCGTGGCGCTCAATAGCTGCCTGCTTTCAACTGAACTATCAGTGACTGACTGACGGTGCGCCGGCGTCTCTCCTTGTTGTTTACTATACCCCATGTGCAACGCTGTCGAACGCTTAAACAAAATCCGAGCTTACCGCCTAATCTTTTAGATTCATTTTACATTGTAAATGGTTTTTGGATGCTTATCTGTGTTAGTAAGTCGGACACATGTATTCGTCGTTTAGTATGAATGAAAAATAAACTCTACGCATAGAGCTTTCTGATGGTCGCCGGCCATTTATATTGTAACCTTAATTAATGTTTTCAACCACTTGATATGTTAGCGTCAGTCCTCTTAAATGTTTGTATCTGTTAACAAATGTGTATCATTGTTTATATTTATTTATATTTATACTAAAAAAAATCTTAACATAAATAATGACAGTGTCAATATTACATTACAAATCGGTGGTAGTAAAGATACTATCGCTTCTTAAATAAAATCCTATAAAATGACCTTTCAAAAGTTTATATAAAAGCCTATTTGTAACAAATATCTTTTGATTTTGTTCGAATCTATTACAACACTAAACACTTGCATTTTTTATTATATAAATAGACGGACGTACAAATAAGCTACCTGATAGTAAATGATCACCAACACCCATTAATATTGGCGTTACAAGATATATTAACTCTTCGTTACATCGCCTATGCACCACCAACCTTGGGAACTTAGATGTTATATCTCTTGAGCCTCTAGTTACACTACCTTACCTTTCAAACCAGAACACCAAAATACTAAGCATTGAAGTTTGCATTTGCAATATCTAATGCCTCGGCGATACCTACCCGAATGGTATAATGGTATTGCAAAAAGCCATAGCGCCAAAGATTAAATTTGCCAGATCTGTATATGACATGTCTATATTAAAAATATGACGTTTTCGAAATAATTATTAGTGATGACTTACAGGAAATTTTTAAATAGATGCATGATTGGTGTTTGAAGTTATTATTGTACCAAATTGATGCTAATTTAATTTACTTTGGATTTTCCTGCTCGCGTAGAAATATCTTCGATCGAAGTATGTCTATATTTACGTTTGGATATAGTTATATCTCTGGGAATATTTTGTTATTGTTTTACAAAAAACAAATATCACAACACTTATAAAAATATAATTTTAGTGCAGAAATGAAATTTGCACAATCTTGATATTTTACGATATTTTATCGAATTTATTTTTGTTTCAGAAAATTTTATACTCTTTTCAAAAACTGTCAACAACAACAACAACAACAGCCTGTAAATTCCCACTGCTGGGCTAAAGGCCTCCTCTCCCTTTGAGGAGAAGGTTTGGAACATATTCCACCACGCTGTTCTAATGCGGGTTGGTGGAATACACATGTGGCAAAATTTCTATGAAATTTGTCACATGCAGGTTTCCTCATGATGTTTTCCTTCACCGCTGAGCACGAGATGAATTATAAAGACAAATTAAGCACATGAATCAGCGGTGCTTGCCTGGGTTTGAACCCGCAATCATCGGTTAAGATGCACGCGTTCAAACCACTGGGCCATCTCGACTAAAAAACTGTCGTAAAGAAGAAATAAAAACAAAATATATTACAAGTCAATTAAAAATTCAGAAAATTTGGACTTTGTATGAACCGTTTAATTTTATCATTTTCCTTGTAATCATTTCAAAGGTTATTGATCTTTGAAAGAGCGATAAGTTCATTATTTTTTTTTATTTTAAATTCAAAGTTGTGCAACGAATAGGAAATAATAACATCACATTACATTCGACCTCAATCGTTTACCGTTTTATGTATGACCTAATCATTAAGAGCTTAGACGAGATGAAATCATGACTCAATGATTTATTGGAATCAAATATCGACTTTAAATTTAACGGGACAGAATCCAAAATTATTTGGACTTTTGACCCTTTAACATATGGAAGAATGCACATTGATTTCCATGTATTATATCTGTCGCGTGCGTTTCCTGGAACGTATTAAAACGAGCTGTATCATATGTGATTAGAGTTCGTTTTTCATTGGCAGATTTGAAAGACTTAAGTCATATTGTGTTATAATTTTTTTTAGGAATGAACTTGTCGCTACACATTGTTGGATTTGAATAGGCATAATGAGAAGCGCCGTATAATTGTTCCTTTCAAGGTTGCCCTTAATATAAATTTAAATAGGGTTAAAATTTGACCGTTTTGAATAGTATATGTATTTTCCTACCCCAGATATAACTGCGGTGCTATATTGCACACCTCGAATGCAAAGCGGGATACAACTCGACATATTTTTTTTTAATTTATGCAACAACTACAAATCTGAATGACATTAATTAATGCATAAGTGATTTATATGTACTGCAACTGTAACTCATATATATTTAGCTTATTATATAATAGTGAAAAACTTAATTATTATTTATTATTATTTTAAGGATTAACTATATTTCAAGTTAAAAAGGAAGTAAGTTTTTTTTTTTGTTTAAGAATCTGACAATAATAACACAAAACAATTAATTTGAGAACTCAAATAAAATTATTGTTATTTGGAATGAAGTTTTATTAAATTATATATATTTTTTTACATTATTGCAGTTTTTTTATGCTAGATATAGGTAGGCACACGGTCTAATGTAAAATTCAATATGTGATAAACATATCATACACATTGGTGCTGTAAAAAATAATCATTCCTTACATCGTAATGCACCACCAACGTAGGGAACTAAGATGGCAAGGACACAACAGTATTAAAAATTCTGCTCGGGTGGTACCTTCCACAAATAATTACCAAATTTCTATCAAAACACCAATTTTACTTTAAAGCATTTTATTTCATTACCATTTTACACAGACATGTGACCATCGCTCGGGTTACCACGTACCATTAATCACCCCTACTTAACACCGAACGAGTTCTAACTTACATTGAAGTAATCATGATCTAACAAATTTGATTAGAAGCTCAATGGAACAATTGGGAAAACCGTTGAAACATCGGCATTACTGAATTACGGCTAATTATTTCAACCGGTGGAATTGTCTGTTGTATTATAGAGCGAATACGTATACCTGCCATGCGTGTTATTTTTTTTATGCTATTGGTTGGCGGACAAGCATATGAGCGACCTGATGGTAAGTGGTCACCACCGCCCATAGATAATGGAGCTGTAAGAAATATTAACCATTCCTTTGATCGCCATTGCGCCACATGGGATGATATCTCCCTTGTGCCTATATGGTAGTTACACTGGCTCACTCAAATTATACAGAAATCCAAATTAACAACATTATTATGCAATGCTTGCCCGGATTTGAAACCGCAATCTGCAGCCGCGCGGTGGAGATTCGAGCCTTCTGAACTCTAGGTCGTTTCGGCTCATGTGTAATTTATCTTTCGCATGTGTAGAATGACAATGTGATATATGTATCATCACATATTCACATAAAAGCTTTTATGGAATTAGCTTCATACGTTCTCCTCAATTTTTTCCTATTTACTCTAGTACTTAACATTTTTATTAGCGGTCACGAATAACTATATTTTTTGTAAGATTTAGACTCTGCTCGGTCTTCAAGGAAAAGTGTTTGACATTACTTAATAATAAATTAAAACAATATATAAATTCGTTATATATAATTTTTTTTTTCAAAAAAATTATAATTAATATTATACAATACACATTTTATAATTAGAATATAATTATATTTACAAGAATTGGTCATTTACTACTACATAAAAAAAAATTGATTTTAACTCAATAATTGTATTTATACATTTAAAGCTTTTCTTATTTTACCTATTATAGATGTCGTTCCGGGAAAAAAGTAATTTCTAATAAAAAAACATCAAAGTCATCATTATAAGAGCTACACGAAGCGAAGTTACTGCATACTATACTATAATATAGTATAATATATAATTTAAGACAACATTATGCATACTATACTTTATACTGAGCTGAGATGGCCCAGTGGTTAGAACGCGTGCATCTTAATAGATGATTGCGAGTTCAAAGTTTCAAACCCAGGCAAGCACCACTGTATATATGTGCTTAATTTGTGTTTAAAATTCATCTTATGCTCGGCGGTGAAGGAAAACATCGTGAGGAAACCTGCACGTGTCTAATTTCATTGAAATTCTGCCACATGTGCATTCCACCAACGCGCAATGGAATAGCTTGTTGTCAACAATATGTTCCAAACCTTCTCCTTAATGGAAGAGGAGGCCTTATCCCAGCAGTGGGAAATTTACAGGCTGTTACTTTACTTTACTTTTCTACTTTATACAGAGGGACTCTTTAAAGCACACCCTTTATTAGTAATTTTACAATATTACATTCAATTTAAAAGTTTAGACAAATTCTACCGTTAGAGAGAATAAACTCAGTAGCTACTTACCAATTATATTAGTGCATTTTAATTAAGTACAATTAAAGGATTATTCCTCCTACAGGAAAATAAATAGAAACTACACAATTGTTATGAACAATGTAGTTTATATACAGAGTATAGTCACATTATTTTTTTCTACACATACAAAATGAAATGAACTTAACTTAAAAAATGAAAACCGTTAAAAATAATTTAATGAAACATTTTTTTTTACTTATTCATACAATAGCATATTTTTACTCGTGTTTGAACCACGTGCGAACACAATTACTGTCTTTTGATTTTTTACCGTCAGCAATACTTTCTATTGCGGTACTTAATTTTAAAGGGTATGCTAGCTAACATTACCAGCTCAAGGGATATTTTTTAACTATCGACCCTTTGCTCGGCTACAGGTTATTTATTTTAAAATTGACTGTACAGGTCTTGTACTTACTTTTATATAAAAACTAACAAATTTTATATTAATTCAGTATAATATACATAATCTACACATATCATAAAATTGCAGTGTCGGTTTGTAATTATACAAATAACATTATTTTATACGTTTTCTGTCTTGTTGTTCTAGCTAATAATCTCTGTAACAGCTGGAGCGATTTTAGCGGAATTTACAAGAAAAAGCTGATGTAATAATGAGTAGCTTATACTACTTTTATTATCTAATAAGTTATATTTAAAACTTTGAACTGTATAATAATGGTTTCGTTAAATTGAAACGCACACGAATTCAGCCAGTTAATTGATTTAATCACTAATCGCCAACACAAAACAGAAAAATTATGAATCTAATAATATTTCCTTTGACAAAGTATAGTGTGATTCAGAGAAACGAATAAAATTAACAACGCCATCTATTGACACATATAAAAACTAAAGAAATGTTGAAAACTGTTTAATGTTTATATATTTCATTTCTCGTCAACCAAGAACTTCATTCTCGATACGGTACTGGACGCATTTATCTCGACAAATCTAATCTCGCCTGATAAATTCATTAACGAGTGACGTAGCTTGCACAAACACGATTCGTATTACGATACTGTTACGCGATGGATTTAATTCTAAAACAAACATTTACTTTAGTTTTGAAACTGAATTTTTTTTTCTGAAAATAGAATTTGAAAAAAAAAAATAAAAAGCTAAAGAGTAAAAGGTATCGATAGAATTTTTCTTCCCTACGCTTTTTAATATTTTATGCGATAAACAAAATTTATCAAGGACCAAAGATAGCAAGTAGTCCCATCGCTTATTGTCATTGGAATTCTAAGAATTATTTACTATCTCTACAACTCCAATGCGCCACAAGCTTTCGAAATAGCATACCTATGGTTACTCGAAGTGAAATTCATCATCATCATCACCAGTCTTTATAATTCCACTCTCTCAAGGCGTCACAGAGCCCGACCTTCGGCCCTTCTCATCCACATTCTATTGGCTACCTTCCGTACTTCATCTCTCCACCATGCCACCGGGCGTCCTACACTACGCTTGCAGATTCGCGGTTTCTACTCTAGAACCTTCTTACCCCATTCATCAGCTATCAGTTCTTCTACAGATGAGACTGGCCCACTGCCACTTCAGCTAATTCTCTGAACTATGTCGTAAAGTAAAGTAGCAACCTGTAAATATGCCACAGCTGGGCTAAGGCCTCCTCTGCCATTAAGGAGAGGGTTTGGAACACATTCCACCACGCTGTTGCAATGCGGGTTGGTGGAATGCACATGTGGCAGTATTTCGATGAAATTAGACACATGCAGGTTTCCTCTCGATGTTTTCCTTCACCGCCGAGTTCGAGATGAATTATAAACACAAATTAAGCACATATATAAAGTGGTGCTTGCCTGGCTTTGAACCCGCAATCATCAGTTAAGATGCACGCATTGTAACCAGTGGACCATATCAGCTCGTACTCTGTCGGATCACCTCCAACTTACAAGAATATTAAGTATAACTGTTCATCGGTAGAATATGTCATAAGTTAAATGTATCCACCCAAATGATTTCGCACAAGATCGAAGCCAATCTCTACTCAATAGAATAACGTTACAGTGACTATATCATGTACAATCTACCATTTATTTAGTACCACATAAAATATGGTAATGTTATAAATAATACCTGTCATAAGTGAAAAATATCCCACAAAACATACCCGATGTCTCTAAACTACTAACTACCATACTTCATCTTTGATATCAAATTCTGTACCAACTGTGTTAATATTAACTACATATTCAATTTTTATACTCATACAAATATAGTCATTATTGCATGAAATTACGGTACGCATACGAAGCTACCCGGATTACACGGATTACACGATTATGAATAGTAGAATTATATTGAAATAAAATAAGTAAAAATCAAGTTCAGTATAAATATCATGTAATTAAATCTTTAATTATTTTTTTTATACTAAGTTAATAATTATCATGTACTTTTATTTCTTCACAAATATTTTCTCTTAAAATCATCTTTCTTTTGCAAATGTACAAATGTTCTTTACTTTCTGAGACTGATCGACAATGCTTTTAGAGTAAGTCCCGCCTTTTGTACTATGTCTGTTTTATGCTATGCAATAAAATGTTAAAACACAAATAATCTCAGGAAGACGAATTTAAAATAATAAGAATGTGCTAAACCTTATGTGCACCATTTTATAGACGTAGATTATATTAATTTATAAACTCTCAAATTCGATATCAGAATTAAGTTTTCAAATCAAATCAAAATAAACTTTATTCAAGTAGGCTTTTACAAGCACTTTGAATCGTCATTTTACAATTAAGTGAAGCTACCACCGATTCGAAATTCGGAATAGATTCTACCGAGAAGAACCGTCAAGAAATTCAGTAGTTACTCTTTTTCAACATTTAAAAAATACAAAGTCGTGTTAGTCAAATACAATTACATTTTTAAATTAATATACCCTGCTTGGAAGTCAACAGGTATTAACGCTTTTTTATCATTTTATTTAATATAATCATTTTGATTCTTAAGTAGCTTCACTTAACCCTGTGTAAGGCAAGTATATTTTATTTTTTTAATTCCAGTTAAAATAATATCACTTTAAATAACAGTTAAAATAATATAATTTTTTTAAATATTAGTAACAATACTTATGCACACATATAGACCTAATTTTATGAACCTTGTAAAAACACTCATACCAAAAAATAATAATGCAAAGTATTATTGTTAGCAGACAAATCAATGTCAAACAAATGCCTAAAGAATATATACAGAGATCAAACAAATAAAAGTATTTAAAAAAAGACGAAATAAAACTGTCTAAATCTGTCTAATCTGTAAAAATATTTAAAGCTGCGTTTTCATTCCAATGACAAATTTGAACATTTCATTTTTCTACTCGTAAAAATAGATGAATATACAAAAATCACGCATAGCATTTTTAAAAATGGAACCCTAGAAGGAGCTAGCGAAGAGAAAATTAAAAGCGATGTTTTCGCTGACTTAGCAAGTCCACCGCCCGAGGCTTTGCAAGGACGTTTCAATGTTCCTCCAACAAAGAGTGCTGACGCAAGTGCAGGGACGGTCCTTTGAACGAAACCGGTTTTATGTTTTGTTATGACATGACGTACGATGATATGCATCGGTTCGAGAACGTCATAAGTGCTCAGAGCGTTTCTTGAAAGAATGCAAGACGATCCCAAAAAATATAGTCTCGTGATCGTACTTATGTTCTTATAATATTATCCCCTTACATCATTATGACTTCATGTTATTGTTTAAATCTCATTCTAACTTTCTTTATTACTTATGTTATTTTATGTGTGGCTTTGACTCAAAATTTTGATCTAAATATTTGAATCTTATTTTCCATATAATCCAAATTATCCGCACCTTCTCATGTTATCTTTCCGATAAATGTAATAAATATATATATTTTAAAAAAATGGAGCACAAAAACCATCTGTGCTTTCTGAGAAAGGCTGAACTTAATTCATCTTGGGGCGTCACCGCAACTTGACAGACATACATACACATGTCAGCGAATTTCTTACAACATATACAAATTTCCTAAAGATGATTTTCTTCACTCTCGAGCATAACATTAATTGCTACGCAATTTAATTAGATGTAATAACATCTATACATTAAATAAACAATTTGGCAACATTATGAAAATCATAATTTATGGTAATCATAGAACTAACTAGCTTCTCGCTGTCGCGGAACAGAAAAAAACGGTCCTAGTGACAGCAAGTCCCTTAAACACTCAATCATTTGAAAAATGTATGATCACCGAATAGTTGCCGATGGGAAATCCCATCGGTCACAGAGTTACTCAGCAAATAATTCTATCTTTACTATTTGTGTGATCTTTGTATATGAATTGTTTTGTGCTAGTTACCTTATGAAAATAAACTAAATATACGACGAAACTAATAAAAAATTCTTAAATATTTTGATAGTTATATTCGAATTAAACAAATGAACACCAAACCGATAAATTTAAAATTAAATTTATTTAAAATAATTATAGAAAGATACAAAAAGTGCGAACAATATTTTAATTAATTATAGTTCAAAGAAGAAATGGCCTTCATTTTGTTTTATACTTCCTAATGATAGTGAAATAAAATGTGTTATCACATCAATCACCATTCGTATGTAATGTTTTGAGTTTTCGGAGGTAGGTTTACTTATTGGGGAGTCACGGTCTCATGCGTAAGTCATAGCGTTCCTCGAAGACGGAATATACCGCTAGTAGGCAGCTAAATTAAAAGGCAAATAGCAACTTAAATCACAATGAAAGAATGCATAAATAAAGGTACCAAAATCATCATCATCCTTCTGTTTTTATCCTTATTTCATTTGGGGTCGGCGCAGCATGTCTTTTCTTTCCATACTTCTTTATCGGACGTCATCTCATAAGTAACATTCTTTCTAACCATATCGTCTTTCACACAGTCCATCTATCATTTCTTTGGTCATCCGCAACCTCTATATCCATCCATATTCATGCTCTAGACCTTAAGAGGTACTAATAAATTAAGGAATTATCAATAAGGCTATCAAGATTTATTCAGATTATTCAGAAGTAATTACGCAACCAGCGTTATGTAATTTGGATGTTCGTAATCTTTTTTTCTTTTGTTCTTCCCATAAAACACGATACACGTAATTCTAAAAATTTCAGCACTAACGAAACCGGGCCCTTTGAGACTGCGATCTATTTCCGTCTGTATGTCCATCCGTTTGCTATTACTCAATATATTTTCGACAATGAATGAAAGTTCTCGGTAGTCCAAGAATAGTTAGCGGACATTTCACACTGAAACCAAGTATTCCATAGACATGTTTCTTATTCTTTTTGTTTTTATTGTCCATTTTAAAGGAAATGCTGCCAGTAAAAATAGTAATGTAAAGTAACAGCCTGTAAATTTCCGACTGCTGAGATAAGGCCTCCTCATCCATTAAGGAGAGGGTTTGGAACATATTCCACCACGCTGTTCCAATGTGGGTTGGTGGAATCCACATGTGGCAGAATTTCGATGTAATTAGACACATGCAGGTTTCCTTACGATGTCTTCCTTCACCGCCGAGCACGAGATGAATTATATACACAAATTAAGCACATATATATATAGTGGTGCTTGTCTGGACTTGACCCCGAAATCATCGGTTAAGATGCACGCGTTCTAACCACTGGGCCATCTCAGCTCTTGATTAAATAATATAAAACTAGTGATTTTCATATAAATTACATCATTTTTTTCACACTCGAAAGAAAAAGTTTTTGGTCTTTTTTATGTTTTCTATCATATGATATCATTTTTGCAAAGAACAGAATTCTATTTAAATAAATCATCTTAACAAGGTTATGCAAAGTCACGAACTAGAAAGAGGATAGTAAAGTAATAAAAATATTTGCTTTCCTATGCGGAAAAAAAGTCGCTCATAAAACTTTCTCTGACGCTTCGCATAAGTAACTGACATTTGGGGCTATCCGAGGAGGACCACATATAAAGTTAAAGTGGGCTAGGAAAAACCATCAAGTTACGAAACGCTAAATTAAAAATATGTATATTCCTTTTTTAAATATGATAATATCTTAATAAGGAGACAATGACCACGACAATGACGTCGGGCAAATATGAAGGATATCAAAAATCGTATTTAATTTATATACCAAATAAATTTAATTAGTAATATAAATAAAACCTTTTTGGGAGTACTTGTTTAATAATCTGTCAAAAAAGCTGTCATATGTCATTGGGCTCTTTGTTAAGAGGTCCTTCGATGTGCTATTTTAAAAGTAATTTTTTATGTCACATTGGAATAGTTAAAAAAAAATTAAGCCGCCGAGACGGGATGATAACTGTTAGTAAAATTGCCTCACTTAACACAGTTGACAGTGAAAGCCGACCTGATTCCTGGCACAACACGTTACGTACTGAGAAAGTTAGGCATTAGCTAAAATGCTCCTTGAACTTGTATTGTTATTGAGTGTTCCGGTAAGGCTCGTAACATACAGACGGTATGTGTTGACCGTCACATTTATTGGGTTTCCGATGTTCCATATACGATAAATAGTTACATGTATATTATCCTAATTTTAACATTGTATTGCGCCCTGGAAATACCATGCAGGCAGATCGAAAAAAAAAACATACATTCAAATAGGAAAATAAGTACTCCAAAGTCTGTCAAAGTCAAAGGACAAAACCCGGCTGTTGACATGACATGACTATTAAAAACAAAAAGGTTTAATATTGATTTTGTTCTAATTTTAAATTAATTAAAAAAAAATTATATTCTTAAAGCGAATGTTATGTCTTAAGTTTTACCGCAATCACTTTTTGAAAATCGAACATGAAATCATAACAACGTTAAAACCTAATGTCATTATGTATATGAACTATGACAAACAGCAAAGTACCTAGAATCGAAGGCGTAATTCATCCAATCGGTCCCTTAGCTCTGGGATTGGCTGTTGACATTTATTTTTTCTAGACCGTGACATAAGGCAAGTATCCACTTAAGAACGTACAAGAAGAAAAACAACAACTTCTTCGTCTGGAAATGTACTTCACCCACTTATAAGTCACATATTTCCATTGCTTTCGAATATAATTCCATTCGATATTTGAACAGATATTAGCTAAATGAGGTATTTAAATATGTACTTCTTATACCGATCATGTGTTATACTACGAGATCTAAGATATTATGCTGCAGCCTATACAGAAACAGGATAGTCCAAACCGATTCCAGGGCCTATATGTTTTTACTGTTTGGCCGTAACCCCACCCTAGAGCAAGTTAGTCTCGCGTCGATTCTTCTCGGTAGAATACCTTACCTACCTCACAGTTTTGACGTAAAAATTTAAAATCATACATCACTGAATAACTGTAAGGACCAGTAGTTTATTATAAAACTTACCAAGTGTCAACAATCGATAAATTGTGAACAATTTCTTTTATCCATGTAGAAATAAGTCTTAAGCTTTTGGCTTTAAGTATAATTTTCCAATAGTATAATTTTTATACATAATACGTTTTATTATTAAGTAACGAAGCAAGGTCACAATTTTTCGCCAATTTTCATTCTTTCCAGATGTATTTATTATATATCGTCCTGAACGTAAGAAACAGTCAATTATCCAGGATATTACAATGCACAAATTTGTGAGCAAACACTCACTAATCCTGCTAATAATCCAGAAGGAACGGGAAATACAATTCAATCGGAAAGAAGTAAGGTTTGGGACAAACGGTATATCATTTCGGACACACTTCCAACATCCAAGCAGAAAAAAACCCTAACATTTTTTTTGCCAATACCGCTGCTTAAGCCTAGGTCCTCGACATCTGTGCCCCTATATAAAGTCAACGACCAAAAATATTAATTAATGATAAAAGTATCGTAAGTGTCGCAACATTACCCGAACTTTGTAATCCATAGTGTTTATAATTAGCTAGTGATTATAACATGTCAAATCATTCGCTTCATCCGAGCGTATGACTCCACTCGTCTCTCGAAATAAACGCCGACCGATTTATCTCGGCTGACATTTTAAAATGTCCCTGCATCACTGTCCGTGTAGTTTATAAGTGTTAACAGTTATTATATTGTATCAATCAATAATCATCAGTTCTTCCCAAGTTCGGTTTCTTTTGCGTATCGATCGTTGTTTTTGTTTTGACTATCAATGAGTTAGTGTATTGTTTCTGCATTGAATGAAACAATTTGTATTTTGAAATGTTGAATTTTTCAAATAATAAATTATATTATCACTATTTGTCGCCCGTGGCTTCGCTCGTGTTTGAGATTATATTAGGGGATTGGTTGTCATTTGTTAGACAAAAAAAGTAGCCTGTGTCCTTCCTTCGAGTTCCGGTTTGCTTAATACCAAATTTCATAAAATTAACTTCATTGGTTTCGTTATAACAATAGACAGAGATAGATAGACAGAGTTACTTTGTTATTTATAATATTAGTATAAATTAGTATAGATTGACTTCTAGAATTTTGAACCGTCAAAAAAAGAAGATAATCGGTGGCTATACATTCAGTTATACATTTTTTAAGGGCCGTTTGCCTAAGGAATCACCTGGTATACTAGGCGTACTACAGTGTGCTAGGTACTAGGTGAGACTCACAGGAGATAAGTCCCCACTTCATGTTGAAGAAATTAAAAAGAGGCGTCTCCTTATCCGAATGTTATTGCTGCTCCAGTGCTAGTTGCTGTCACACATAACTCCCAATTGTACACGATCAGGTTTCCAGATCCTTCCAGATCTTTCTTCGAATTTAATGATCATCTTGAATTAATACCATAAAAGTCAATAGTGAGGCCGGAGCTTAACCCCATTCGATTCTAGCCATCTTATTTCTGAGTGGCAAATATAAAACTGTTTATAAGATATTATTATAGATGCAAATAACTTGACCTAAAAAAGATACGTTGACTTTGAAATGTGTTAAACTTGTAACAAATGGCTATTACCTTTATAGAATGTATGTAAATAGTAATAAAATGCCCTTCTACGAAACTATTCTTATGAAACACGATCTGGTGCTAACTTAGCTCAAATACTGAACTTGGTGGTAATACTGAAAGCTAAATAGTGCTAGCGTCAATTCTCCTTGACAATCATTTGCACGTTGTTTTAACCTTTATATGGCATATAAGTTTTTTTTATGGTATAGGTTGGCGGACGGGCATATGGGCCACTTGATGGTAAGTGGTCACCATCACCCATAGACAATGACGCTGTAAGAAACATTAACTATTCCTTACATCGTCAATGTGCCACCAACCTTGGGAACTAAGATGTTATGTCCCTTGTACCTGTAGTTACACTGGCTCACTCACCCTTCAAACCGGAACACAACAATACTGAGTATTGTTACTTGGCGGTAGAATAAATGATGAGTGGGTGGTACCTACCCAGACGGGCTTGCACAAAGCCCTACCACCAAGTAAGTATAGATTTTTTTGTTTTTCATTGGTTTGTGAATCTATAGTAATGTTATAAGTGCTAAATAACTGTCTGTTTTACGGCCAGACCACAGAATCAAATTTGATGTTTTGTAAAGCAAGCTTAAATTTTATACACCTGATAGCCAAGCCTCTTAAAACGCAAGTGAAGCCACGTGCAATGAGTAATAAATATTATTAGATGTACCTTCATTTTATTTCATTGCTTTGTGAATCCATACTAATATTATAAATGCTAAAGACGACGACGACGCAAAAGAAACGAATTTGATAATTTGTGACGTGAAGCAATCTTAAACTTTATGCGTAACGCCTAACGACCAAGTCTAATATTATTGGATGTACCCTCTTTTTCAACATTCTATACCAAGTACACATATACAGCGGTGCCTAGCGAAGATGTTTCTTCTCCCGAAATCGCGCGTATTGGATCTCTTCGTATTTGATTGGTTGACGTGAGAAATTTCGTTCTCCTATATCTTTTGTTATTTTGTTTTAATTATCTCATGTGTAATATTTATTCTTGAATTACTGAATGTCGCACTGATTTCATTTGATTGCTAAAAATATATTATCTTAACACAGTATAAAACAAAGTCGTTTACCGTTGTCTGTCCAATGCATGTTAAATATTTAAAAAAAGAAAATTCACAACGGATTTTGATACCATTTTTATAAAAGATAGAGTGATTCAAGTACATAAAACATGGACAATATAGTAAAGAAACACTGACAATTTTTTGAAGTTTCTAATGTGGTGTCGTAAATAAACAGATTCTGTAGTATATTTAGTATTTAGTATCAGCATTGTACCCGTGCGAAGTCAGGGCAGGTTGATAGTATTTTATGATTTAAATTCCATTAATTTCATAAGGTGTCTGTTCAACGCGTATATCCGTTGTCAAAGAGTTAATAATAAAAATCAGATTACACATATAATCCGATATACGTTTTTATTAATCGTGTTTAAGTAAGAAGGCTTATCAAATGTATTAGACACGCTGGATTAAACTTGTGATTGCAAAATGTTCACTTAAATGTATCACTAAGCTAACGATGTGCTTTAAGACTCTGGGGCTTTTAATATCACTGCCTTATGAACGCTTACATTACGAATTTAATTGCATTGAACTAATATGATTGTATTTTTTAAATGTTGAAAAAGAGTAACTACTGAGTTTCTTGACGGTTCTTCTCGGTAAAATCTACTTTCCGAACCTGTGATAGCTTCACTTAATTGTTAAATGACGATTCAAAAGCGCTTATAAAAGCAAACTCGAATAAAGTTTATTTTGATTTGATTTTTGCTACTAAGTCATGTTTACATTTTTTATTCCCTTAATTACTTAACCAACAAAATACTCATATAAATAATCCCCATTGTTAATAGCTAGTTGATCCCAATGTAAGTAGCTAAAGTTGTGCTTTGAATAATCAAAAGTAACGACGGCACCACAAACACCCAGACCCAAGACAACATCGAAAACTAATGAACGTTTTCTACATCGATTCGGCCGGGAATCGAACCCTGGACCTCGAGAGTGGCGTACCCACTATACATACTACTCGACCACGGATGTCACTTTATTTGTGCAAATTATCTTAATTCGTGTTCTTCAATACTAATAATATTAACGCTACTAGACATAGGATACTTTTTAGGCCTAACGCCTAAACACTGATTGCTTAAACGCGAAAAAAACCTCGGGCTACAAATAGTAATATTATAAATGCAAAAGTTCGTAAGGGTGGACGGTTATCACGCATTCATGACAAAAGGACTGAACAGATTTCAATGAAATTGATCACAGAGAAAAATTATAGTCTAGAATAGCACGTTGATTACTTATTATACCTAACTCCGTGGAAAAAGCCGTTGGCGCAAAAAATGGAACGTATATCATTATTTTAGAGAGTCCATTATATTTCTATAAATATGCAAATGCAGTGAAATAAACACACAATTCTAAAGTTCAACAATCAGAGCTTTATCAAAGCTAAATATCTAGATGTAAATTATTCTACAAAAAATAAATTGTACAATTTTATTTAAGACTATCAGTTTATTTCTTAGTATCCATAAAACTCGACGCTGAACGAGCTGGTTCTAGCAATATAATTCGGATAAGTTCGTATCGGGCTAAGAAAGTGAGATTCCGTAGTAATATTTACATTCGTAATAAAGCTGTTTTGACCAGCGTTTAGAAGCAGAAATACTTTATAGATTTTATTATAAAAAATCTCTCTTGTATCTTCCATTCTGCTTCTCTACTTTCTCTATAATATATTATACTAGCCGTGACGCGACTTTATGCGCGTTTTTATTTGCCATAAAAAGTTATTATTGTTGCCTAAGTTACTCATTATAGCAGTTATGAGCCAGTGAAAGTTCCGTCAAAATTGATTCAGCCGTTGCAGAGATTAGCCGAAACAAACAGAGAGGCAGAAAACAATGCAAAAAAAGACATTCATTTGGTATATGTACCGCGTATACTTATTTAGTGAAAGCGGTTATTTTAATATTAGAAACAGGTACTCCAATTTTTATTATATATATATAAGTATTTTTACAATATACTTTTAAATATAACTATCTTGACAAAAACTAAATGCGTTATAGTAACTATGTGTATCTATCTATCTATCTATCTATAAACAAAACAAATGTGTAACATAACTTGGACCGTGCTTTGTAGAAGTGTACCAACCCACAGAGGTGATAATAAAATTGAAGATTCATGTTATGACCTTAAAAAAAAATTAAAGTTATGAAATATATTTAAAATAATAAACATACTATTATTATTACATAATACATTTATAAATCGACAATGTAACTGCTACTATAACTATTTTTTAAATCATAGCAAATTTAATATATGTACTCAATAAATAGTTATCTATTTATATTATAATTTAGATATACAAATCATTATGGGACCATGAAAAGCGCACATTAAAATTCATAACATTCAAAATGGCACCGACAAAGTCTGCCGTAAAAAAAGAGCTCATAATAGTACTTACCTCCAGTTTATTAAACGTCAGTGTAAGAAGGTCATTGGTTGTTAACATAATATAGACCAATGAGCGTTCAGTATTTATCCAGATTAGTAATTCTGAATTTAAAATCTATACTAATATATTTTACTGAATATTTCGTTCTCGCTCATTTAATATTTAATCGAGCGAAAAATTATAATGTTATTTAAAATTCTCTTCTTTATATTATAAATTATAAATAAGTTTGTTTACATAATGATAATAAAATTTTAATAAACGTAACTTAAAAATGCCTTCGTCCATTCGACCACAGACCTATAAAGAAATCATTGGGTCAATTATATTTACAATTGCACATTTCTACCTGCAGAACCTTAATAAGTAATTAAACAAATTAAGTCCCTATACACAATATTATCTCGCCTTTTAAGATTATACGAGTATTAATAAAGCGCCCGAACATCTGTTTGAGCTTATAGTAATAAAATGATTTTACAAAATGGCGCACACTAGATTAACTTGTAAAGTAAAAAAAAACAGGAAATTTTATGGATGATAATAAGTGCTTTTGCTGAAACTAATTGCGTATTACGACTTTACTTGCATCTAACTATTTATTCTATTTAGCTATATTAGCATAGAGATTTTTTTTTTTTTTTGGTTGTGTTTGTTCCGATTTTATACCCTAATATATTTTGGCGAATGGATATTATTTAAATAATACGATAATGACATAATTTTGAAATAGAGATGTAAATATAAAACGATATATAAAAACAACCCTATTATATATTGTATTACAAATTGTCCGTGTTAATAGTTATATAAATACATCACCTCCCTATTTTATGAATGACTTTTTCTGGAAACCCGGATAGGTACGACCCCATGTATATGCTACCAAACAGCAATACTTAGAATTCTTGCGCTTCAAGGAATATAACATCTTATTCTGCGGGGTTGATTGCAAATTGCGGATACAAGGAATATAATAATACATACAGTATGGTACTGAAAACTACTTATCATGAGGTGGTCCATTTGCTATTCCAACTACCTACATATGTCGAATAAATCTTTCTTGGATCAAAGTATCCGTTTCTGTACCGCATAAAATTCCGTAGATTTTTTAACTTTGCCGTTTCGTAAATTCAAATCGTTTATAAAAAATACATTTATAAAAAGTCATATTATTCGATACAAGATTTTGTTGATGATAAAAAAGCTTGGAATTAATACCTGTTGACTTCCAGGCAGGATACATTACATACATATATAATTGTATTTAACTAATATCATTGTATTTTTTAAATGTTGAAAAAGAGTAACTACTAAGTTTCTTGCCGGTTCTTCTCGGTAGAATCTCGGAGAACTTTCTGAACAGTTGGTAGCTTCACTTAATTGTTAAATGACGATTAAAATGTGCTTGTAAAAGCCCACTTGAATAAAGTCTATTTTGATTTTTTGATTTTATGACATAAAAATCAATTAGACTTTATTGAATGGTTTCCCGTCCAAATAGCTTCTCAGAAAAGTTGGTGACATCAGACAACAAACTCTCTCATTGGTCAAATTAAATACCGTCCAAATTATTACACCCAACCGTTTTTACGAAATGATCCACAGACTACAAAAATAGGAGAGAAAATATTTTCACAAGCATCTTAGCAGGTCAATGATAAAGCACCCGTAGGCAAAACCCTGGGATACATCGAAATATCTCATGTTCACTTCCACCAGTGTTATCATAGTGACATTATCGGAAACCATAGACCACTAAACAGTCAGAGAGTACAAGAATACATTTTTTATGTTAAAAAACTGTTATTGTTCTGGATCCTAGGTCGTACTACACTTCTCCGGGAAGTAATGCTGTTATTCGCGAGTCTTAATCTCTTTTAATATCTTCTTCATAATTAGCTAATCTTTCTAAAATTATAATATGGTTGACTTCAACAAACACGCTAATCCAAGGGACAGATCAGTTTACATGATTTTAGTTACAAGAAATTTAACTTCAACTATTATTAACACTTTGACATTACAACTCCAATAACACTACTGTAAAAAATATGACAAGGTATCATCAACTGATGGTTATTTGCCTCATTATGTTATTTAAAAAAAAGATCACCAAAAATGTTGATATGTCGTATTTTTTTTTATTTTGCCTGCGTGCTAATGTATCTGTGCATATTAAATAACTATTTATTTTTAAAGGATACAACCCTTTCAATGTGTCCTTGTTATCAGGACTAAGCCGAGATTGGAGCGCCTTTGATGACCCATCGCACTGATAGTGTTAGCCAGCTATTAGCTTATCCTTAGCCTCACAATTCATTGTATATATAGCATCAAATAGCATGGATTCGTTTTATACGTATAAATGTTGTGAAGATGTTTTATTTGTCTATGATTTTGCATATTTTTTGTAGTAAATCATATGACGTCATAACATAAATGATTTCCATTGAAATTAGTCTTCTAAAATTATCGAAAAAACAAGTATACGAACTCTATAAGTGAATTATTTTATTTGCAAAATTTGTTCAATAACCTGTAAAAACGCTATTCAGAAGCGCGAGCGCTGGACGTATCCGCTCAGCGCTCATCTGTATTTTGTCTTAAAACTCTATATAAGGGCTATCATTTAATCTGTTGACGTCATAAACACATTTTATGAATAAACTTACTAAGAATAATATACATCTAATGCCTATAAATTGTACGTAGTACCGCTACTAATTAATTTAAAACATATTTTTACAAAAAGTTATAGATTTCACGAAACTAAAAAATATAGTTTAGTATAGCTTCGTATGGTAAACGACGATTGTCTTTAAGTGGATAAAGTTAGACGTTTGAGGGCAAGTTCTGGAGCTTATAGGGGTCGTTAGGTAAGCTTTAAAGATAAAGTGAAAATACAGGGCGGCAAGTTGAGACGAGTAGCGGGAGGAATTATAGATATGAACTTATGAATAGACTAGATTTCGCCTGTGGCTTCGCCCACATCAGAGTATTGGTATATTTATCTAGGGATAAAAAATGCTTCTCCAGAATAAATTCAGATCGGTCCAGTCTTTCTGTCGTGAGTAACAAACACCCATCTTAACTATCGTAATATAAAGTGAGCTTAGATATTTATAACAATGCGTAAATAATTTGAGTTAAAGTGGTGGTATGGCGTTAAGCGAGTCCCCTTGAGAACATACAAAAGACAGAGTCGGTACCGCTTGTTGTTCAGTAAGTATTCTGGTGTAGTGTAGGCATCCTATGCACTGGCGATTCTTACATACTTCACGCGGGGAAAAGGCGTAAAACGTTTTTCCAAACAGAAAAAAAAAACACATAAAAGCCACTCATCACTCATCACTATACTTTACCTTCAAACAGAACGAAGTATTGTCTTGATCCATGTGAGCCAGTTTAATTGCAGGCGCAAAGGACTTTATTACATAAACAACAACAACAACAACAACAGCCTGTAAATTCCCACTGATGGGCTAAAGGCCTCCTCTCCCTTTGAGGAGAAGGTTTGGAACATATTCCACCACGCTGTTCCAATGCGGGTTGGTGGAATACACATGTGGCAGAATTTCTATGAAATTTGTCACATGCAGGTTTCCTCACGATATTTTCCTTCACCGCTGAGCGCAAGATGAATTATAAAGACAAATTAAGCACATGAATCAGCGGTGCTTGCCTGGGTTTTAACCCGCAATCATCGGTTAAGATGCACGCGTTCTCACCACTGGGCCATCTCGACTCTTTATTTATTACAAGAGGACAGACATAATTACATAGGGCCAGACCTTACTTGCCAAAGTTGATGGCTCGTTGGTATTATATTTATATATATGCCGATGGCTTATGGGTAACAGTGACCATTTATCATGACCCATTTGCCAGACTGCCTTACATCAAATGGAATAACAAAAAAAAGTTATCTTGAAATAAAATAAAAAAATAAAATACTGCTGTAACAGAATATTATGAGTTAGGATGGATGGGCATGTCACATAATTTGTTGCGCCACGTGTAAGTATTCACTTGATGTTATCCTTAACGTAGCGCTATCGACTTAAAGCACTTATAAAACTGACAGGACTAGTTATCCGGCGTACACCAGGTGATTCAATTTGCTTAGACATCTTGAATCGAAGACTGATAGGCCTTTATGCCCATTAATTAAAATTGTATTATGTATTTATTGTATATTTGGTGTGAAGTAGCACATATTGGAAATGAAGAATGGCTGAAGCGCCAAAATAATAGTTTTGGGAAAAGAGATTTCAATTAAGGGTAGTAAAACTCAGTTTCCAAAATTTCCAATTTGGTATTAAAAACGTATCTTCCTTTCCATTTTGTAATATTTTCCACAAAAACCTTGGAGAAGGAAAAAATGATTGGAGCTTATTGGATCACCACCGTGTAGTTATTTCTTTTAAAATATATTTCTTCCTTCCCCGCCGAACAAATGATAATTCAGTGTTACTTATCGAGCCTTGAACTCGCAATCATCAATTAAAATGCGTTTTAGCCACCGGATTATTATAGCATATTACTTAGTTAATAATAATATCGAACAGATTCTTAATTTGTCAATATTCTTAGAATTTATTGCTTTTTTATTTTTTATGGAATAGGTTGGCGGACGAGCATATCGGCCACCTGATGGTAAGTGGTCACCATCTACATAGACCACCATCAATGACGCTGTAAGAAATATTAGTTATTCCTTACATCATCAATGCGCCACCAACCTTGGGAACTAAGATGCTATGGCCCTTGTGCCTGTAGTTACACTGGCTCACTCACCCTTCAAACTGGAACACAACAATACTGCGTACTGTTGTTTAGCGGTAGAATATCTGATGAGTGGGTGGTACCTAACCAGGTGGGCTTGCACAATGCCCTACACCAAGCTTGACAAACATCAGTTATTCTCTATACATGTTTCATATAAAGACCAAACAGAAAATGCATTGAACCATTAGACAAGTCAAGAATCATTAAACAAAGGATAGGACATGAGTTTATTGAACGGGCTATATATAATAGTTCGTAAAAATAATATATATGGTGCGTTAAAATGGTGAGCGTCTGTTACAAGTGCATTTGAACTTGGTTTAACTACATGAGTTAACGCGTCATAAACCTTTGGTACCGTTAACGCTGCTGTACTTAAATGCGAAGCTTTAGCGAAGCAATTAGTGTAGATTCCTACCAAAAGTAAACTCGTGTATGTTCACAACTAAAAATCGACCATAACTTTAATTACATCAATACTGATAGAAGAGTTCGGACACAGTATCAATGACTTTGCATACTATCTCAGGCACACAAAGCCTCACAAACACAAAAACCGTTATACATACATTAGAACACGTAGTATTTGTAATGATATAGGCACAACCACGGGCCGGCCAACAACAACAAAAACAGCCCATAAATTTCCCACTGCTGGGCTAGGCCTCCTCTCTCTTTTATGAAAAGGTTTTGGAACGTATTCCACATCGTCATTCCAATGCTTGTTGGTGGAATACAGATGTGGCAGAATTTCTATGCCATTAGACACATGATTTCCTCACGATGGTTTCCTTCACAGCCGAGCACGAGATGAATTATAAACACAAATTAAGTATATGAATATTCAGTAGGGCTTGCCTGGCGGGACACTGCTGCGCTACTTCATTTTCATTTGTGCAGTCAAATTTGGTATAGCATAGCATTCGCTTTGCTTGTGTGATGCAACCCTAAATAACAGTACAAACCTAGATGTCTCGTATTTACGCAGGTAACTGCAAGTTTATTATTTTATTTACAAAAAACAATTGTACAGCGTAAATACTTTATTGGATAGTAAAATTTACTACCAGTATTTACTGGCGGCGGTTTTAATATTCATTTAATTAAACGGATTATGTTCATAATTATAATGTTATTTATTTAACATATGCTTGCATAAATTATTCTTTTTAATAACTGAAGCGAAGAGAAGCTACTTTTATAACTCAAACTTCAAAACATTAAAAAAAGTATATATTTTAACTTACACGTAGACTCATAAGGCTCATGAAAGTACTTTGTATGTTACACAGTTAGGGCCGTATTTAGGGGAGGGCAACCGGGGCAACTGCCCTGGGGCCTCCACATTAGTGGGGGCCACAGTTTTCAGCAAGTTAACAAATACCGAGATATAGTCAAATTATAATAATGTTATTATTTAATATTTTAAAAGTTACGGATACAAGTAAATAAATCGTAGCTTACTGATTGAAATAAAAAAGTAATTAATTCATGATAATATAATTATTAGGTTGTTCACGCTTCTATTTGTCTAGGGCCCCACTGCTTTGTGGCCCGGGGCCTCCAGACCTTTAAATCCGGCTCTGTACACAGTATTCATTTGCACAATCAGTTTGAAAATAATGACTGAGACAGGCAAGTTTCTACAATTTTAATTACAAAGTTCAAATCAATAAATCACAATTAATATAAATAACTATATACCTATTTCAACTGATTTGTATATAGAATATACCTGGAAATCAAAAAGTATTCCAGTCCACGCTCTTTCCATTGATAATATAATCTTTTATTCAAAATCAAAATCAAAATATACTTTATTCAAGTAGGCTTTTTCAAGCACTTTTGAATCGTCATATAACAATTAAGTGAAGCTACCACCGGTTCGGAAAGTAGATTCTACCGAGAAGAACCGGCAAGAAACTCAGTAGTTACTCTTTTTCAACATTTAAAAAAAAAGTACAGTCATGTTTCTTAATACAATTATTTAAATCAATATATCCTGCCTGGAAGTCAACAGGTATTAATTCCACGCTTATAGTTACACTGGCTATATATTTAGTACTATGATATTCTTATTTGATATGAATTTTGTCATAGCAACGAACCCTTCGCCTAAGAAGATTATTTTAGCTTTGCGAAGTAAAAAACTTTGTTGGATTTTGAAGGTAGATGAAAGAAATAATTTCTCTTTAAAATGCAATCAATTACTGCGTAAAAATCAAAAGTTCCTTCTCAGAGGATTTGAAAATATATCTCAGGAGATATTTTATTCCCTTGGGTAACTCAATAACTATTGATTTGAAGTCATAATTAAAACTAATAAAAATTCACTTTATTTTGATTTTTTTTTAAATAATGAAGATTACAATAGATATAACAAGATATACATAATTGCTAAATTTATCATAACGCTTTCAAACTTACAAAAAATACTATTATTACTTTTGCTAAATGACGTACGATATAATATATCATATCATGACGCACGGTATATGTCATATACCGGCAAAAGAATTAACAATGTTATTGGTCCTGCCTTTTTCGTGCACATGACAGGTGTATATCCTAACTTTTCTCCCTTTAAAAACAAAGACAACGTCCCTAATTCACACGGAAATCATTCAACGTAACGTTCAACCCTTAAGAAAAGTTCTCACATAATTCACAAATTACAATCACTCAAAAATATACTTTATTATTTCGGACATAAAGTTAATATTTAATCGTAGTTACATTTGTCTTAAAAGACGATACACTTTCAATTGACGTAAAGATTAAATGAACCTTAAGGTGAAAGATATAAGGTTTACATTGTTATTTAATTAATTTGGTCACGTTTGGCCGAATTCTGTGCACCTGTTTATTTAAATTAAAAGTGCTTGATCCGTGTCTGTTTGACAGTTATTATTATTTAAAGGCATTAAATATAATAACAGTGATATTGTCTTTCTTTTTTAATTAATAAAACACATTTTTCTTTATATATATGCTTAAATACCAAGAAACAATTGGAATTCAATCAATAGGCTATTTGACTGGTTTTTAAAATCCATTTTATATTATTAAGTAAAGTTAAGGAACCCAGTAAAAGTTGTGTTTCTTTTTATTTCTGGTCCATATTTGCTGAAAAATATCATATTAAAAATTCCATATTTAAATAGCGCGCAAAAACGCTACCTGGACAATATGGGGTCGGTGACGTCACTTTCCTGTATTTTAATCTGTGGTACATATAGTAGAAAATCACAGTTTACAAGAAAGTGACTTCATCATAAGCCCGGCCAAAGAGCGTTTTGTGTCACGTGACAATCGTTTGAAAAATGCATTTTTTTTTATCTAATTTATATTCAACTTTCGTTAGTAAATAACCATTTTTAAACTCATAATATACACAGATAACAATAATTCACAATTTATTTTTCGCATTGTCAAATAGCCTAATTTGCTTATGATAATACTGAGCCTTCATACTTTCTTTACGAAAAGTTATATTTTTATTGCAAATATGTACAATATTGGTGGTGCTTTGGTTTTGTCAAAGAATTCTTTATATTTCTTGTAATTTCTGTCGGCGATAGTGACCAATTACTATCAGGTATGGCAATTATAATTTTTTAATTTAAAACAACTCCTGTGAATGTTGCACAACGACGGCAATATGATTAAAATTGGGCTATTCAACCATAAGACGTCCACTGTTGGTTACATGTGTAAAATATGCCCGTATTTGCATATTTGCTATCAATTTAAAATATATTTATATATTATTATACATATATCATCATCTATGTATATAAATCAGCACTGTAAATCTGTTTATTTGAAAAGAATGACTATGCAAGTTTCTTGCCGTTTCTTCTATCTGAAGACTGTTTGCCAAAACGGTGGCAGTATTTTAACATCCACGATTCGAAAACGCTTCATTGTGAAGTTAACTTGTATAAAATTGATTTCATTTGATTTATTAAACATATACCAATTTTAAAACAACCAATTATTTAAATAATATCTCATAAAATTTCAAGCATTTTCTAAAGTATCCTCATCATCTTCCCTTGAAAAACAGATCAGTTTCGTTTGTCTATAACAAACGAAACTGGTGTGCCTTTTTCCACATGGTGATGATTTTATTATTTATTATTTCAATCAAATCTTTAGATTATTAGTCAATTAGCGGATATATCAAAGGTCAATTTAGATTGTTTTTATTCGATAACGTTATCTGCCAGTGACTGATAGGAAGATTCCAATTAAATGATTATTTTCACAATAATATGCAGCGGCGTTGGTGGTGTAATGGTCAGCATAGTTGCCTTCCAAGCAGTTGATCCGGGTTCGATTCCCGGCCAACGCACGTATATTTTGCAGATGTTAAATTTGTTCAAGTCATCGATATATTTAAAAATTAATAAAAAAAAATTTGTGTTCAACAAACAGCAAATATTTATCGTAAAATTTTGGGAAGTTCAATAATTCTTGTAATGTAATATTTAACGGTATTTTTAACGGCACTTTCAATAAATACATCAAACTCAAACTCAAATATCTTTATTCAATATAGAAGCATTACACTTTCTTATTGATGGTCAATTGAAACACTACCACCGGTTCGGAAAGAAAATACCCTGACCTGAGAAGAACCGGCGAAAGAAACTCAGCGGTTTTTTTTTTTTGTTTGTCTTATGTATTATATAAATAAACAATTTAATATGAGATGAAATAGCCAGGAGGCGATCGTATCATTCCCAAGGTGTGCTATCGATCATAAACTCATTAATTGTATAATAACCTTTTGCACACAAGCGTTCCTTAACAATTTTTTTAAATTTGGCAACAGAGGCATTTTGAACGCTTTCTGGGATCCTGTTGTAAAACCGTATACATGTGCGTCATATTCAATATTTAAACGAAGAGAATCAAAAACTTGTAATAATATAATCAGAATTTCAACATTAATCAAAGAAATTGGATATTTCAACAATTATTTTAACTCAGCAAATAAACTGCTTATTATTGTATAATAAGTACAATTAGATACATAATGTTGGCTATTGCAATATGAACCTTATATCCAGCGGTGTAGAACACAATACAATATTAATTAAATTTCTTGTTTCTATGTGTCAAAGTGCTGCCAGGCTGTCTCCAAGCAGAGATATCATTTATACGTGACTCACTGATGTGAATAAAATATAATACCTATTTACTGCATCACTTTTTATAAATCTAAATCTTATCTTTTAATTTTTTTCATTGTTTTTATAAAAACAGTAGGTTTAATTTTGATGAACCTAACAAAAACATTGAGATTCTTTATTCGGTTTTATGATATGTTTAGATGTTTGTGTCATTTAATAACTAATTTAATGTTTTTTTTATTCGGCATACAATTCTTTCCGTTTTGTGCTACTACCATTTTGAGAAATAATACCGTGCCGGATCTAAATCTTGTTAATGGTCTAAGTTTTTTTTAGAGTATTTACCTATACTTGTGCAATGTATATCAATTAATAATAACCTTAAACGTGATAAAGTTTTAATTAATAGTCAGTAAAAGCTAAAAAATCAAATCAAATCAATTTTATTCAAGTAAACTGCACAATAAGCGTTTTTGAATCGTCAATAATTAAAACCTTTTCAGAAAGCAGCTTCTAGCGAGAAGAAACGACAAGAAACTCGCAAGAAACTCGCAATCAGTCCATTACTGTCCCAATAATGTTTTATGACTTTTTTAAAGGCACGATGTGAATATTTTGTTATTGCATTAAAAGCAAAGTTGCGTTAATCGGTATTTGTTGAAAAAAAAATGTCGCATAATTTTCCGCGAAATATTGTGGAATAATCCCAGAAATTTAAAATTCTTTTTTTTTTCATTTAATTTATTTAATAAGTGCAAATTAAACAAACCCATATAAGGTGAACTGACGATCTCGTAGGAGAGAGGTATCGCAAGACAGCCCGTTGTGAAAGTCCTTGGCAGATGCTATTATCCAGACATAGATGTATTCTAGGTAAGGCTGATGAATGTGATCTCTGAAGATATAATGATATACTTATATACTTCTAAACATAAAATTACTTGGTAGTAGGGCTTTGTGCAAGCCCGCCGGGGTAGGTACCACCCACTCATCAGATATTCTACCGCTAAACAACAGTACGCAGTATTGTTGTTTTCCGATTTAGGTTCCCAAGGTTGGTGGCGCATTGACGATGTAAGGAATAGACAATATTTCTTACAGCGTCATTGTCTATGGGTGATGGTGACCATTTACCATCAGGTGGCCCGTATGCTATTCCATAATAAAAAATCATAAGAAATATATATAATGCTATCTCAATGAATAGTTAATGATAAGCGTTATATAACGCTGATTTCGTTTTTATCTGTAACAGAATTACTGTGGGAATAGAAACAGCTCGTAAAATGATACTTCGAAATTACAAAACACACAGATATATATTTTTGTCAACAATAAAAGCAAAACAACGTAACAACCTTAGCTGTCACTGTAAGAACATGGTAGCTTAAGACTTATTAGACCTCATTTCTTTTAGATGAGTTTTATTCAACATCAAACCAAAAAGAAAAACCGACTTCAAACAAAACACTATTTTGAAACAAAAGAATATGCACTAAAAAGTAATAAAAATAATTGCGTATTCAACATATTTTTAGAGTCCTCCTAAGTAAAATGAAATAAAAAATATAAGACTACTTAAAAGTCGATTTACGATTATATAACGCAGTTATAGTTATTTTTATTTTTGGAGTCGGTGTGAAATCGGTCCACCCAGTGAAAAATTATGAGGTATCAAACATTAAAAAAAATACAGACGAATTGATAACCTCCTCCTTTTTGAAGTCGATTTAAAAGGATGAACTATTACTAATTTCATCGACTTTTCTTTCACAAGGAATGTTTTTATTTCCTACCTGTTTATATGTTAGTAGGTGTGACCTCAACTTCGGGTTAACGGATTACGTTCTATATAAAGTTTCATATCGACTTTATTTACATTACAGATAAACTAAATATCTCCTGTTTACAAATAAAACCAGTCATAAATTAATAATATCATTTCCATCATCATTCCTGCATAAACAATCCCGTATCTCAAGAATCGTATCAAGAGAATTCCCGCTTAATAAGAACGCAAGTAACGCCTGGGAATACACAATCAATTAAGAAGTTAGTCATCACTTCAATGAACTGTTATCAACGCCATGATGTACTTTGTGATACATTTAACCTTAATAGAGGAGATGTTGGTGACATTGAATCATTCGGCATCTTGTTTTATGTATATTTCGTTGAACAATGACGAGGCGAATATTATGTGTATTATGATGATTGTTAAGCGAGGTAATATTACGCTCTTTAATATTTGTAATTTTTTTACTGACTATTACGTGTATATATATGTATATATTTTTAAATGTTTATTTTTTCTAATCGTAAACAAACAATTCCGGGCTGCAACGTGAACCTAAACCTATTTAAATTATTATTTGTACAAAATGGGGTAAGCATCGATATTTTCATTTGTTATGTTATTACTATTAATTTTTATTCATCAATATCAATAACAACTAATTTGACGTCTATTTTAAAACGAACATTTGGGCTATTGGAAGGTAAGTGTTAATTGTTTAAAAACCCGATTAATATATTATAACGATTAACTAAATATTTTTCTCTCAAACAACAAAAATGTTATTTTTCGGACGAGCGAATTGTAATTACACTGACTCACCAACCATTCAAACAGCGACAAAACGATAAAAAAAAATACCTAGTCTTTTCACCTCTGTTTCCTAAATATTCTAAAAGCATGTTATTTGGTAAAAAAAAATTAAAATCGCAAATTAGTATAAAAGATAGCGCAATGTCTGATACTAATCAAGTCTGAAAATCGTTTATATTTAGACTAGATGTCAATAACCGATTAATTAAAATTATTATTTATGATTTAAAAATTATTTATTTATTTTTACTCATATTATATTACATTTTTAAATATAAAATACAAACATATGTATAAAATATATTTAAAAATATAAAATACAGAGGCCAACCAGTGACGGGAACAGGGTCTAAGCCACCGGTGGTCAGGGCTCCAAAGAGAGGAACTTCCTCACAATACGCGCCGTGCCGAGGAGTACTGCCTTCTGCATCAGGCCCTTGACCCAGCTGTCTAACGAGAGTCTCTTAAGATGTTGGTCGAGGCTCTTGGCCATTAGGCCATTCGCTGAAACAACTATCGGCACAATAACTGCTGTATCCACATCCCACATGTCGACAACCTCGTGAGCTAAGTCAAGATATTTTATTTGTTTATCCTTCTCAGCTTTCACGAGATTCTCATCATGAGGGATGGTGATGTCAACAATTATCGTGCGGCGCTCTGACCGATCTATCACCACTATATCAGGCTTGTTGGCGACAACAGTCCTGTCAGTGATTATAGATCGGTCCCAGTACAGTGTGATATGACCATTCTCGAGAACTGGGTCGGGCACATACTTTTAGTATGGTACCTCTGATACCACAAGACCGTATCGAAGTGCAAGTTGTTGATGGATAATCTTGGCCACTTGATTATGTCTGTGCAAATACTCTCCGTTAGCAAGACGAGAACAACCGGAAATAATATGTCTAAGGGATTCGCCCGGAGTGTGACACGCCCGACATATGTCCACCGTGCCATCCCTCACAATATACCTCCGGTAATTGTTCGTCATGATAACTTCATCCATAATCGCACAGACAAAACCTTCGGTTTCACCAAATAGGTTACCGAACCGTAGCCAAGATACGGACGCCATAAAGTCCACATCGGGTCCATGAAGGGCCCGATAGAAGCGTCCGTGTAACTCCTTGCTCTTCCATACCTCCTTGCGGTTCTCAGTACTTAATACTACAGGTTTGTGCCAGTTCTCTTTGCCTAAAGAGAGCGGAGTTAGTCCCTTGTCCATTGTAACTACATCTCGGTGCATATCCAAGTCAGTGTGGAGAAAATACTCCCTGAGTTTGTATACCTCACGGTTATGTAGGGTCTTGGCATTTAAAAAGCCACGGCCACCACATCTCCGTGGGATGTACAATCTCATCACCGAAGACCGAGGATGATGCATTCGATATGCAGTCAGCAGGACACGAACTTTCCTATCCAAGGCGTCTAGTTCTTTTTGAGTCCACTTGAGTATGCCGAAAGAGTACATCAAGACCGGCATGACCCAACCATTGAAGGCGCGAACCTTATTGCCACCTGATAAAAGACTTTTGAGTACCTTTTTCAGGCGACCAAAGAAACGCTCCTGCAATGATTGTTTCATGTCGGTCACATTGATGCCTAACGCTTCCGACATACCCAAGTATTTGTATGATTCGTTTGCGGACAGTGACTTAAAGTTTATGGAATCTGAAAGTTGTAATCCGTCAGATTCCATAATCCCCCCTCGCTTTACATGCATAACCGCGCATTTGTCAACTCCAAATTCCATTCTAATAGAATTACTAAAAGTTTCTGTTACCTTTAGTAACTCCATTAGTTGTGAATCTGAAGGTGCAAAGAGCTTTAAGTCATCCATGTAAAGTAGGTGGGATATTACTTTACCTCCTCTCCGCAAACGATAGCCTAGCCTTGAACTCTCCAAGAGAGTACTTAGGGGGTTCAAGGCTAAACAAAACCACAATGGACTCAAACTATCGCCCTGGAATATTCCCCGCTCAATCGTTATCGGTTCGTCATTACCATGAATCGTTCGGCATCCTGGATAGCGAAGGACTGTCCGCCATTGCCCCATACATGATCTCAAGAAACTGCATAGAGTTGTATCTAATTTATACAACTCCAGCACCCTCAAGAGCCATGTATGCGGCACGGAATCATAGGCCTTCTTGTAATCTATCCAGCATGTCGACAGACTCTTTCGAGAACGACGAACCTGTTGGCTAATGGTCATATCAATGAGGAGTAGCTCCTTAGTGCCTCTGATTTAAAATATTATTATAACGATCGTTAGGTGTTTTAAAACTTTTATATTTTTAAGTGTCAAATATTGTTGAAACAATACTTCTATACATATATTTTACTACTAATGAGGTTGGTGATTCACACAATAGTGTAATTTACGGACTTTACTGACCTTGACTAAAGGTCAGTACGATAATATTTCTAAAAGTTTTGGCAACATAGTTATTGTTTTGACTATCACAACTATTAAGTATATATATATACATTTTAGAGTTATTGCGCTTTTATGATTTTGCACGTAGCAGAAATATTTTACTGCAATAATATAATAGCTTGTTTAATTAAAATATTAAATGTAAAAGTAACTCTGTCTGTCTGTCTTTCTGTGGTTCTTTCACGACCAAACCGTTTTTTATGAAGCTAACTTGTACTCCTAGAAAGGACATTATGCTACTCTTTTTGCTTAACACATGACAACCAATACACTAAAACGCGTGCGAAGCCGCGGGCGACTACTAATATAAATGACATCATGAAACATTAAGCACTCATTCGTTTAAGAATCAAAAATCAAAATTGTCAGCTCATTGTCGCACTCTGTAATAAAAATATCTCACACAGAATTGAATCCGACAGTACATTTAAATTAAGACCACACATCTCGGATCGCGTGTCAGGTCCTTTGACGTGTGTAATTTAAAAAAACACCTCGAGGCAAACCTTCACACCGAGCCTAATTTGTGTTAATGCCTTCAAGATTTATTTTTAAAATGTTTGAGGTGAAAGCAAAGTCAATTTCATAATTAGACCACCATGGTGCTGTAGCTTATGCAAAAAGAAAATTATTACTACTCACGGCTACATATGAATTTTTACGTTTAATAAATACTAACGACGCACCCTGACACAGGTGCAATGCTGATACAAAACATACTACAGAATTTGTTTAATTACGATATCACGTTAGAATCTTCTAAAATTGTCATCCTTTCTTTACTATATTCTCTATGTATTTTATATAAAAACCTTGTTCTCGAATTCTCTTTTAAGAAAGCCGCATCAAAATCTGTTGCGTAATTTTAGAGATCGGACAGGGTGAGCGACTTTGTTTTATACTATGTAATTAAGACTATCATTACTAAGAATCACTTAATGATGATAGCATACTGACTGAAACATAAACTGATGAATCTTAAACTTAACTTTCTCTGAGATATTGGGAGGGATAATTTTGTATAATTTTATTCGTCAGATGATACGATCAGTTGTTTGAAATAATAAAACTTTGTTGGAAAATAATTTTATCTGTCCTGAGACTTTTATCCTTATTTCTTGAGCCTGCTATCACAATGCCTCATCCATCTTAGCTTTATCGATTGAAGGGTTTTCTTTTGGTAATACTGTTATTGATACCAAACTAGATTTATTACAAATACGAAAAAGAAAAAAAATATTGTAACATAAAATACATATATTTTATTTTATATAGTATTATAAATATTCATGGAAATTAGTTTTTGTAATAATAATTGATAAGCAAATAATTCTAAACATTATCCTTGCACTTTAATTATTTACACTTAATATACTACTTCAATATGAAAATATTAAATAAATAAATGTTTCTGTTATAAAGTAATATATGTGTCAGATCTTACACAACCATAGATAAAGGTCATCAAACCGAAACCGTTACGGATACGAATTTCTCAAAGGCCTACGATAAATTGAATCATAAAAGGCTAATCCAAAATTTATTATTAAATCTATTGTAAATAACCCAATTGTATATAACTTATATCAATTTAGCAACTATAATAGAATAAATATGTCAAACATGGGCCACTAATCCGAGCTGATAATAAAACATTCTAGCATTCTCCAAGGTTGTAATCAGGGACCTGTTTTGTTCAAGGTCTCTGTCACCATTTTGTAACTGACATAAATTGAACCCACACCATTAAACAAGTACATAAAATGTCTTCATGTTTATTGAAAAATATATATTGTAGACCAATATTATTCAAGCTTACGCATACCTAATTTCAAATGTTAAGTTATTATGGTCGAATTTTATGACCAAATAAACTCAAGTAGTTAAGTGAACAATTTCACAATATATTCATAAAAATAAACCTAATCTTCATAAAATGTTCTTTATAAATGAATAAAAATTTATTTAGTATAAAGTAAACAGCCTGTAAAGTATCCACTGCTGGGCTAAGGCCTCCTCTCCCAGTAAGGAGAGGGTTTGGAACATATTCCACCACGCTATTCCAATGCGGGTTGGTGGAATGCACATGTGGCAGAATTTCTAGAAATTAGACACATGCAGGTTTCCTGACGGTTTTCCTTCACGGCCGAGCACGAGATGAATTATAAACACAAATTAAACACATATATACAGTAGTGCTTGCCTGGATTGGAACCCGAAATCATCGGTTAAGATGCAGGCGTTGTAACCACTGGGCCTTCTCGGCTCTCAATAAGTATAACTTGCTACATACCCAACTCACGATCGAATATAATACAATTATTTTGCTTTACCATATGTATCTTTCTTACTTTAAAAATGTATCTTCTATCTATATACAAAAGGATCATTATTCTTTGAACGCGCATCACGTAAAAACCGCTAACTATTTCGACATGAAACGTGACTTGTACTATTACATTCAGCGTGTTTCAGAGAAAAAATCTTGGCAAAAATTCAGGGTATAACGTAGCCCTGAGTGACTGAGTTTGCTAGTGTATAAATAAGTCAAACAATAAGTATTATTATAATAATAGTCTTTTCCTCAAGCCCATTGTATCTTCTGAGAATCATTAATGTTTACGTGCATAGTCAAATATACAACAATATATTTTATCACTACATTATAATACAATGATATCATTAACAGTTAGAGTCGAGAGAGAACATACATTTTATATATTTTTAACGTTGCTAATTCATAAATTCAAATATTTTTTAAAATACATATCCAATCCAATCCATCAGCTCATTTCCGTCCACTATTGGACATAGGCCTCTTCAATTGCACGCCACTGAGATCGTTCTTGGGCTACTCGCATCCAGCTCCTGCCAGCCGTCTTGCGTAAGTCGTCACACCACCGTGCCCGAGGACGTCCTACAATACGTTTGCCAAGTAAAAAAAATACATAATAATTCAAAAAATAATTATTCAATACAAGATTACATAGATAATAAAAAATTGTGTAGCTAATGCTTGTTCACTTCCAGGTAGAACAACTTTGTATTTTAAGTGTTGAAACAGTGACGGAGTCTCTTGCTGGTAATTCTCAGTTGAATCTACATTCCGAGGCGGTGGTCTGTGGCCTAGATACTAACATATCAATTGATAACATTCTTATATACAACAACAACAACAGCCTGTAAATTCCTACTGCTGGGTAAAGGCCTCCTCTCCCTTCTAGGAGAAGTTTTGGAACATATTCCACCACGATGTTTCAATGCTGGTTAGTGAATACAAAGTTCATAGAAATTCTGCCACATGCAGGCTTCCTCACGATATTTTCCTTCTCCGCTGCCTGGGTTTGAACCCGCAATCATCGGTTAAGATGCACGCGTTCTAACCACTGGGCGATCTCGACTCACGTTCTTATACAAAATATAGTAATGAATGAAAATGATATAAGTACTTTGGTTTCGTGAATAAATTTTGGCCGTGAATAAAAAGTCATAGAAATCGCTTCGTCAGCTCAATCCGACTAATTGAACGATTGTAACACCTCTGTCAATATGTTAATTTAACAGCGAGCTGCCCTAGATCCAAGTCATTCTTAATTTTTCGAAACAATCGTGTGAGACACTTGTCATGCCGTAGTAGTTAAATCTCAGGGAAGCGTTACTGAGTTTTAAGGAAAATATCGTGAAAATAAATGTTGATGTGACTCTGCTAGATTACCATCCAACATCCACCAAACCGATGGAATAAGTCTCAAACATCCTTATGACATTCAGCTTTTGCCCCGTTAACATATACGAGCTGTTAATCCGCAGTAAATAAATTATATAAAATTTTTACTTATATTAAATAATTAGGTTTCGATATGAAGGCTCGCTGTCACAGGGTCGGTGTGTGCCCGCAGGCCGTAGTTTGAAAACCTTGTTCTGTATCGCGCATAGACAAACATACATTAAAAACAAGGTATGAATCTAAAATCATATACAATTATCTAATTTCTAACAACTGATTGAGTAATATCAAATCATCAAATTGCAAGAAAACTAGTTTTAACGGATTTAAATCGCGTATATTAATTATTTTTATCATCCCGACGTTTACGTTTTATTAATTAATAATAAGATATTATGTTAAAGATTTAATAATACAATAATTTAAATCTAAACATACATAAACCATTTACAGAAGATTAAATCATATAAACTAAATCGTATTCAATTACATAAAAGATACGATTCATTTGAATTAAATAAAAAAATATGAAAACCCGATATACCATTTACCAGTATCACAATTCTTTCACCATCGTGTTTTAATATAATGACTTCACCCAAAATTCAAAGAACTTCATTTTTCCGATACGATTAGAGAGAAAGTCAAATATACTTCGTCTGTTCGTCAGGCCGTTAGTCAGTCAGGACATCAGTAATTCCATCACGTGCGATGTGATACGAGCGAGCGATACTACATATTTAGAGCTTTGATTTTTCCTAACAGTCATAATTCCAATGAAATTTTTCATGTCTTAAGAATTGAACGTGTTACCCATATGTATGGAGTACTTAGGATATGAACGAGCAATACGCTTCGATGTGTTTCTATGATTAACAATTTAAAAAAAAACATAGCATATAAAAAGTACCAACTCATACATATACCACTGATAGGCAAAAACCTCCATTTGTCAAATCAAATCAAATCAAAATAAATTTTATTCAAGTAGGCCTTTACAAGCATTTTTAAATCGTCATTTTACAATTCAGTGAAGCTACCACCGGTTCAGAAAGTAGATTCTAACGAGAAGAACCGGTAAGAAACTCAGTAGTTACTCTTTTTTAACATTTAAAAAATACAAAGACATGTTAGTTAAATACAATTATTTAAATTAATATATCCTGCTTGGAAGTCAACAGGTATAGTGGACCTAAGTCTACCAAGCTTATCTAAATTATTGTGGATACATATATACTAGGATATCAATGACTTTAAGTACATGAATGTTCCTCGCGAGATTAATTCAAAATAAAAAGCACATGGAAATTCAGTGTTACCAACCTAGGTTTAAGCTCGCAAGTATCAGTTAAAGTTTAATTATTGTGTGTATTTATAATCTGATGATGATAATTCCATCATGAAACATTTATAGATAAAAAGTAAAGTATGGTTTATATTTCTAATAAGGTCATTTCTAAAAACTATCTACCATATCTTAGGTCTTATTCGCCATTTTAATATTATTTTAACCTTCGATTATTCCAAAAAGTTTTTCTAACTCAGATTTACCTCCTCGTACATATACTTTGCAGTTAGTGCGGTTAGTAATAATACTTATTTTTGTTTTGTTCCGTCTTAAAAGGCGAGTAAGCCAGTGTAACTACAGGTTCAAGGAACATAATATCTTAGTTCCCAAAGATGGTGATGGCTCTGTAAGGAATGGTTAATATTTTTTGCAACACCAAATGGGTAGTGCTAACCCCTTACCATTAGGTGCTCACGTACCTATGTAACCCAGCAATCATAAACAACCTAAAACCTTAAACAAAGTAAAACTATGATTTATAAAAAAAAAACATACCAAAATTATCCTAAATAAAATCACTCGTACAAAATAGGTAACCTCCTCAAAACCACACATCAAATTCTTCAAACAGACCGCCCGACAATAGAATAGCAGATGTGAATTTAAACGTATTACTGTTTGGTAACTATCGTTTAGTATTTGAATCACGAATGGGGCCTGAATGAGAAATAATCGACGTTTTATTGTATGTGACAGCTGTAAACAAATATGTAGGTTAAATTGTTGTATGACAAATTGTAAATTAAAATCATTTGTGAATTGACCCTTTGATTTGATGTAACTCGCGATATTCGATAATAAATAGCTGGAAACCTACCTTTTATGTATATCATCTATCGCAAGCTCAAGTTCTATTAAACTGTTTTTATGATACTCTCCTGAACGACTTTAGACATGGCGGTTATACTCAATGAAGGCTAGCCATCTGAGCATGTAATAACAAAGTGCGGTATGCCTAACACATTACTTTACTAATGGAAAACCTTGAAAAAAGCTTGAACGTTGTGTCTGATTTCCATCCTATCCGGTTATGAAAGTGTTAGAATATGTTACCTCACCTGGCTACCACTAGGTAAAGTAATATATTCATAACATAGTCTAATCTAAGCATGAATACCCACTATGTGTTCAGTAAAGTGTGAGTGAGTTAGTATAACTACAAATAAGAACATAAAATCTTAAATCCCAAAGAGTTGCGTAACGGTGTAATTATAATGTAGGTACGTGTGTATATGGTTGTTTACTAAAAATAGTCCACTATAAAATCTTTTAGATACATATGCCAATGAAATTGGTGATCGTGGTTAAAATTTTATTATGGCACTTCATTGAATTAAAACTACATTAAATTTAAAGTAATAACTTCACTTATTGCGGTTTTTACAACTAAAAAATAACTAGTAAGTTATTTGGATAAGTTAATAATAAAATATTATTAACTTATCCAAATAACTTTAATATCTGTGTATCTAGATGAACTTAAAAAAACCACATTTAACGGGATAATTTATTAAATTTAAAGATTATGGGAATATATATAAGGGAATAACTTTCCCCTTAAATTGTGCGTTTATAAAAAAAATGTTAGTGAGCAGAACTATTCGGTAAGAATAAAACTAAACTCGCACGCAGAACTCACGCTAAAACGACAAAAAGTTGCATCATTTACAATAATAAGACGTCTCAAAAACGTATCACAGTAAGCAGAGTAACTTCTTAGAAAACTATACTGCAGAATAGTGAATTTAAAACATATAAATTGATATATCTAAGTCAGGTTGACAAATATCTTTAAGAAAAAGTTGTTATTTAAAATAATTAATTAGTGTGATAAAGCATTTCTCCGACCAGACTTGTTGCGCAAGCGCATCAAAAATAGTCCGATCAAAAATCGTATATTTTGTATTGGAATAACCATAGATCAAAAATTATTTTAGAAGTGGCATGTGCATATCTAAAAATTATGGAACATAGAAGAATCTATATCTCGTTCTATCCTTATATGTCGTTCGTATATATTTAGAATACTTTTTATTTTATTATTTATCTTATTATTGTACTTTACTTAGTAGGGATTTGAGCAAGCCAGTCAACGGCTAGGTGCCACCTACTTATCAGATTTTTACTACCAAACAGTATTGTTACGAATGGTTAAAAAGATGTATGAACCAATGTAACTATAGACACAAGGGATATAGGATGCTGTAAGAAATGGTTAATATTTTGAGATGTCAATGGCTATGGCTGATGGTGACTTTTTAGTATCAGGTGGCTCATTTTTCTTATGCCTGCATAAACCGAAATATATTTATCCTATTACAGTGTATCAAAAGTGGTCGATGTTATTTAATATTGATTAAAACTGCTGTAACAATATGACACTAATATTCGAGAATACTTTTCAGGTTGCACATAAAATACACACACACAACAAAAGTAAGTTACATAACTTTAAGTTAAATCAAAATCACTGCAAAGATTTTAATCATATACATACTTTATTACGTGTGTTGTGTGTTTAGCAAGTCTCTATACAAAATAATGATCAATGCAAAATCGTTAATTTACATCTCGTACAAAGTCCATATTTTTACTTGCAGCGTATTACACCACAACGATCTGGTTAGAGAATTAAATAATGTGTTATTTCATCGATATCGAATTATTCACGTGAAATTTCAATCAAAAAATATTTTTCTAGATTTGACTTCACGATCTTTGGTTGAGATCTGCGTAACTATTATTCAATTTGTAGTAGAAAATGATTACTATTCTAACGCAATTCAACTCAAATCAAATTCCACTTTACCAATTAATTAATTTATAATAATACAGTTAATGCTCAAAACGCAACTAAACACTGCAAGTAGTTTACTAAGGAATTACTAACATACCCCCTACATCCCTATTGGGAATGGTATATCGCTGTAATGCTGAACATCTCCAATTCCATGTAACTTGAGTTCATATATGTATACCTATATAATAATGTCTGCGTATGTCCAATACATATATTTACTTAAACAACAATATTAACCTAATAATGAATATAATAAATTCATCGTATTTTTATTATTTGAATATTATTTTAATTATTAATAAGTATTTCCAACAAAAGATACACCCTAATGAATATCAAAGAATATTCTAAAGCATAATTGAAACGTGTTCCTTTATTTACAATACATCTCAGCTAGCGTATAATACTTTGACAATAACGTCGACTGTCTCATAAATCAACATCGAATTTCCACATGTATGCTACTTCTATATATCTACTGTTCTATGTTTATAGGTACAAGAATAGCACACAATTGTATCCTTAAGCATGTGGTCGTCACGTGGCATTCCTTGAACCGGGAAGCGAATACAGTATGAAAATAAAATGTAATACTTCCTACGACTTAGAAAAAGTTTTTATATATGCGTATTAAAAGTGATGTCAAAATATACCAGTAGTAATTTTGCACTATTATATTGCACATTTATAAATGGGTAATTTTTAATGACATTATTGGTAAACATGTAGGGAGATCTGATGGGAAGTGACTACAGCCGCCCATGGATATCTGCATCACTAAGCGTACAGGTGCATTGTCGGCTTTTAAGTTTGGATAAGTAGTAGGTATTAAAAATAACTGTAAAGAACTCCACGCCGTATGTCTATGTGTTAAGATGAAATCACAAATTTTGTGAAAACTAGCTGTGCACGGGTAGCTAAGTAATGATTGTAACCTAAATTATATCAGCATATTTTTTTACAGCAATTAATTGACATAAGCTATGAGTCAGATGTCATTGTGATACAAGTGTTAAATCAAATAACTCTTTGCCCAGCTGTGGGACATTTCTAGACTGTCACTTCGATAAATCATCAACAAACTACAATCACATTCCGCTCAATAACTTTCAGTTACAGCATTCAGGAACGTGTCACATTATTAGCAGATTGGAAATACCAGATCGAAGTTTTTGTGTGTACATCTGTCGCTAGTTACGTGATACATAATATCGATATCGATGTTTTAATATAACAGTATGCAAGGTATATTTACGTTAATTTAGGTAGATTATTATTTTTACAACAAAGTCTTCAAAACGTTATAATGTTATATTTCTCTTTATAGAATATTCTTTCATCCGTGCAAAGCTCCGATTTTATTGACAAAATGAACTAAATTAAATACAACTATACTATGATATAAATTATTAGAAAAATAGATACGTTAATTTTGGCGTTAAATTCTTAGGCCCTGATGGGAGTAAAATAATATAGTAAATATTTAATTTAAATAATAGAAAACGCATATACGATATTTTCAATGTAATAAGATTATATTAAAATTAAATTATAAAGAAGAGAAAATTATTAAAAAGACAAAGATCAAAATTAATTAAGGTATTACAAATTCATCGTCAAACCAATTCAATCAATCGATTTAAATTCGATAAATCGATTCGACAACACAACACTACATTATGAGCGTCAATGGGATGTCCGTTTACAAACAAATACAAATATTTAAGATGACAGCGAGCCCACAAGATCAATATCTGCCATAAACATTACTGCAAAAAAAAAAAAAAAAAATTTTATAAATTAAAAAAATTAGGAAATATATCAATTGTTTTTTTTACATTAAAAGCTTTAAGTCCTCCTCTCCCTTTGATGAGAAGGTTTGAAATATATTCCACAACGCTGTTCCGATGTGATTGGCGCAATACACATGTGGCTGAATTTCAATGAAATTAGAAACATGCAAGTTTCCTCACGCTGTTTTCCTTCAAGTCCGAGCACGAGATGAATTATAAACACAAATAATTAATTAATAATAAAAATGTAATTAAAACGCTGTCTTTCAACATTTAAAATAAAACTTAAAAATATATAATAACAAACCTTACAGGCCTTCGCCCAACAGTGGGAAATTTTCTAGTTTTTACTGTACTGTACTATACTGTTACCCCAAGGTATCTACCGCGAGGTCCAATAACGTATATACGATATACCTAATACATTAAGATACCTACGCCAATGGTCCGGTGGTTAGAACGCATGCGTTCTTAAAAGAGCTGAGATGGCCCAGTGGTTAGAACGCGTGAATCTTAACCGATGAACGTGAGTTCAAATCCAGGCAAGCACCACTATATATATGTGCTTAATTTGTGTTTATAATTCATCTCGTGCTCGGCGGTGAAGGAAAACATCGTGAGGAAACCTGCATGTGTCTAATTTCATCGAAATTCTGCCACATGTGCATTCCACCAACCCGCATTGGAACAGCGTGGTGGAATATGTTCCAAACCCTCTCCTTAACGGAAGAGGAGGCCTTTCTCAGCAGTGGGAAATTTACGGGCTGTTACATTCTTAACAGATGATTGCGAATTCAAACCTATAACCACTGAATCGTATTGTGCTTTATTGGTGTCATCTCGTGTCTGGCTATGAACAAACACATTGTGAGGATATCCGCATGTGTTTATTTTCAATGAAATCGTGCCACGTGTGCCATCAATCGGTATGGACGCAGCATAATGGATTAAGTTCCACGCTTTTTCCTCAAAAGGCCTCATCCCAGCAATGGAACGTTTACATACTGTTACTTCATTATGCAAACGATGACATCAGACATCGCACTTCCGATCTTTACCGAGAAATTTTGTAAGGAAACTAGACTGTAGATTATCCGCTGAAGTGTTTAATGTTTACACAACCGTCGCATTGTTTACAATAATTACATGTTTAATTAATTGGGTTATTCATAGATACATATAATAAACCTACGATACGATACACAATAACGATTTATGCCCCAAAGCTGAGCAAATATTTATCTGTTTTAAAGCAGGTTGTTTAATTAAACCACCTTATAAAAACACTTCCTTGCACTCTATTGCTGTATTTTTCGAGAATTAATTGATACATATATTTTATATATTTATAGACATAATTACATGTATTTATAAAATCAAAATCAAAGTCAGAATATACGTTATTCAAGTAGGCTTTTACGAACAATTTTGAATCGCTGTTTAACAACTATTTTAAGTGAAGCTACCATCGGTTCGGAAAGTAAAAGAAAAAACTACCGAAAAGAGCCGGCAAGAAATTCAGTAGTTACTCTTTTACAACATTTAATAAAATCAGTAATGTTAATTAATGACAATTATATATGTATGTAATTTATCCTGCCTGAAAGTCCACAAGTATTAATGTTACATCATATTATAACTATTTTTACCTGTTTCTTTTCACTGTGTTGCCTTGAAAAGATTGCTGTTTAAGCGATAAGGTCTTCTGTGATTCATGAGATTTGTGTATATTTTTATTAGAGTACAATAAAGAGTACTTTGATTTGATTTGATCTAATAAGACTTATAATTTAATCAACAAAACGCAGTGATAATTGTATAGCCTTGAATCCACTATCGATTAAGACTTACATATATACTCACTACCACTGAACCAAGTGTATGGGTCTTTCCAAGCCCGTCCAAATAGGTACCACCTACGCATAAGATATTCTACCTCCAAACAGTAGTACTGAATATTGTTGTATTCTGGTTTGAAGAGTAAGTGAGACAGTGTAATTACAAGCATAAGGGACATAAAATCTTGGTCCCGATTGGCCATGAAAGGAATGATTAATATAACTTACAGCGCCAATGTCGTTGGGTGGCCCATTTGCTCGTCCAACTACCTTTATCATAAAAATACACTATAGAGTAAATAAATAAAATAGTACGTGCAAATCCAACCGTCGATGCGATTCTATTTTTATTATTTATGGTGCAAAGTTATCGTTTACATTTCGTAACGAGAAGTCTCGGAATGTAAACTATGATATCATTCGACAAAACAATAGCATACCGATACTCAGAAACTGCGGGGAAAACCGAGGCGACGAATTCTTTTTTTTCTTTTGGAACTCATCTTATGTCAACTGAAGTGAGTAGTGTGTGAGTAGTGAGTGAGTAGGTTTTAATTAGAAGTACATTTAAGTAACATAGAAAACAATAACCTCGTGGACAAATATAGAATTACTTCAAACACACAATTCTACAAAAAAAATTTGGCATACACACATTGGTATATTTTACATATTATATAAATATACTGACTTATTTTAAAGCCAACATACTAAAAAAGGGAAATGCCCGCAAATTACCTATAGATTTACTTGTACGGATAAGTTATATCCTTCAAACCGGAACAAGATTAAATAGCATTACTTCTTGGCGGTAGAATATATAATGATCTACTCTTCATATATCCTACCCAGATGCGCTTACACTAAGCCCTAACACTAAGTTCTAACATTTCTTAAACGTAATGTAACAGTTAGTACAAATTGTTTTCAGATCTGTTCCCTTGGCTGTTTTTCTAGTGTTCCCAAGGTCATGCGTTCAAAACCCATACTGTATCTGTAATAACATGGCAGAAATCCGTTTATTTTTTCAATCCAGATTTCATCAATATTCCATTAAGGAACTTTAATAAATACCCAAGTGGGGTTCGGATGGGAAATTCCTGAGGAAATCATGTAACATCTGTCTCGCATATTTCGACCTTGTTACATATTTATTTATTAATTAGTCTGCCAGCAGATGTTAGTGGAAAGAAAGTCATTCAAGGATTTACCTAATTACTGGGCAATATATCTAGTATTAATTCAGATTAATATTAAAAAAAAAATACTTTTTTTCAAGTAAACTTACAATCTTTTCGATAGATAATTTTCCTAGATAAATGTAAAGATAGCCAGATCGATATGTAACTAAAAAATAGTGACAAATTTTATGCTCATTCAATAACGTATTATATAGTAAGAAACGGCCTTTAATTATCCCACTCCTGGGCTCAAGCTTCACGAGACACGTGCAGTTTTCATCACAACGTTTTATTTATTTATTTATTTGAAACACCATCGGCATATTCACAATAACACTTATGTAATAAAAGTACAAGGACCAGTGCAGTGTGATACACCACTAGGCATTTATAGAACTGTTGAATTAAATAAAAAGTAATACACTTAAGCTAGAACAGACAGGTTTAAGGCCATACAAATACAATACAGGCAATACAAACAAAATAAATAATTATAAGCCCCTAAAAATAAATTTTAAATATATAAGTATACTAACGTCATAGTTTCCTTCACCGACAATCTCGAGATGAATTATGATCACAAATCAAGCACCTGAAAATTTTGTGGTGCTTGTCTAAGTTTGAACTCATAACAATCGTATAAAATTCACAAGCTCTAATTTTATATTATTTTCATTAGGACAACCAACATAAAATACAAATATATCCACATTCTCCATCTCACTTATATGTATAAAACTGTAATAATAATTAGTAAGTTAGTTAACATTACTGAACCCATTGAACAAGATGTTACTTAATCTAAAATCGTTCTCACTAAATGAGCAATTCAACGTAAAGAGATTCTTTGTAATCCGATGTTGAATCTGAAATAAGAACGTTCAAGATAACAGCGCAACTCAAGATCGCAGCATCATAAGTTAACGATTATTTCTTAGTAGCCTTCTTATTATAGTCACAAGGGTAGTTCATAAAGTTGGTGACACATTAGTGATATTTGCAATCAAAACATGGTATAAAAAATAGTAGCTTACCGCTATCTGTCTATATGCTTAGATCTTTGAAATTACGCAGTAGATTTTGATGCGGTTTTTTTGAAAAGATAGAGTGGTTAGAGCCGAAGGTTTTTGATTACAATAATTGGACAATGTAGTAAAGAAACAAAAAAAAATCTGTAGTATGTTTAGTATCAGCATTGCACCCGTGCAATTGTGAGTCGAGGTGGCCCAGTGGTTAGAACGCATGCATCTTAACTGATGATTGCGAGTTCAAACCCAGGCAAGCGCCGCTGATTCATGTGCATGAATTTGTCTTTATAATTCATCTCGTGCTCAACGGTGAAGGAAAATATCGTAAGGAAACCTGCATGTGACAAATTTCATAGAAATTCAGCCACATGTGTATTCCACCAACCCGCATTGGGCACAGCGTGGTGGAATATTTTTCAAACCTTCTCCTCAAAGGGAGAGGAGCCCACGAGTGGGAATTTACAGGCTGTTGTTGTCGTTGCACCCGTGCGAAGCCGAGGTGAACTGGTGTTAAATATTTCAATAGCACAAATGCTTCTGGGTTACCTTTTGCTTCTGGGTGGTGACCATTTACCATCGGATACCCCATTGGCCGTTTACCAAGCTATAATAAAAAAAATATCAACGTCAATTTCAAAGAACATATGAAGATATTAGTCTTCGTGCTTCTTTTAAACAAATTATGAAATTCTTCAAATAGCGTTAAATAATAAAAACAAGAGTCACGTGACTCATATTACCTTACTGTCGAATGTAAAAAAAAGTACGGCCCTCAGCGGGAGAGCAATTTGTCACTGAACCCTACACAAACACATGGACAGCTTCAGATAATTCTATTTGTGTTAAATTTATTCAAACATATTCCCTCTTTGTTTGTTTAACGCCACGATTTAAAACCCTTGTCAATGGAAATATTTATACGAAACATTTGTTTTTTTTTTTTTTCTATGTAAAATTATCCGTAAAAAACAGTACAGCAAAATTAATTATAAAATAAAAAATAAAAACCATACGCGTTCATGTATTTTAACTTTTTTTTTTTCTCTTTATTGTTCAAAATACAAAAGAAAATACAGCTTATATTAACAATATAAAATGCCACGAAAACCCCTAAAGGGTTTATCTGGGCAAGTTGCCGTTCACAAGTAACAGTCGGTACATATAACAGTAGAAGTATTATATTACGTAAACATTACATAAAGATAATTTTCATACGTATAAGATTTTGTATAAATGTATCTGTATAAATATATATATATATATATATATATTATTGTTATTTTTTTTATGCGTAGACATTCATTAGTAATATACAATTTTATTCAGGTAAGTGCATTTGATTACTTAGGTAGTATTTTTTTAATACATTAATATTTTGTATTATTTCTATACAGTTTTTGTAAATGATCTGGTAAGTTGTTTAGAAACTTAGGTATTACACTTTGAAGCATTCTTTTTCCATAAATATTATTTGCCTTAGGTACCTCAAACTTCTTAGAATTTTCAATAATTCTAAGATTGTTCGGTCTCTGTATTTCTATCAAATATGAAAGTTCGTTAACTTCGTACAGAATTTGGTAGCTGACTTTATCATATATATTCATAATATTACAGTGCCTAAATAGACTTCCTTCACTGTCATTATAATTTACTTTAATGTTTCTAGGAACTAGTATTTTCAACATTCTTAACTGAATTTTATAAATTTCAGATAGGTAGGTTTTATATGTTCTACCATGACTGCTTAGGCCATAACTGATAACAGAATCTGCTAGAGCCTTAACTTAAAGCTGCAAATGTAATCATTTGACTTAAACTGTAGGCATTGAGAGTTGAGATGGCCCAGTGCTTAGAATGCGTACATCTTAACCGATGTCTGCGGGTTCAAAACCAGGCGAGCACCGCTGAATATTCATGTGCTTAATTTGTGATTATAATTCATCTCGTGCTCGGCGGTGAAGGAAAAAATCGTGATGGAAATCTGTATGTGTCTAATTTCAAAGAAGTTCTGCCACATGTGCATTCCAACCAACCCGCATTGAAACAGCGTGGTGGAATGTGTTCCAAGCCTTCTCCTTGAAGGGAGAGAAGGCCTTAGCCCAGAAGTAGGAAATTTACAGGCTGTTGTTGTTGTTGTTGAAGGCTCATCAGATTTGGAGAGTGGTCATTATACTCTGTAGATATTGGCATTTTAAGTAATACTAATCATTCAATACATCATTAATCCACCAACAACCTTGAGAACTGAAATTTTATACTCGAGTTACACAAGTTCATTCAGCATTTCACCCTTCGAACCTAAATATTTGGCGATAGAATATTTGAAGAGTGTTAGCTACCCCGACGATCTTGTACAAAGCACTACCACTAAATAATTTAATAACTACAGATTAAATAAATGCATATATACATTTTAGATTTGTTTAAACCTATTTAAGTATTGAATATAAATAATTGTTAGCAAGCAAAATATGCTTCTCGTCCAAAGATTATAGCCTAATTAATGCCAATGAAGTATTTTCACTGGAAAGACGACTTCAAATAATAATAAGAAACAATAATGCTTTAAGCAAGGAAGAAAGTATGTAATGTGGAGTTGCGGTAATATGTTACAGTCTCCTGTGTAAAAACATTAATAAATATATGTAATTAAACAATTGTGTCAAGTTTACTGTCATAATTGACACTCAGATAGAACTTCGGTGTCCCAAACAGTACTTACATAACAGTCAAATTTCGAATTTTAGATATAATATTAAAAGCCATAAGTAAAAATGAAACCGCATTAAAACCCATCGATTAGTTACGTAGCTTTACACAAAAATCCAGGCAAACCATACCAAGCTATTGATAGTTGATGTTATATCACATGTAATGAACCGTGTCAAATCGTATCCCGCCAAAAAAATATCGGTCAGACAGGCGGGAAATGCAAAACATTATATAATTGCAACGAATTTGACAATCAAAACATTTCACGTATCATATAGTACGGAAATAGTGCCTAATTCCTTGAAGTGATGTTCGAATATGAACCTTAATGTGATGTGATTGAATTGAAATTGATTTGTCGACGTCTAACAGGGGTGCGCTCGGTGCTCTGAATGTTCGCGGCCCACTTTCGCCGTATCCGCTCGAAATGGGAGCGATCGCTTGTTATTATTCGCTTAACGCGATTTTCGGCAATAGAGAGGAGCTAAAGTCTAACTTTAGAATTCGCCTATCGCTGTAAATGGCATATTTTTGCATAGTTTTCAACCAAACATAAAAAAAATTACTTATACTCCAAAAACTTGAATAAGACGAAGGAAAATCTGTTATATACTGACGATCAGTAGAGCAGAGGAATGGACTGCAAATATTTTCCTTAATAGCAAAATGTCTGTCCTTAATAGCGAAATGACACATTCATGAGCTTTGACTTAAAGTACGCTCTCACAAACAGTCATAAATTGATGATATACAAAATTAATTGAAGGTATACCTGAATCAAACCCGAATATTTTATATTTGAAACGTATATAAAAAAAATATAATAAAAATGCAAAGGAATCAAATTACATTATTTCTCTGTATAAAAATTAAACAATACTAATTCCATGTACTTCAAACTAAAACACAACAATACAAAGTATTGTATAATAGAGATTATTGCTTAAACATTTTTCAGTAGTGACAATCAAGATTAGACGCTGTTTTCCTGGTAGATATCCGAAAATTCAAAACTCAGCTTCATAAAGATTGTATTTATAGGAAAACCCAATATTTTTCTTTCCTGGCCCTGTCCATTGCATTCCAGAAGCCTCTGATTATAAAACAAAAGGCAGAAGCAACAAAAGTGAAATCAAAATCTAATCCTTCGAAAATTTACGGTAGTTCCAAATGAATCGTCGTACGTAATACGTCAACATTTCTGACATTTTAAATAATTAATGATTGTTCAAAATCAAAATCAAAACAAACTTTATTCAAGTGGACTTTTACAAGCACTTTTGAATCGTCATTTAACAATTAAGTGAAGCTACCAACGGTTCGGAAAGTAGATTCTACAGAGAAGAACCGGCAAGAAACACAGTAGTTACTCTTTTTCAACATTTAAATTGTTGTTTCTAATTGTTGGTTCAAACCAAACTTCGCTCCTAAAATCAAGAGCCTTAAAAGCTAGAAAAATCACGAAGCAAGATAAAAACACCACATCATATAAATTTCAGCTACACTTACAGTACATAAGTGCACATCAAAACAAATATAGTATGAATTTGTCCTCAACCGGTCAAGCCGTTTAAATATTACGTAAGCATAAGACCAACGATGGTCATACGTCAGCATTCGGAGATGAATATTTTGAGTCAATCAAAGTTGAATACTCTAGAACCTTTTTTTCATATCGAGCGAATTCGGGGAATCCTTAACGAGCCCCAAGTTGAAGACATACGTGCCGAATTTCACGTGTTTTTCCAAAAAAGCCGAAATGGCGCATTGTTAACTTTTGAATCTTGACCAAATATTACGGGAATAGTAAGCAGGATATTCTCCATTTTCCGTGGTTAATAAAAACAGCAACAGGAAAATTGAATTTGTCAAATGGAATTCTGCAAAATGTTCACAAAAATGTACTGAAAACCTCCGAAACCTTCTTGTTAGAAAGAGCAGATCTTTGCAGAAACAGTAAGACATTTTAGAACTTATTTTTATTTTTAGATGTTTTACTTATATCAATAAAATAAACAGATGTTGCGTCGTATAATATCAGAACAATTTTATTACTTAAAAGGGTCATAAAATCGCCCTTAAACAAATGATCAATTTTATGCCTTTTTTCCGTCTGACCTCAAAGTGCAATTTTGACCAATATATCAATCTGACATTGACGGTACCTTGCGACGGTCGCAAGTGGCCGTCGCAGAGGCCACGGTATATAGGTCAAGCCCGATAACTGATTGTGGAGAGAGAAGTTCTGAGATTCACTTGTATTATGATATATTGTTTTTAAATAGCCGGCGTGTGCTGTTAACACGGTTCGTGTAGTAAATATGTTCCTCGATAGGATACTAGGAATCAAATATTACGTTAGTGATTACTAAATTGTAGGCAATTTATATAGATTTCCTATAGGAGGATGTCTACCCAAAAATATTTGAATAATGGACTTAATTCGACAGTCATATAAATTTATTTTGATTACTTGGTGTTTCAATTTCACTAAGATTAAATTCCTTGCAGTTTTAAGTTTCGCTTAATTTAAAGAAAGCAGAAACGGTTATGGGATCGGTTTATTAAGCTTTATCATTACGGGGTACGATCGCATTTCATCGTTCAATGTAGGACAAATCTTTAACTTTGAAATGTTATCTGTGCTATAAAATATCTGTGCTGTAAAACTTTACGCATTTTTTTCTGCTAAGATAAAGCTGCGTTCATAACATCTACAAACTTTTAATTATTATTGAACAACTGTAAAAATATGCAATGAATGTCCCAATGTGTGTCACCAACCTTGGGAGATAAGATGTAACTACAGGTATAAGGGGTCCGTGACTCACTCACTCAATAATACTAAGTATTGCTGTTTGTCATTAGAATACAAACCAAGCGGGCTTGTCAAAGTCAAAGTCAAAAAATCTACTACCGGTTGGGAATTTAACACCTCAGACCTGAGAAGAACCGGCGAAAGAAACTCAGCGAGATCAGAAAATTTAATGTTTTTTCTCATATCATGTTTAAACTTGCTGCACAAAGTCCAAGTTAGTTAGCTTATTATTTTCATATTCTGATAAAGTTATTATTACTTTAAAACATTAATCGTTTCATTTGTATTAGTTATTTATTTATTTATTAAATAAATATATAAAATAAATGCGTAAACATTTTGCTTTCAATCATTTATATTATTACAAATATTTAAATTAATTCAGATTGATTTTGATACAGTTGACGGCCTAGACCAAAAAGCTAGCTTTTTACATACTCGTACTATATTTTTTTCGAACTTCTGTACTTGATATAAATAGTTGCATAAAGTTAATAATACCAAAAGGCAAGCGCACTCGACTATTCAACTAGACGGATAATAACAATTAGTAGCGCGCCCTCCACCTAACCGCTTTCGCTAAAATAACACCATTGTGGACCTACCCTAACACACACTTAGGGCGACCATCTATACATATCATAAAATTGGAGTCTCTGGTTGTATTATTAAAATAACCGCTTTTCACTAAATGCATGTATTTTTACAATTTCTGACTGTTTGTCCGTCTGTTTGTTCCGGCTAATCTCAGGAATGACTGGACTGATTTTGAAGAGACTTTCATTGGCATATAGCTGATTTAATAAAGCGTAACTTAGACTTTTCCCTGGTGTTGTGTGTAGGTCGTTGGAAGTCACTTTCCATCAAGTGAGCAAAAAAAAAAACAAAAAACTTACTGTAAAAAAAAAACAAAAGTTACTTTTATTTTAGAAATATTTATAAAATAATAATCTTAAAAATTCCTGAATGTCTAGTTATTTTAAGTTAAATATGCCATTAAAATATTATCTTTTAATTTAAAAATATTTGAGTGCGAAGTTAGAAAAAAATATAAATTTGAAATGTTTTGTAACACATTTATTAGCCGACACAAAAAAGTAAAGTTACATAATATTTAAAGCACTTTATTAAGTTACTACATTACTTAAGTATGGTCACCCTTTTTAGGGAATCTCCTTTATTATAAAAGCCCTTTCCAACGGAGGCAGCACCTGGCGTTCGCGTGCCCTTTATAATTTTTTCCAATACGGAATTTATAAAATGTATTGTAATGAATATTTTGTTATTTTTATTTTTTTCCGGGATTAAGATTATTCTAATGACCTATTGTCATTAAATAAACAACAATAATCTCTGCTTCGCTTCTATGGTAAGACTATAAGTACTTATTTGTTAGTTTGACATCATTAGAACTATGCAATGTGTTTGATAAATGTTAAAACGATCCAGAATGGTCCAGTAGTTAGAGTACTTGAATCTTAACCAAATATGAACGGGTTCAAATCCCAACATCTGTATATTATATTATGCTTATAACTGTTTATATTATGCTTCATTTGTGATCGCCACTAATCGCTGCATCCATTCGTGAAAAATCGTGAGATAGACGTATATACATGGTAAAGTAAAGTGAAGCCTGTAAATTTCCCACTGCTGGGATAAGGCTTCCTCTTTCATTAAGGAGAGGGTTTAGAACATATTCCACCACGCTGTTCCAATGCGGATTGGTGAAATGCATATGTGGCAGAATTTCGATGAAATTAGACACATGCAGGTTTCCTGACAATGTTCTCCTTACCGCCGAGCACGAGATGAATTATAAACACAAATTTAATACATATATATAATGGTGCTTGCCTGGGTTTGAACCCGCAATCATCGGTTAAGATGCACGCGTTCTAACCACTGGGCCATCTCAGCTCATCTCAATATACATGATATTATTATTTAATTTTACACGAAAAGATTTGCAGACGTAAAAGTAATAAAAATAAACAAGATTTCAGTTTCGTTATTGTATATGTTTATTTGTTTAAGAGATTGCAAATCGTTTCAGCCGCGTTTTTACAGTTGCACTCAAATTTCAAATCTTTCGTTACGACCAAATTAATATTATCGTAAATTATGCTTTCGCGTTTTGTAAATAAACACGTCAATGGCAACTTGTTTCAATTGGCAAGAGTGTTTTAAGATCCGAAGAGACGACGTCTGTTTGATGGCCCATATTTTACACCGAATAAGAATGAATAATGAGCCGAGATGGCCCAGCGGTTAGAACACGTGCATCTTAACCAATGAATGAGAGTTTAAACCCAGGCAAGCACCACTGAATTTTCATGTAGTTAATTTGTATTTATAGTTCATCTTGAGCTAGGCCGTGAAGGAACATCGTGAGGAAACCTGCATATGTCTAATTACAACGAAATTGCGTCAAATGTGAATCCACTAAATCCGCATTGGAGCAGCGTGATGGAATATGCTCCTAACCATCTTCTCAAAGGGAGAGGAGGCCTTTGCCTAGCAGTGGGAAATTTAACGGCTGTTATTATTATTAGTCTTTATTTTTTTTTACTCATATATAATACATTTTTAAATATAAAATACATACATATAAAATATATTTAAAATTTTAAAATACAGAGGCCAACCAGTGACGGGAACAGGGTCCAAGCCACCGGTGGTCAGGGCTCCAGAGAGAGGAACTTCCTCACAATACGAGCCGTGCCGAAGAGTACTGCCTTCTGCATTATTAGTATTATTATAATTAAAATAATTAAATTTTAACTTTGCTGAATTATAAAACGGTTTAATTTTTATTATTATCGAGGTACATCTACATACATACAATTGTCACTTACATGTTCTTACTTCTATGTTCACTCCATGACACTGTGCAAAAGTGGAAACTTTGTTGGCTTATGTAATTATTTTTTATATGTGAAAACTATTATGATGTGTATGTGCTGTTTGTTTCCCAATAAATAAATAAATAAATAAATATGTAAGTTTGTTAATGGAATTTACTATAATTTGCCTACAGTACACAAAGCGTCACACTAAACTTTACCCCCTACAAGAGTGAATTGAAATAATCATATGTGTACTTGGTGGTAAGGCCTTGTGCAAGCCCGTCTGGGTAGGTACCACCCACTCATCAGTTATTCTACCGCCAAATAACAGTACTCAGTATTGTTATGTTCCGGTTTGAAGGGTGAGTGAGCCAGTGTAACTACAGGCACAAATGACATAACATCTTAGTTCCAAGGTTGGTGGCACATTGACGATGTAAGGAATAGTTAATATTTCTTACAGAGTCATTGTCTATGGGTGATGGTGACCACATACTATCAGGTAGCCCATATGCTCGCCCGCCAACTTATATCATAAAAAAACATGTCCTTGTCCGAAACTCAAACAATCTCCATGCCAAACTTCATCTAAATCAGTTCAGCTATTTAAAGAGCTATTTAAAGAGCTATTCATGAGCTGAGATGGCCCAGTGGTTAGAACGCGTGCATCTTAACCGATGATTGCGGGTTCAAACCCAGGCAAGCACCACTATATATATGTGCTTAATTGTGTTTATAATTCATCTCATGCTCGGCGGTGAAGGAAAACATCGTGAGGAAACCTGCATGTGTCTAATTTCATCGAAATTCTGCCACATGTGCATTCCACCAACCCGCATTGGAACAGCGTGGTGGAATACGTTCCAAACACTCTCCTTAATGGAAGAGGAGGCCTTATCTCAGCAGTGGGAAATTTACAGGCTGTTACTTTACTTTTTACTTACTTTATTTAAAGAGACAACAGAGTAACTTTCGCATTTATAATATTAGTGAATGTTGTATACAATACACTATTATTTAAGAATCGACATTCCCATCAATATAGTCTAGTTGTCAAGAGGTATGTAGCTTGTAGGAACTTATACGCTCCACAAGGTTGGTAGTCGCTCCGTATAAAAAACAAAACCTGTCTGTATGTGTGCCAGCTGCGTAGAATGGATAGAAACACTAGTGGATAAATAGGAAAGCAGTCCGCTCGTATTAATACGAAGAAATATTTAAATGTCATTGTGTTTACGTTCACACATACATAAATAAGTACACGGGTGTGCATACATACACATACACATACATAAGCACAGATTTCCATCGGGAAAAGAACTTATTGAAAAATGAAAACAGTTTGTTTAGTATAAAATAGGTAGCCGGTTAATTAGGTGTACTTGATGCTACATTATCACCAACGCCCGCAAACATTGGCACCAATGTGCCACTTTCCAACTTTGGAAACTAATATTATATCCCTTGTGCCTGTAGTGACACTGACTCAGTTACCTAAATGGAAAACAAAAAATACTAGGTACATTTTGGTGATTGATTAGATAAACAATGTGGGAAGTACCGACTGAGGCACAAAGTCCCTCCACCAATCAGGCCTTCTAATTGATTTTCCAAGGCACGGAAATACATCGCTATCAACTTCTAAACCTATCCACAATTTGTCAAAAATGTAATATATTTTTTAACCCGACTCGTGATACCGAACTGGACATATCATTCCAGCACCAAAAGATAGCACTTGGTGGCAAAATTTGTCGAATTGCACTTTAGACCTAGGCAAAAAATTAAACAGCTATTAAAAAACCGTCTCGAATAAATAATGATACTTCAAATGAAAAATTTCTAAAAATAGTTATTATATTAACTTAACAAACATCACTTAAACTGGTCGTGTAAACTTTTTACTTGAGTGAACGTTAAACAGTAATAGAGTATATTTGCTTGATTAATAATGTTTACATGATCAATAAACTTACATGCAACGTCACGTTATAAAATATATCTACATATATAAATTGAAAAATGATTTTGTTAATTATGTACCTGTTGACTTCCAAGCAGTATATTAATTTAAATAATTTATTTAACTAACTTGACTTTGTATTTTTTAAATGTTAAAAATGAGTAACTGAGTTTTTGCCGGTTCTTTTCGGTAGAATCTTCTTATGAAATGTAATGGTAGCGTGGTGGTAGCTTCACTTTATTGTAAAATAACGCTTCAAAAGTGCTTGTAAAAGCCTACTTGAAAAAAGTTTATTTTGATTTTGGTTTATGTTTGTTAACGTGTTTATAAATATTCAGTAATAATCTGAATTAAGCATCATCGAATTACGATTACGAGTATATTTAATAGACCAAAGATTGATGGAACGGGGACAAACATATGAATACAAAAATACAAAAACACAAACATTTTTGGAGACACAAAGTGTTTATAGTCTTATTACACCAATCGTTTCCACAAAATTAAGAACTGCATAACCTATTAAAGCGGAAATATGTTAAATATCGTCATTATGAAAGCAGGACAAATAACGTATGTTGGTTCAGATCAACAAGGATGTAACATATAAGATTGTTTGTCAGCAAAACGCTTAATTAATATAAAAAATGACCAGTCGTCTTGACAACCACCCTTTCCTGCTCATTCTTCCAGAATTTTAAATAGTATCCAACTTTTTACCAAGACTGGCAAATGCGTCATCTGATACTATCTAACCAACATCACCCACAGACATATTGTTTTAAGATGATCTAACCCCTCTTATGCTTGCAGTATAACAATCAAATCAAATCAAAATATACTTTTTTATGTAGTCTTTTAAAAGCACCAGTGAATATAAATTTCATTTAACAACTTTTTTTTATATTAAGTAAAGCTACCACCGGTCACTCACCCATTATATAATTAATTAAGTGCTACCACCAATTCGATATGACCCCATTTAGCCATCTATTACAAAAAAAAATTTGCTCTTTAGCCAAAAATATAAAACACTCCCTAAAATAAACACGTCTAGTCGTCCAATCAAATTTGATTACGTCATAACTCTGTTAACATATTGATGTGTACAGCAATTAAACTTCAAGCAATATAACACTTGAAATTTTCATTGTTTCCGAAGAGGAATCTTAAAAGTAAATTTACAAACAATAACATGAGAACCAGCTGTTATTGTTATTTCATTGTTAATTAACATCTCAAATAACAAACGTAAGCCGGTGCAGTTTGTCTCTAAGTGCCAAGATAAAGGAATTCCTTGTTCCACATGATAAGAAAGAAACCGACATTTTTTTACTCGAGAGATTATATTTCCACTTAGATCCGAGTCAGTCGAGTGTGGTTTTTATTTAAAAAATATTAGATAAGATTACATAAAAGTATTTCAAATGTTTTCTTGAAAAAAAATTGAGAGTATCAGCGCGTAAATGTCCCATAGATTACGTTACATATATATCTACGAGTATATTAATATTGTAAATGCGAAAGTAACTCTGTCTGTCTGTAGCTCTTTCACGAACAAACCGCTGAACCAAATGTGATGAAATTTGGTATAAACCAAACTTGAACTACAAGAAAGGATATATAAGGCTACGTTTATAACCTAACATAACCCTAACATATGACAACCAACTAAATATTTTCTTGAATTGTCACGGACGAATGGTCCACCTGATGGTAAGTGGTCACGACTACCGCCATACATATTGTCATGATGCCAAAATAAATTTTAACCATTTCTTTCATCTCAATGAAATACAGCTTTGGGACTAAGTTATTAGGTACGTCCTTTGTGGCTGTAGTTACACTGACTCTTTCATTCATTATCTATAACACACCAATATAAAGTTGTTCTGCTTGGCGGTAGAATACATATGAGTGGGTGGTACCTATTTTAATTAGACCTGTAAATGAGTTGATATAAAATATTTTTCATTCCGCAAGTTCAGAAAAATTGGTTTATAAATCTATCTCCAAGCCGACTATTATATTACTCACTCAGCAAAAGAATTAAGTTAAATCATAAAGTGTCCAAGTGTTCATAGGTCTCCTCTTACTGTAAAAAATATATGGAACACATTGCTTCGGTGTTTTTGTAAACATATTAAAGTATAGATATTAACGTATGAAGTATTTGTTATTTCTCACAGTCATTTCATCAATGAGAAAAGTTCCAAAAAAATCAAATGCAAAAACTTGGTACGTGTCAACACACGACAACGGACACGTAGGCGTTTGTATACTTTTGTCCCATACTTTTTTAATATCGATTCCTTTGGCTAAAAAAAGGAAAAGAGAAGCCGCATATATATATGATACTTATGATGTAAAAACTATTCAACCACAGATAAAAAAGCGGCTACCGTTTGACATTCGACCGCCTATGGTTGAGTTGAGTTTAGTGCTTAGTTTGATAATAATGTCCTCTTCATTGGTTTCGGATAAAACAGCTCGTCTTAAGGGAAATATCAACTGTATTTGTTATATGGGCACAAGCGAGCATTGAAGGAACTCTTATTATCCTGATAACTCTAGACGAATGTTATGCCTTAATATTGTTTGTTCAAATTGAGACTGCTAAATCTTAGAACGACAATTACTATAAGAATTTCATTTTTTTGCAACAAAATGATATCAGTGAAATTTAGTTATAATCATCTGTATAAATGTTATTATTATTTACACCATACCCCATTACACCAAAATTATACCAGTATAATGATAGCTTGTATGTGACAATCTGCTGGGCTTAGATATTATTTCAGGCATTATTTTCGAGTGAATACAGAAGCGAATTTCTGGCACATGCAGCATTCCTCGCGATCTTCACCGCCGAGAACGAAAATTAATTTTTAAAATTCAATTCAGCTTTGGTTTGTGGATTTGAACTGGCGACTTTCGGTATGGATCATGTATCGTAACCACTGCACCATCTCCGCAGTTCACGTCATTAATGTTGCTTTAAATATAACGTTATTACTGACTTTATTGTAAGTGCATATTAAGCTATGTCGTCTCGTATTTTAATTGACTTGTACACCTGATTTTAATGTAAACTTCATGGAGTGTAAACACGTCCATTTAAATATCATATTTACTGCTCTCAGAGCAAGAAACACGCCATTACTCACTATTCATCCATAATAAAACAAATCATAATTAGTTCATGCAATTTTCATTCTAAAATTTATAACATTTAGATATACAATTGCATGACTTATATATTTAAACGAGTTCTTTTGAAGAGCTGTACCTTTACAGTATACCAAAGTTTGTGGTCGAATAAATTGTTATTAATACAAACAAATGTGATCCTTTTACTATAGGAAATAAAAGCTGTAGTTGCGTACGGATATTTAAAAACAGTCTCGGTCAGAAATGTACGATGCAATCCGTGATAAATGAATTGCTATCTTTGGATACTTGCATTTCCCTTAAAAGTACAGTCAGGAACTTCTTGCATTATAATTTTTTCAATCTAAATTTATTGTAAACGTAATTGAATTTTTAACGAGTTTTTTTCGTTTACGAATATAATTAAAATATATATTTTAAAAGTCTGAAGACGATTTTTAATTTATTTTTATCAATTTTTCCGACATCTACATTTGGTCAATTGTTACTTCAAGCTATTTTAAAAAAAAATATATTTACTTTTCAAAAAAAAATATTATGTGATAAAACATTTATATAAAAATTTTATTAACAGTTAAGATGATAGAAATAATATGTATCATAGAGATCCAACCGCTCGTGCAAAGATTTATTTAAACTTTAAAATAGGCATCATCAACAGCCTGTAAATTCCCACTGCTGGGCTAAAAGCCTCCTCTTCCTTTGAAGAGAAGGTTTGGAACATATTCCACCACGCTGTTCCAATGCGGGTTGGTGGAATACACATATGGCAGAATTTCTATGAAATTTGTCACATGCAGGTTTCCTCACGATGTTTTCCTTCACCGCTAAGCACGAGATGAATTATAAAGACAAATTGAGCACATGAATCAGCGGTGCTTGCCTGGGTTTGAATCCGCAATCATCGGTTAAGATGCACGCGTTCTAACCACTGGGCCATCTCGACTAAATAAGCATATAGACAGACAAATCGACCATCTGAAGGCAAATGGTCAACAGTTCTCATAGACACTGGTACTTAAGGGAATATTAACTATCTCAAGAAAGAAGAAAATTTGGAGCTGCCAATATGCTCTACGCTACTTTTGGACTTTGTACACGTGACAACTTTCCACAAATGAGGTTTTCTCACGATATTCTTCTTCAACGAGGCGAATACAGAATAAACAGATAAAAAATAAGTTCAGGAAAACTCAATAATGCTGGTTTTTGTATCAAATACTGCAATGAACGACTTAGATTCAAGCATTCTCTGCGCCATATTGGTTCACTATATGTTACAAGTAACGGGATCCAACAAATTAACACTTCTCTGATGTTCTGTGGGAAGGCTGTCACAAAATACATATAATATAATCCAAAATATTAAACGGATATGTTGGATAAATGCTTAAAATCTATACAACTAAATATAATTGTAGTGTCTATTTGTTATGTTAAATTAATACAGTATTAATAAATGCGTTTGATTGTTGATGATCCTTAAATAATACAATTTTTTAAAAATCGTCGGTCTATCGGGCTGTCTGTCTGTCTGTTACGTTTAATCTCCGAAATGGCTATATCAATTATGACTAGACATTCAATGATATATAGGTAATATTTTAAAGAGTAAATTAGGTTTCTTTCACGTACAAAAAATAATTAGGATTCACCATGAATAAAGACAAAGTCTGCCGTGAAACACAAATAAAACACAATAGAAATACTTACTAACAGTCCGTAAATGTTCAACTAAGAACTTCATTGCAGTTAAGAAGATTTAGAGCTTATTTCATCAGTCTGCTTTATTCCGGATTGGTGGTCAAGTATCCTTAGGGTGAACGATATCAAGTGTTCAACATACATTTATTTATATATTGTATAAGACCCGCCCCGGCTTAGCACGGGTGCTATACTGATACTAAATATACTACAGAATTTGTTTATTTACGCCATCACATTACAAACTTCTAAAATGTATTATGTACAAAAAATCATCCTCTCGAAATACTCTATCTATTAAAAAAACCGTATCAAAATCCGTTGCCTAATTTTAAAGATACGAAAAAGGGACAGAGAAAGCGACTTTGTTTTATACTATGTAGTGATTACTTATTTGATTATTATTTTGCACTCGCCTGTACCGTCATAACACTTATAACATTCATATCATTCCGCTTATCAAAACAACTTTATATCTTAATTTGATGTTAGAATCATGCGATTTACCCTTTGCTTCTTATTGTATAAATAGCAGACGTAATAGTACTGTTAGCATAAAACGACAAAAATTAATATATTTTTTTTAAAAAGTCTGGTCTAGTTTCGAGGCTTTTATTTGATGAAATAATCTAATTATCTTTCTTTTCACTAGGTGGTACAAGCCAAAATTAATACTAATCCAACTAGTATTTTAAAATATGCTAAGTCATAATATTCATTGCAATTTCAGTTAATAAATTTATCGATTTTTTTTATATAGCATGCTTGATGTTTAATTTGTTTTTGGTAGCAAACGTTGACAAAAGGATCATCTCTCATGAATATCTGCAACACCGGAAAGCTTACTGGTGCACTGCTCGCCTTTAAAAATTGAGTTTACCACTCTAGGGAATCTTAAAAAATATCCTTTTAAGGTTCTTTCGAGTGGTTTTACAAAGCCGCAAATACCTTAAAATATGTGTTTTGTATGAAATTTAAAATTGTTTCATGATGTCCAAGTGTAAAAGCCATTTTGCCTTAAGCCAATCCATGACTTTGACTTTGAAATTAATCATAAATTGAAGTACTAACAATATCTTACACGATTAAAGTTAATATAAAATTATTTGAAAGATATATTTTTTCCAACCCTACCCCATACTCTAAGAGCTAGTTAGCAAAACGATTTATTAGACACGCCCAACAGATTAATCGATAGTATCGTAGGAATCGTGATCTATATGTATATAAATGTATGTCTATCCTTATTTATTATTATTATTCGCTTGTGGCTCCAACGAATTTATACAATAATACTTTCAACAAATCTCGAACTCAGAGAGTGTTATACAATTGACAATATGTATATCGAAAACAACACATACACCGACGAAAATATACTTTATGCAAGTAAAATATGATTCGTTATTAAATACAACTAAATTAAGTGTACTACATTAAGGTTAAAATGACTAACAAAATAAATTCATAGATTTTTAAATTGAATGAGCCGAGATGGCCCAGTGGTTAGAACGCGTGCATCTTAACCGATGGTTGCGGGTTCGAACCCAGGCAAGCACCGCTGATTCATGTGCTTAATTTGTGTTTATAATTCATCTCGTGCTCAGCGGTGAAGGAAAACATCGTGAGGAAACCAGCATGTGACAAATTTCATAGAAATTATGTCACATGTGTATTCCACCAACCCGCATTGGAACAGCGTGGTGGAATATGTTCCAAACCTTCTCCTCAAAGGGAGAGGAGGCATTTAGCTCAGCAGTGGGAATTTACAGTCTGTTGTTGTATGTTGTTGTTGTTGTTGAGAACGAGCATATAGGCCACCTGATGGTACGGGGTCACCATCACCCATAGACAATGACGCTGTATGAAATATTAACTATTCCACCAACCTTGGGAACTAAGATGTTATGTCCCTTGTGCCTGTAGTTACACTGACTCACTCACCCTTCACACCGGAACACAACAATACTGAGTACTGTTATTTGGCGGTAGAATAACTGATGAGTGGGTGGTACCTACCCAGACGGGCTTGCACAAAGCCCTATTACCAAATTTGATTCGTTGTTAAGTACAACTAAATGAACAAAATAAATTCATAGATTTTTAAATGTGCTAAGAAAAAACCAATAAATCCTTATTACATTTTTATTTCAAGTTATGGTTATTCTCGTTTCTATCCCTCTTCAGCTCCAGCTTCATTCGAGACGCTTTCTACCGTTGAAGACGACTCCGACGATGTCTCTGATTCGGTCGAGTTGTACGCCCAAGCCTCTATTTGGAACTTGTAGAGGTTAGAGAACGTCACGACTGGTACTTGAACCTGAAATGAAACGTATATCTTGTATTGCTGAGATTGCCCAGTGGTTAGAACGCGTTCATCTTAACCGATGATTTGGGGTTCAAACCCAGACAAGCACCACTATATATGTATATGAGCTTAATTTGTGTTTATAATTCATCTCGTGCTCGGTGGTGAAGGAAAACTTAATGTGTCCAATTTCATCGAAATTCTGCCACATGTGCATTCCACCAACCAGCTTGGAACAGCGTGGTGGAATATATTCCAAACCCTCTCCTTAATGGATGAGGAGGCCTTGTCTCAGCAGTGGGAAATTTACGGGCCGTTACTTTACTTTTTTTTCTTGTATTGCGATTTCGTTATGTATAAGAATTTCTTCTTTCTCTTTCTGCATACTTTCAAAAAATCCCATTGATGAAGTAAAAATATCAATAAGGTATGCGTACTATCTAGACAAAGGTTTATAGAAGTTTGTAGGATTTTATATTAAATAGCAGCCTAAGCCTTAGGTAGTGGCTCTCAAAACCGTTAGTCGTATCTCTCTCTGGTTCGGTCGTGAAATATCGCCAACTTGTACATGTGTGTGAGAAAATTGATAATTTAGCTTTACTATCACACATACTCATGCAAATTCGGCTCAGCGGTTTGGTCGTGAAATAGCGCCAGACAGACACACAGAGTTACTTTCACATTTATATTATTAATATAGATTATTTTTAAAATGTCTCGAAAAGGGTGCTGAATTCCTTCTCGACCGAATATATATTCGGAACTGGTAATAACTTTACTTGTAAAAGTCATCTTATTCAAGCCAATAGTTAGATATTCTATACTCCAAATGCACCTAAGTCATCAACACAATAAATTAATTTCAATATATCCAGTCCTTGGTATCCAGAGATATAACAGAATATATATTTAAAACTTCAACTGAAAAACGTTTAGTAATCATTTATTTTCAACTGCTTTTAACACTGAGTAAATTTCGCCATGCTTTTAAAAATATTAAAATTTTAAATCTCTCTTTTATTTTCATCATACTCAAATTTAATATATATTTAATGCAATAGATTTACAGTACTTAATATTAGTCGGTATTTTTAACGTAACTTTGTGTATATTGTTTAGACCAGTGTATTTATCTCATTTTTTTAAGTACAAGTCAGTATCAAGTCAGTACAGTCAGTTACAAGTCAGTATTTAATTAAAAGCTAAGTAAGCCAGTATAACTACAGGTACAGGAAATATATAAATCCTTAGTTACAAAGGAGTAACGCATCAACGATATAAAAGATGCTGAATATTTCCAACAGCGCAATTGTCTAAGGGCGGTGGCACACATTTGCCAGTCGACATTTTTATTTTTTTTAGGCCAGAAAGGTGGACTATAATCAAATTAATTCTATAAACACATTTTATACTTACCTTCACTTCCGGACTGTCCAACTGCCAGACCTTAGGCTGCCCCAGTCGATATGGCATGCCAACTTTTACGCAAATTATCATCGTTTCATGAGCACTGGATACCTAATACAAAAATTAGGAATAATAAAAGTAGGTAACATCCACTCATTAGAGATTCTACAGGCAAACAGCAGTACTGAGTATTGTTGTATTCCGGTTGAAGGGTGAGTGAGCCAGTGTAACTACAGCCACAAGAGACATAACATCTTAGTTCTCAAGATTGGTGGCGCATTGGCGATGAAAAGAATCGTAAATAGTTCGTATTATAAATGTGTTTTATATGGCCTCTATTTGGTATATGGACATATACCAAAAAGTGAGAACCTAATCATTTGTTTCGAAAAAACTATACATATAAATATCGAAGAAGCAAAAAATCAACTCATTACGCAGTTGTTTACTTAGCAATGATTACATCTAATTGTGAGTAAGATTTCCCAAATGTAATACATAAATATAACATTGTCTGGACAGATTGATTTTATTATGAATACACAACTTAATCTATAAGACAAAGATACTTCTAAATTAGACCGACCAGTAGGGATATAAAGATTACGCATAAAAAGCGATACAACTTCAAAATTGTAGAACAATATAATCACCAAGAGTCATTCAATTAAATCAATATGTAATACATAATTTTGATATTAGACAAACGATTAGTGCTGATATCGTGCTTTATGCATAATATATGTAAATTTTCTTTCAAAATCAACAGGCAAAGACTCTTTAAAATAAAATCAATAGGTAACTGTTGATTGTTATCTTGTATTTGAAATAAAAGAAAATAAATAAAGGTTTTTTTATCTTGAATTTGATGACCCAGTTTGCAAACCTCTCAATGCTACCTACCTCCATATAGTAAGTAAGGTAAGTAAATGTGACGGGCTTCACTTGGAATACTTCATGGTAAAATTTAAACAAATCTTGAGCTGCCTCTCCTCTATCGTGACAGCGGAGACCACCCATCCACCAGTGACCGACCCAGCTGTGCCCGAGGATGTCATATATAGAGCTGCGTGGCATTACGTAACCTGTGAAGACGATATTATGTGATAAGTTTACCAGGTAATGTTTACTTAGGTATTGTGTACGCCACAACACTTCTCGTGACAAATTCTACCAAAAAATATGAACATTTAGTATTGTATTCCGTTTTAACGGTTCAATGAACCAGTGTAATTACTGGCACAATAGACAGAAAATCTTAGTGACCATGGTCGGCACTTTCACAGTATAAGGGGTTAGCATTTATTACCACTCCAATATTTAGTTGAAGGTTACCACTTACCATCAGCGGTTAATTTGACATCTAAACTATTTTTTAATAAAACAAGTGCAGAGGAATAGTGTGGGTACTTGCTTCTGCGCACATGCTTATTCAATATATTTAAACATATAAGACAATACCACTCCATCTTCCTTGATTATACCTCTACAGCTAATATTAAACGCCTGGAGTTAGGCTCGGGTTCCATCATAAGACACTAATTACTGTAAATATCATTGTACATCTGTTGATTTGAAAAGAAGAACTATGCGAGTTTCTTGCCCTTTTTCTCGCTAGAAGCTGCTTTCCGAAACGGTAGAAGTATTTAATTATTGACGATTCAAAAATGCTTCATTGTGAATTTTACTTGAATAAAATAGATTTGATTTGATTTCATTGGTTGATAGAACATCAGCGCAAATAAGTGACAAGCTTAAAGAGTGATGTATTCGGTCATAAAAGGTACTTTTTTAATAATTAGTAATAGAAACGAGATAGATAACGAATCAGATGCCATGGTTGATGTCGTACTACATACTGAAGAAAAGCCTAACAATAACAGATGTTTACAAACACAAATATATTTTTTACCAAACGGGTCGTCTTTTGCAAAAGCACCAACTGCCTTTCCGGTAATCGCAGCGGTGATCCAAGGAACATACGGGTGTATGAGTGTGTGTCGAGGTGGCGAGGGAGGTCGGCGGGTACGTAACGGATCTGGGCATGGTGAACCACCTGAAGAATAGATATGTCTTAGTAAACACCTTATCATCCTTCTTGGAAGCTGAATGGTACACCTTCTAGGACACGTTAATTAACATTGTTTTGTTTTGCTGTAGTTTTTTTTTAGATTAAGTTAGTCAGTTGTTCTAATTAGTTAATGTTTTCTTTTTGTTGGTTTTCTTTTTTTACTTTTTTATTCTTTTTATTGTGTTTCGTGTCCTAATAAATATTTCTTTCTTTCTTTCTTTTTCCTGTCAACAAATGTTCTTCTTCTATACTTCCATTATTTTTCTGACGACAATTCACAAGTAACATTATTTCCAGCCATAACGTCATTAGATAAAACCTTCCTCACAATATCGTCCTGATTCCTTCGCAAAATATGACATGACGGTTGGCCTCCACGAACAGCTACCAAATATGCTACCCAGTACCAAAACGACCTAGGTCATAGCACACGTGAATCTTAATCGAAGGACCAAAGTCTAAATCTCTTAGCAAAAGCAATTTTTATTACTTAAATTTATTATGGTATTGAAGAAAAACTTAGACAAACAGGATGTGTTGGACGACATACGGCTATTACTTGTATAACATACATAATACATGCATACTATATGATATTTAATAGCATATGATCTATGTGAAATATGGAATTAAATGGACATAGTCCATAATGTAGACCGTGAATACTCTTAATGACATATTTCGTAAAAAAGATATCGAAATTCACTTCAGAACACGTTAGTAAATGTCAGGAATAGATATATAATAATTGAAACTTTTAAAAAATACAGGAATTTCAGAACATGATATCAGTGTACGTATTTTAAATGTTTTTGGAGTTAACAAAGCCCCTGCATAATAGCATCTAAACGACACTGAATCAAACTATTACCTTGGGCTATGGAGACGATAGACCAATGACCAGTATGTTCATGTACTAAGCACGGTGATCCTGAATGAAATCCGCAACCAGTCGTGCAAGCCATACGGTTCTTAGGTCCACGGGTTGCATTCTATTTGGAAAAAAAGTCGTTTTGATAATCTCCTTATAATGTAAGAATGAACATATTAACAAAATGGCTTACCGTAGGATTTTCATACAAGTAACATAGTTCTCTTGGCAGTAAATGTAAACGGGACACTTCCTTTTCTTCATCCAGGAAATCTCTCGGAACATCTATAATGGTATGCCGAGCATTTATTAAGTTAAATATTTTTATTTGTCCAATAATTTTGTTACTACAGGATTGTAAAATATTTGTACTTTTATTCGTCTTTGAGGATGTACGGGGTAAGCAGTAACACTGGTCTGGTCATAGTACAAAGGATCTTTTAACTAGTTTTTAAAGCTTCAATATATTACTTGAATCAAGTATTATCTGATTTTTGGCAAACCTATGGTAGCTCTATTTCGTATTCCCCTAAACCCAAATTTCTGTAGTAGTATTATTTTATTTAACAAGATAAATCGTTACCTTTTATTTATTATTTATTAACACAACTCAATTATATAAAAATACCAACCGCTTACAAAATCGACGTGATAAATCTTTTCACTGGTCTGTTTCCCATTTTTTCCCACCAAAAAATTCTTAAACGGTAAACAAGCTGGCACCATATATGCTGAAAATAATATAAAATATTAGTAACTAGATTTTAAAAAGTATAGTATCATTTGATTTTTTTAAGTGGTCATCATTACCCGTAGAAAATGACGTTGTAACAAATATTAACTATTCCTTACATCGTCAATGCGCCACCAACCTTGGGAACTAAGATGTTATGTCCCATATGCCTGTAGTTACACTGGCTCACTCACTGTTCAAACGGGAACACAACAATACTGAGTACTGTTGTTTGGCGGCAGAATAACTGATGAGTGGGTGGTGCCTACCTAGACGGGCTTGCACAAAGCCTTACCACCAAGAATATAATGAAAAAATATACAAATATGGTATTAAGCACTTGATTTTATAGTGGTGATGAGTTTCAATAAAGCGATGCTTGTTTTTGTCCCGAAATGTTTGTACTCAGGGTGTAGGAGGACATCAGCTATCGGCATTAACAGTACAGCAGGCTCGCACTCCACGCCCGCTGCCAATTCTTCTATCGATACTTTACACTCGGCTTCATCACGTTCGTAATCTCCGAAGACAACGTTACCCCTATAATTTAAAACGTTTTGTAACCTACATTAAAGATCTGATATTAAATGTATCATATATCATATCATGCATATTTGCAGTATTATGCATAGTTATCAATTTTTGCCACAGACTTCAAAAAACAAAGTGTCCAAATTGGAACCCTTAACTTTTATAAAGATTAATTATATTTAACCCATGTCCAAAAAGTTGAATCTTTAGGCTATCAACATCCTTTAATTCTTACGATACCATTTTCTTATTTATTTTATTTTCAATTGTTTATCAAATATGAATAGATTAAAAAAAGTATAACTAGTATATCTGTTCTAGTACAGTTAAGTTTTATTTCTGATTCTTTGGTTGAAAAACAGGCTGCAAAGATATTTTTTTCATACTAACAAAGCATAACCGTCAGGAATATGTGCTGCATCCACAGCTGTTGAGAGAACAAACTGCCGACTAATGAGAACCACCCTCGGAACTCTGAAGTAGTGTGGTGTGCCATTCTTAACTGTGAACAAAACATTAGGAAGAGAACTAAAGATTAGGTGGGAAGGTACCCGAACATTAGCCAAAACATCAGTACTATACATTATTTGGTTTAATTTTAATAAACGATTATATAATCCAAAACTGAACAACGATTGAAGATTGACGATTGAACGGTGGAAAATTATGTGGACCTATTATTGGTTGATTTGTGTTTCCTTTTACAAATTCATAAATGTCCTAGTGATATTCTTACCATGTATGTACTGCAAAGCTCCAAGCCACGTGAACTGGAGCTCCGTAAGAGGACCCTCGTCTGGCTCGAAGTTTGGGTCATCATGGCAGTCAAAAAATTGGCAGACTACTAACCCTTTAGAAGTATAAGATAATAATAATAAATAATATTTTTAACTGAATAGATTTGTAATTTACTAAATTTCTGTATCAGCGTTTCTAATACATATTGACATTTCATTCTTGAAACGGTGATTTTTAGTGATTATGTTAATCTATTTCAAATAAAATTGACGTTTCCTTAATCTAAAACCTAATAATTTTATGAGATACCTATTAGATACCTATTTTTACGGGCAAGCATCTCTCTATTAACATACTACTCAAACTTTTGCATTAGGTTTATTACCAAAGGTGACTTCTGAGTAAATTATGTGAATATAAATATCACAAAGTCAAAAATATAACAAGCTATTAATCAAGTAAATTATCTACAGTACATTGACATCGTTTCTCAGTCCACTGTCGGCAAATTGTTTGGACTAATTAAGTACAAAACTAATTAGTACTCACCGCTAAATATCACCGAGAGCACGACGCGCCACATTCGTAACGTGAATGGTCAATAAATGCTCGGGAATTCTGTTTATTCGCTCTTGTTTGGTCGAAGGAATGTTCGTTTTAAGCTGCTTACAAACATGTTGTCTTAAATCACATCTTTTATATTTCAACAAACAGCAAAATAACTTGATAAAATTTAGTTATTATATTGAAATAAAATAAATGAACAAATCATCATACGTTTAGATAAACATTATATTACCAATTATTTTCATCTTCATAATAGTTTCATATGAGGAGTTTAGTCAGGAATAGGGAAGACCTCACCTCACCTACGGTAGGTGCCTCTTCGTAGGTGAGGAATCTACCGCTCGCGCTCTTGACTATCACTGAACAATATAGTTTCATAATTATATCACCTCACCCTCAAGCATAGCTTAACCATTTCTATTACAACAATCATATCAGTAACTTCGAGTAATTTTGTTTTATTTTTTATTTGAATGCCAGTACTGAAGGCATTCTGGCATCTGAAATTGTTAACCTATCATATTTGTACCACTTCATAAAATGCCATAGCCATGTACATGAAAGTATAACCACATTCTTATAATCAAATGGTAATACGCTATCCATGATGTTATTTTATTTTTTTCTCGCTAGAAAAACGCGTTACTTGTTTCCCTCAAATGCATTTATTTATTTATTTATTTATTTATTTATTTAAAAGACACACCATCGGCATACACACAATAAAATAGTAGTTAAGAAAAGAACATCAGATTTATATAGAATTCGCTGATGCCCAGGATAGCTAGCACGCCCTAGTACGCCGAAATACACTTTATAAAATCAATGGTACCATCTCCGTCTCTTCAGCGGGCTTTACAAGTGTCAGCCACGGAAAATCAAGCAACTACATAATTTCGGACTACAATATACCCAAAACCAAATGCTGTGTTGTAACCTAGCGATTACATCAAGGTAGAGCAATCTAGTATTATTCTAGTATTCAATTTAATAATATTCTAAACCATGTGTCAAGTTATAAATTACTTTCTATTTTAACAGCTTTATTTCAAAACGGATAACACATTTATAAACCGAAGTTACAATATAGTTAAGATGACCGATAACAAATACGCAATAGTTAAACATAAAACGTGTTTTAGTTTAAGTTCTTATCGATCGACATATACTGTATCTGTAAGATAAACTGAACCAGTTGTACAGGAGTGTGCTCTGCACTAGCTGTGTTTATGACTTTCCCCGGATTTAACATTCCCTAAACTTTGCCAATTACAATTTTGGTAAAAGAAATATATGGAGCATTAATTTATGAAAATTTAGCGCTCCTTAATTTTAAAGGATTTGCTGTCCCATCAATGTGTATGAGAAAAAAGTAAGAGCATTTGTTAAGTGCACTCACTGGTGTAATATAATATGACCTGTGCACTATAATATGCCTTGTTCAGTATTATATTCCCTGTGCAATATAATATTCTCTGGGTACAATAATATGCCCTATGCACTATCATACGTCGTGTGCACTATAATATGATCCTGCACTATTATATGTCCTGTGCACTAATCTAGTTAACCATGTACGTGGACGATGCATCAAAAATCGGTCTGTAAGACATCATTCTTATTAACATCATACAACAAACATTATTTCTATTCTTGATGATTTAGAACTGTTAAATGTACAGACACCATTACAGGTTTATTACATGTATGGATTATAGAAACAAATACACACACAATTTTGGTATCTAATATGCATAAATCTATCAAGCGTTGGCGATAACTTTCTTAAGATAAAAGCTGTTGCGTATCATATAAAATATTAAAGAAATGAATGATCAACCGATAATATATCACACTAGATATTTGCCGCAGCTTCGCTTGTTTTTAGGAATTGGATCCTTGGAGTTCAAACTTGCTTCATTCCAATTGAATTGAATTCAGTTCTAAAGTTCAACCGAGAAAGAGTAACAAACGAAGATACAGAGAGTTACTTTCGCATTTATAATTTTATAAATAAATAAATAAAGAGCCTTTTATTTTTTGCACAATGCTGCATTAAGTACAATTTCGAAAAAATAATGATTATGACTGTTAACAAAAAGAAAATTAGTACATACTAGTTTTTACAATCTATAGTATTTTTAGCAAGAACCCCTCCTCAGGTGAAGGTCCTCTAGGAAAGTCCATTTTTCTCGATCTTGTGTGTAAACTAATTTATGAAAATAGGTAACATTGAAAAACTATAATTTTGCATATAATATACTAATACATTATGTATTTATTAATCGCAAAACCATTAGACTTGGTTCCGATAAATAATCCAATATATGAAGCCCAAACGTGAAATCGGTCAATGAATAAATTTTGAATTTTTGTTTCAATAAGTTCTCATTACATTTTTCCTGCCACTGAAATCCTTAAAGTCGTGGGTATCTGCCGTCCTATCGAATTAAGAAGGAGCGCATCTATGTTTAGGTACGTACTTATTCACTACACTGACTTATGATTAGGCATTGCCGTCAAAATTTGTCACAGCGAATTCCAACTTACAAATATCTGAGACAACTAACAACTGAGAAATATCGTTTCGTATGTAGTCAGATTTATATGCGGATGTGTTTCTCCGAAATAGATGCAGTATGGGAGATGCGAACAAGTTCATTTTTCTCCCAGATATTTGTAAAAGAATTCTAAATATTATCTTATATTGTCAATTCATATTGGATTGGTTCCGATACCAATATTGATAATTATTAATTAAAATTTAAAACGAGAATATCGTGCAAAGCTTAACAGGAAAGATTAAATTTTTACGTTATTTTGAGTTCAAATTTGATATGAAGTTTTTGAGAATTTTTACCTTATATATAACTAACATAGAACAATTAATTATTTTTTATTTATGGTGTATTATCAATTAAAAATTATTTCAATAAATGTTACCGGTAGCTAGGCGCTTACTCGCATTTGTTGAAGCGATTTTGAACTTTCCTTTTGTTTTAAGCATTAAATACTAAACAATATACATCAATTAGGTATTATTGATTGCGAGATCATAACTAGCGGCCCGCCCCGGCTTCGCTCGGCTTCTTGGTATATATCGTTATGTTGAAACAACATTAAATAAAATCATTATAAATGAGTATTTTTTTCGTGAAAAAGTAATAAATATACACACATCCATCCTCACAAACTTTCGAATTTATAATATTAGTAGGACATTTTCATACATTGAAAATTGGTCATAAAACAACATTTTAAAATGCGATATACATTTCTTAATTGGCAGAATTAAATGAATAAAATATAACGGACCGAACCGCTTTTACGAGATCTGTTTAATCCCAATCAATCATTTCAAATAGGTTGTCACTTAGTAACCTATATCAAAAACAATTGACATACCGACACATCGCGAGGAAGTTGGTGATTGCTTTCACGAATATCATTGTGCTCGTGTGATATACATTATGTACGACATCGTATACGTATATATATAATCGCTTACACAGTCTGAATGTACGTTATTTTATTTATAATATAAAATGATTATTGAAGCCTGTTTTACTTAGATTTGTGTAGTGGCAATATATAAAGGAATTATTCCATCTAGCAATCTTAATTTTTTGTGAGTTAATCGCCAACGTCCATACCACGTTGAATACACCGGTTCTCGTCCGATCACCGAAGTTAAGCAACGTCGGGCGCGTTCAGTACTTGGATGGGTGACCGCCTGGGAACACCGCGTGTCGTTGGCCTTTTATTACTTAAATTATTAGATTACTAGAAAGTTTTTAAACGTTTTAAATAAGAAATAATCAATACAGGTACATCGTATACTTGTCACCTTAAGATCTATTTTCGTGTGCTCAGTATGAGCGATAGTCTGCTTTACCGATCGAGAATGACATAATGCGTCGCAATAATTTGACGTTTAAATTCAAAAGATACTAAGAGTTTAAGATTTGAGATAAAGAAATTAATTTGAAAACTGATGAAGGTTTTCTTATTCTGACTGTACATTGTGATATTTTTCTATATGAGCGAAATCAGCTGTAAATCTATTACGATTATAATATTACGTGCGTTATTTCACGCACGATGTTCTGGCGCCGCTGTCGTTGAGTAGAGCTGCTTCAAAGATTCGTAACATATGGATAAGGCAATATTGATTGCATTATATCGTGTATTGTTTGAAGGGTGAGTGAGCCAGTTTAACTACAGGCACAAGGGACATAACATCTTAGTTCCCAAGGTTGGTGGCACAGTGACGATGTAAGGAATAGTTAATTTTTCTTACAGCTTCATTGGGTGATGGTGACCACTTACCATCCGGTGGCCTATATGCTTGTCCGCCAACCTATACCAAAAAAAAAAATATTTATTTAAAAATATATTTCAGTGAAGTCTAATGTGAGTGAGTGTAAGATCAACAGTTCACGAGTTTCGCGTCTATCGAGCTTCCCTTGACCTGAATTTTATAATGTATCAATGAATTTAAATATTATCATAATTAAAACTTATTTAAATATATAGCACTGATAACACTAGTTGTTCTTTTCGTAGAATAATCAAATTTTCGGTTATACGATAATTATCTAAAACTATTACATTTACCTTATGTTTAGATGTTTGTTGCACATTTAATGTATGAATAAATAATTGTGGTATCTTGCAAGGCAGCTGAGCAGTCTCGACCCCATATAAAATGCTTCTCTATAATATATATTTTTAAATTTAATATCAAAAATTTGAAATATATGGTGCAGTAGGTGTAGTAGATTAAGTGTAGATTCAGCGGCTGGATTAAAATACAGCCACTGAATCTACACTTAATCTATTTAAGTAGAATGACTGATGATTCGGAATTTCACTTATACATGCTCTCTTTAATCGTATTCAAGACATCATGTATATAAAGTAAAAATGCAGAAATTTTGACTTTTAGCTCTAAGTACTTTTCGAGTGTTGGAAGTGTTATAAACACTTTCAAACCTCTACGTTGTCTTCAAAATATTAACCATTAAAAACTTTTTTCTGTTTTCAAAGACAACTATCATCAATGAATATATCTGCAGACAAGTTATTCGTAGCTCCGATTTATTACAAAATCACCTAAGACCGCTATAGTAATCTGCATAGCGCACGTCACATCGAGGTATACGCTAAATTGCCGACATCCGCCATCAGACATTGTCACCATACCGTAACATTTGCATTTCTGTCGGTTATTCTAACGGAAGGCTCATTACCCGACACTTGGATATACGTTGCGAGCATAGACAACGAAGACACGATGTCAATTCTCTTGTTCGAAATCTCTAAACTAATTTGTCAGTTTTATACTTGCTATCCTTTTCTACGTCAAACTTTTGAAAGAGATGGAATGCGAAACGAGAGTCGGCAGCGATGACACAAAATTAACCACTCTCTAAAAAACAAAGCGATTGTTCCGTCAATAGTCTCATTTCAGCTGTAATGGCAGGATACTTAACGACTGCACGATTGTTTTGTCCCTCTTACACTTTTCACTTGAAGCAGGATGAACATTCAGTCCATTCTGTATGTCTATGGGTGCTTAGTAAGTAATTGACACGCCGCCATATTTGATTTTTTATGACGTCTGGGAGACTGCAAAATGTGCTCGTCCCAAGGATGTCCCTCTCTAAGTACCCTTTATTGATTAAAATTTAAGATAATTTTATACATGCAAGATTTAAGAAGATCCATTAATTACAACGCGTGCTACTTAATTAAAATCACTGAATTTTCTTATGCTACGTTAGGGCTTAGGGCTCTGTGCAAACCCGTTTGAGTAGGAACAACCCACTTATCAGATATTCTACTGGCAAACAATAGTATTCAGTATTGTTCTGTTCCGGTTCAAAGGCTAAGTGAGCCAGTGCAATTACAGAGACAAGGGACATAACATCTTAGTTCCAATGCACCACCAACGTTGGCGCATTGGTAATGCAATGAATGATTAATATTTCTTATTGTGCCACTGTCTTTGGGCGATGATGACCACTTACCTCCAGATGGCCCATATGCTCGTCCGTCAACCTACATCATAAAACAGTGAAGGATAACATCGTAAGGAAACCTGTATGTCTGTAATGTTACTGAAATTTTTTCTCCATTAGAGAATCAAACGAGAGAAGATCTTATTCCAACAGTGACATTACTGTAAATACAAAGCGCCCTTGGTTTTAATGTTTTGAATTTCCCTATATCGAAGGAAAGCATTTGAAACCTGCACAATCATGTCTAAATGTTATTAGCCATAAACACCAAAGCTCAGTCGAGAAATGAGAAGATTTTTTTTTTAACATAAGAAGGCAAGCGTGCAAATAGTACACAACGTGAAGGCTTAAACTTTTTTATTGACATAAGAAGGCAAGCGTGCATATAGGACATCTGATGGTAAGTCGCCACCACTGCATATTGGCGCCGTAACACAACAGTAACAGAGTTCCGGTTTGAAGGGTAAGTGAGCCACAAGTACAGTTATAAGATACTTAGTACTTAAGGTCAATGACACATTGACATTACTAAAATGGCTATTCTTTCATACCAATAACATAATGCCAATGTCTATGGTAATCCCTTTCCACCACGAAACTCATTGGCAGTCTTTACAAACAGCAGTACTTCTGTGGTATATATACAATGCTGCTTGCTAACATCGGATCGATTTTCACTTTTCATGGAATATTAATAAGAAGATTCTCTATCATCTATCGACATATATAAGCGGTTTTTTGATACCTTGATTATTTCTGGAAATAATTTGATGGTCTTATTATAGAAAAGTTAAATAGATTTACATTCCTACCGCGTTTTTTGTTCATCTTTACATAGTTTAAACAAAGTCGCTTTTTTTGTCCCTAAGTCCCTTTGTACGCTTAAATCTATAAAACAACGCAACGGATTTTGATGCGGTTTTTTTTATAGATATAGTGATTCGAGAGGAAGGTTTTTGTATATAATACATAGACAATATAGTCAAGAAACACTGATAATTTTAGAAGTTTGCAATGTGATGTCGTAAATTGACAAATTCTGTAGTAGGTATAGTAGTATCAGTATTGCACCCGTGCGAAGCCGGGGCGGGTAGTAACTCACAATTGAATTTAGGTAGATAACGGCATTATAGATATACCACGGCAGAATACTTGTACAGTTATATTCCGATTTGAAGGGTAAGCTCTACAGATTAACAGTAAGATATTGGAGGAAGAAGAGGAGGCCTTCACCTGAGAGGGGTCCATGCAAACACAAGTTTTCCAAGAAGAAACACCTTACCCAATGATGTTCTAGTAAACAGATACGTCATTAACGCGCAAAAAGTGAAGACTAGAAAACGTCCCAATTGGGACGTTTGCTTTTAGTCGTTTTCATCATAATTATTTAGTAATACGTTTTGCGTAATTAAAACATCTAGTTATCCCTTTTACTTATTGTTTTTATCAAGCTATCCTTTTTACTTGCAACGAAATGTTTGAGGGTAAAATTTTTTGCCACAAAATTGACTGTCCCCAGCTTCTTGGCCTATTCAAGCTGCGTGTACCCTCTAGGCTCCCTCGCAGCTCGATCACACCGCTCTGTCCACCTCTTAGAAAGACTGTGTTAGGTGCCAACTCTCCCTGTTCTAGATTATGTAAAGTGATAAATGCTTGCAGTGATCAAATCGATCTACATTACGAATCCCTCACTAAGTTGAAAGCAACTTGTACTGGCTTATCTTACATTGATTAATAAAATAACTACTTTTATAAGACACTTTTATGTATACATATTTTTGTTAAACAGTTTTTTTTTTCTTCTTCTTCATGTCTATTTTTGTAATTAAGTTTTAGTTTATCTGTATTTTGTGTTAAATGAATTTGCTGTAGCTACTTTTTACTTTTTATGTGTACAAGCGGTGTTTACCTATAATTAGTTGTTACGCTATTCTATGTATATATTTTAAATATATATGTATATATTTTAAATGTTTTACGTGTTATATTCAGTGTAAACAACTGTTGGTAAACCTAAATAAAATAAAAAAAAAATAAAAAATGTAAAATAAACGGTCCCCGGCGCGGCACAATGTTTTCTGTTGTTTAATATGGGTATAACATATATCTGTTTATTAGAATATCATTAACCTTACCTACGAATTCAAAATATTAATCAATATTTGGTTTTACTTAAACATTCAAAACCTTATTTTTATATAACTTAAAAAAAGTGTATAACGTAATATGTAAATTTATGCATGGAATAAAAGGCTTTCTTATTTTATTTTTATTTATATTTATGGAGTAAGTAAGGAATGACTAAAATTTCTGATACGAATTGGTTTCATGAATGTACGCTACTTCATAATAAACAAAAATAAACACATAGTGCATTTAAGTCATGTAAAATAAAACGTGTACTGAAACATAGGGGTATTATCAAAGGTATTTAGATCGTTTTGAAGAGAATATTCAGTAAATTAACACATGAATTCTTTTCGTTACTGAACATGTATAAAAGTCTTATTTTTTTTAAAATACAGAGTCTTTTTAAAATGTTCAGAGTAGTGGTTTGTGTCATACTTGTAGGAATATTTCCTATATACGGTAAAGTATAATTTAATAAATTATAATTTTTGCTATTTTTTCCTAAACAAACACTAAACAAATGTTATTTTCTGTTCAATGGCAACACCAATATATTATTAATCTATTCTGAATTCATATAAACAATAAACAATTTTGTTCAAAAGGATCGTATCGCTGTTTTAATAATATTATAACCTCATTTATACATCACACTAGATTTAAAACATTATTTTAATAATTTATTCTTGTCTACTAACTTAACGACGGTTTTTTTTTATTTTTAATTAAATACGTCCTCACTACGTTTATATTTAGAACGATCTCAAAAATAATTTTAGTAATCATGTCTTTTCTTTTGTATTGTAGTTTAATTTGACGTAACTGTGACAAGGTCCTGAAGATATGAGATTTAATTACGTAATAACTGCATAATTGGCTGACATGTTAATATGAATCTCAATTTCGACATCATATGGTATGTCAGGATGGCCGAGCGGTCTAAGGCGCTGCGTTCAGGTCGCAGTCCACTTCTGTGGGCGTGGGTTCGAATCCCACTTCTGACAAATTCTTTTTACATTTATTTCCATTTTATTTTTTATATTTACTAAAAAAAATAAAATAAAAATTTATAATTATTAACTGATTTATATAACAATAAATTATGTAAGCTAAATAGTCAATTTAAACATTATATTTAATTTTATTGAAAGTGTAATGATAATTCTTAATTTTTTTTATTTTTAGTCACTCCTGAGCTGTACTCCTCAGAAGATGCTCGTGAAGATTGGGAGAGGATAGTGGGGGGTACGAAAGCACCCAACGGCTCCGTGCCTTACCAGGTGTCTCTTCGTATATACGGTGTGAGACATTTCTGTGGGGCATCCTTAATCACGCCGAGAGTGATTCTAACCGCCGCTCATTGCGTTGATAGGTAATTAATGTAGATATGATAAGATATTGAATTTACCAAATTTAAAAAATATCTTGTTGTAGCCTAAGTTACTCCTAATTACATCAGCTTCAATGATGTTGTAATAAATAGATATGTTATTAACGCGTTAAAAGTGAAGACTAGAAACCGTCCTAATTGAGACGTTTACCTTTAGTCGTTTTACGTAGTAATACGTTATTATACGTCATAATTACGTAGTAATACGATTTGCGTAATTAAAACATCTAGTTATCCCTTTTACTTATTGTTTTTATCAAGCTATCCTTTTTACTTTTAACGAAATGTAAAAATAAACTAAAATAAACGGTCCCCGGCGCGGCACACTTTTTTCTGTTGTTTAGTATGGATAGAACATATCTGTTTATTAGAATATCATTGTTATTACATCAGCTTACTGCCAAAGGCCGGTCAAAATCGGTCCAGCCGTATCAGAGATACACAAAAATTGTAATTTTTTTTTAATGTACCGTTTACACATACATATGCATTTAATATAATGCGGTTATATTAATATTAAAAAAAGGACACTCCAATTTTATTATATGTATAATTAAAGTCAAGATAGTTAAGTTATAAAAAAAATATCGCATGAAAATCTGTGTAATCCTCCCCCTCCTCTCCCTTTAAGGAGAAGCTTTGGAACATATTCCACCACGCTGTTCCAATGCCGGTTGGTGGAATACACATGTGGCAGAATTTCTATGAAATTTGTCACATGCAGGTTTCCTCACGATGCTTTCCTTCACCGCTGAGCACGAGATGAGTTATGAAGACAAATTAAGCACATGAATCAGCGGTGCTTGCCTGGGTTTGAACCCGCAATCATCGGTTTAGATGCACGCGTTCTAACCACTGGGCCATCTCGACTTACTCGTTATACGCACTCATTTTTAAAACAAGGTTTAAAAACTGTCATATACAGATGTTATATAGAAAAAACGTCGATTTCGTTAAAGAAGAATTAAGAACATGAGACTCAGAGAAATTTATGTTTATAATTTAAGTTATATAACAGCAGTTGTCTCTCGTTTCGGTCGTTTGGGGTTCAAGCTTGCCTCATCGAAAATTTCATCAAATTTGGTTCAGCAGATTTAACCGTCAAGCGTACCAGATAGACAAACATTACTCTCCAATTACTTAATGAAATTATAAAGAAAATTAAATATGTGCATATTTTAAAAATTAATTATACTTCATTATAACTAATACATACCTATATTAACTATATTTATGCGCTCATATTATGTTAATGAAATTTAAATTAGATGAATTTAAACTGAGTTCAAGTAAAATTAAATTAATAGTATCATCACATAACTTTTAACTAACTTTTTTTCAAGTTCGCTGTAGCTTAATTTAAACTCTAAAAGATATTTAAGAGTTTAAAGTTAAGAGTCTCGTGAACAAGACATTCGTATACAATGTCGAAATATCGAGTTCCACCAAATAAAAATAAAAAACATCGTAAATATCCCGAAATTAATAACTTTAGTAATATGAAAGATATTTTTTTCAGATTAAATAAGCATACAACACTATTGTCCTATATTATTATTTTGTTAGTTATCTTGTGATTGACGCATCAAAAAAGTTTTTTAATAAACATATATCTTTATCTGTCTTATATTTACCTTAGCCACTTTAAAAAATAGGTAAATACTGTGCTCTATATTTAAACTTTGTGAGCAACTAGTAGTTTGTTATATCAACTGTAGTTTTCACGTGATTGACGCAAAATTCACAGAAACCATCATACGAAATTCATTCCAGATTAAAACCTCAATACTTCAAAGCAATAGTTGGAACCAATCAGCTCCGCAGTGGTGGTACAGCGTATGCAATCCGCAAAGTTGTACAACATGAGGATTACGATGACGACATAATTAAAAATGATATAGCCATTGTTTTTACGGAGGAAGAGGTACAGTTCAATAGTGCAGTCGAAGCGATTGAGTTGAATGATGAACCCGTGGAAAAGGGGGAAGATTTACTTCTTACGGGGTGGGGAGCTACTTCTGTAAGTACTGAAGTATAACATTATCACAAATTAAATGTAGTTATTAAAATAGCAGCAATTGTTTAAATCAATGTTATTGCTATTCAATTTTGGAAGGCGATTTTGTATTAAACACAAATATTCTTTTGGAGACCCATTTCAAAGACTAGGATAGGTAGCACTAATGATTTAAAAGGCTATGTATTCGTAGTGATAAAAATATTTCAAAATAATAGACATTACATGTTTAGATTCCATTAGAAAAACGACATAAATTCCATTCCAATTATTCTTAGTCAAAATGAATAGTTTATTTATATATTATTGACGACCTCCATGGTCGAGTGGTGTGTACACCGGTTTTCATGGGTACGCCACTCTGAGGTCCCGGGTTTGATTCCTGGCCGAGTCGATGTAGATTACCATTAGTTTTCTATGTTGTCTTGGGTCTGGGTGTTTGTGGTACCGTCGTTACTTCTGATTTCCATAACACAAGTGCTTCAGCTACTTATATTGGGATCAGAGTAATGTATGTGATGTTGTCTCATATTTATTTATTTATATTATTTATTTATTTATTGAAAATAGTAACCAAGGTGAATACTATCGTTTACAGTATCCAGGTCACCTGCCCAATGACTTGATGCAGCTGGAACTGAAAGCCGTCAGCTACGAAGATTGCAAGGAAGCGCACAAAAGTGTCAATGCGGTCTTTGAATCTCAGATCTGTGCGATGACAAAGGCTGGAGAAGGGGCTTGCCATGTGAATACATACAATTTATAAATTATATTCTTAATATTTTATTTTCATGACTTATTGATAGATGCATATGGCCAGTACCTAGAGTACTAAGATATCCAATATAGACGAGCCAACTTGTATCAGACACATTACAGAACACAAATATACGCCCAAACACAAGTGTGTTCTCTAGTCTTTTATTACTCTTATGATTTAAGATTGCAAAGAAATTTGACCAAAGAAGTTCAGGTACACCAAAGATTTTACACGGTCTTCTAAAGATACATAGTAAAAAAAAAACTTCTTGGAAAAATATTATGGCTTGGAAAATTGGCCATGATCCCCATATGTTTGGATACCTCTCCAAGCAATTCTAATTTCAACACTCTTTAATTTGTCTTCCAGGGTGACTCAGGTGGACCTCTGGTGAGAGAAGGTCGTCAGGTTGGAGTTGTATCGTGGGGTATCCCATGTGCTAGAGGAAAACCGGACGTGTATACAAAAGTAAGACAATCTAAATTATTTTAAATTTATTCTCGCCCGCAGCACACTCCCGTTTTAGGGTTGTATGATTATAAGCTTTTAATTATCGTGTTGTAGAGTTCTAATCAAGTGACATTATATTGCTGTGCTCAGATTTGAAGATGAACCAGTAAAAATACAGGCAAATGAGACATAACATCCAAGAGTCATGATTGGTGGCGCAATGGCATTGCTTGTAAGAAATGATCTGTACAGTCGGGGTAAGAAAATGTTTGTCCCCTTAAGATCTATTTTCGTGTGCTCAGTATAATCTGCTTTACCGGTCGAGAATGACATATTGTGTCGCGATGATTTGATGTTTAGATTCGAAAGGTACTAAGTTTAAGACTTGATAAAGGAATGAATTTGAAAACTGACGAAGGTTTTCTTACTCTGACTGCACTTCTTACAGTGCCAGTATTCATGATAGACAAATATCGCTTACGATCAAGTAAGCCGTTAGCACAATGATATTATTTGAATTATTTCTACTTATAAAATATTTCAATTTATAAATATTTCATTTTCGAATTGCCATATATTCTGCAAATATTCACAATCGTCTAAATTCCAAGATTCTTAAGTTAATATGTATTGCATCTTTTTCATTTCTAGGTGGAAGCCTTCATGAGTTGGATAGAGAAGACACTACTTGATGACGATGAGGAGCACATATTGTTCCTTCAAAATAGGAGAAAAACAAACAGACACTGAATCTAAATTTAGCGATAACAACGTCAAAAACATTCTACTGTCAGAGGCATAGGATTTGTCTTTTGAGAGTGATCTCTTTATTGAAAAACTAAATAATATTTGATTAATAAGATTAATATATAAAAAAAGTTTTATCAAATTAGAACTATTTTTGTTTACGATATGAAATAAGATTTTAATTATATTCTCCCGACCTTACTTTTGTGTTGTCTCTTTTTGTCATCAGTAAATTGTCATTCGAAAGAAAGAGACACATAATTGTTTAATTACACACCTAATAATATTTATAAGTAAAGCTGCTATTTATAGTTGTTTGAATTATTAATAAAAGAGATTTAGATAAGATTTCATGATAATAAATGTATCTTTAAGATTGTAATGTAATAAATTGTAGCTGTAAATTATATAAATTACTAAATTCATAAAGTCCAATAAAATATAATGCATTTTATCGTTTGTCATTTGACAACGTCCACTATAAAATATTTATTCAATTGATAATATATATAATTGTAACATTTTAAATTTTTTATAATATACGTTACCTATCTTCATTGATGGGTCCTGCTGGGCCATAAAGAAGGATGAATAGAAATGGCATGTAGTAGAGATGAGAATGATGGATGAACGGATTGACGAGGATACATATAATAAGAAACGAATTCATAAGAAGATGAAAGTTGCGCCTGTAATGTATGCCAGTGGCCTGAAAAATATGGTCATGGGAGATGCAGAGAGGAGTCCTTAGCGGTGGGGCCTTATGCAAGCCCGTCTGGATAGGTACCCACTCATCAGATATTCCACAGCCTGTACTCAGTAATTTGTCCCGGTTTGAAAGGTCAGTGAGCCAGTGTAACTACCGTAGGACTACACTAGGAAAATAACATCTTAGTTCGCATTGTTGGTGCATTGACGGTGTAAGGAATGGTCAATTTTTCTTACAAGGGTGTTATGTCATATGTGAGGTGCTATGAAAAAACACATAAATAGTGTAGAGGCAGGGAGAAGACGATATCTAAGAACACACGAATGGAGTAAGATAGAGAGAGATAGCTAGTTGTGGTGACGAATAATAGAGGAGGATGGAAAGAAAACACATGTTGCGCCAAATAAACAAACATTAAGGAGAGCATAATATATACATTGGTTTTAAATAAAAATGTCAGAAATATTTAAAAAAGTATTTATTATCACTCATGCACACTTATCTAATATCACAGAGATCAGTCATTTGTCTGTTACAGTACCCAAACAGTGGCAACATTCAAAAGTAACAATTATATTAAAACACACCCATTGTTCGGAAACATTGACATTTCAGCGTACTAGTATATTACGTACAATAAATATGAAAAGCAAATATTAAGTAATTATTAATAAGGACAATATACTTAAATTTAAAAAAAATCAAGAAAAAGAAAATTATTAAAAATTTCGGAAATAATTTTTGTATCGCATTTTTTCTAAATTCTAAAATACAAAATGAAATTGAAATAATAACAATATTAATTAGAGCTACCAAGATAATTATCCTTATTAAATGCTTCGAAATCGACTTAATAATAAATATAAAAATCATTAAATCATAATCACACATACTAAAACCTATATTATTTAAACAATGTACTTCATTAGAAAAATTCAATTAAATACTATTTATTATTAATGTTTAAAAAATATACCAAATAGTCTATTCCAATCATAACAGGACAAACGTCAAATCAACATTTGACATTAATTTAAAGCGATCTCATTGGTCGAGAGTTTGAATTTAAGACAACCGTTATGGATTTGACGACCTCTGCGGTCGAGTTGTATGAATGCCACTCTGAGGTCCCGGGTTCGATTCCCAGCCGAGTCGATGTAGAAAGTTTATTAGTTTTCTATGTCGTCTTGGGTCTGGCTGTTTGTGGTACCTTCGTTGCTTCTGATTTTCCACAACACAAGTGCTTTAGCTGTTTACATTGGTATCAGAGTAATGTATGTGATGTTGTCCAATATATGTAATAAAAAAAAATATTATAATAATATCCGAAAATATGGCGTTTTCGATGACAAAACTGTTATTTGTGAATTGTTTTGTATAAATAATAGCATATTAATCAAGAACTATTACTGTAATAGAGTTGATCTATGAGCAAATCGCATGAAATACATATACCTATGGTTTGTTTACACTTATTCCTTCTACGATTGGTATAGACTAAATGAAAATCTGAGAAATATAAATATACAGGCTAAGGAAAAGCAATTAAAAAACAATCCCAATTTACCTAATCGATACATTAATTATTTAAATAGCCTCGTAAAAAATGATGGCATTCTTAAACTTTTATTTTTAAGTGACTATATATTAGTTGACAAATCTGAATATTGTCTATTTATAAAAAAACGTGTTATTGTTTAGTACATACAATGAAGTAGCATTATTTATAGGACAAATATTTCAGTAACTAAATTCAGAAAGGGACGACTTCAAATAGCTAATTCAAATCAAACAATTAAAAATAATTGACTGAAACAAGGATAAATTATCTTTTAAATTGACGAATATTTCAGGAAATAAAAGAGGTTTCATTATAATTACAAATTTCTATAAAAACTCCTTGGTTCAATCAGCAAATACTTATAGCTAGCAATAATTACATCATTTCCAAAACATAAATGGACACAACGAAAATTAAAACTCTCAACCTTATCCAGACATAATCGAAGAACTCTTGGACGTTATCGCTCGAAATGTAATCAGATAACTCGTTAATAATACCTGTACTGTTAATACTACCAAATTCAGAAGTCTGGTAGTCTTTGGAGTAAACTCGACCAAAGATACCGAAAGTTAGCACATTCTCTGTGCTCTGCAACTCGGCAGCGACATACTTTGAGTTCTTATTCAGAGGAGTGAATTTAAAGCTTTCTTTGTTTATGACACTGTGGGCTGTGGTGAGGATTGTGGGGAAATGTGCGGTGTTGCCGCTTGAGAAATTACCTTTGATCAAAACATTTTCAAATACGATTTTGGTGTTGTTCTTTTCAGACCTGTAAGCAAAAAACAAAATTTGTATTGAGTCTGCTAAAAAAAACTTATTTTAAAACAATTGTGCGTAGTATTATTTAGTGAGCGTCTTAGTGTTATTAATAATAATATATACTAATATTATAAAGTCTTTCTATCACTCTCTCACTACCAAACCAAGGAACCAAATTTATTCAAATTTGGTATGCACCAAACTTAAACACCAAGACAGCACACAGGCCAATTTTTTTGCCAACACATGACAACCGACCCCTAAAACGCGAGCAAAACCGCGGGCGAAAACTAGTTTAATACACATTGTAATGTAAAGTAAAAGTAAAAAGGTAAAGTAACAGCCTGTACATTTCCCACTGCTGAGATAAGGCCTCCTCATCCATTAAGGAGAGGGTTTGGAACATATTCCACCACGCTGTTCCAATGCGGGTTGATAAAATGCACATGTGGCAGAATTACGATGAAATTAGACACATCCAGGTTTCCTCATGATGTTTTCCTTCACCGCTGAGCACGAGATGGATTATAAAGACAAATTAAGCACATGAATCAGCGGTGCTTGACTGGGTTTGAACCCGCAATCATCGGTTAAGATGCACGCGTTCATCATTGTAATAAGGATAAATCGATATTCATAACATTAAAAAATTCTTACCCAACGAAACAGGTGGTGCTTTGAACCCGCAATCATCGGTTAAGATGCACGCTTTCTAACCACTGGGCCATCACAGCTCATACATTGTAATGAGGATAAATCAATATTCTCACCCAACAAAACAGGAGCGCTTGTACAGTCCAGCGCACGCCACGAGCGAGCACGTCTGCGCGCCGATGTGACTGTTGCCTAAGCTCTGCACGCCGTCGAATACAACAAGCCCGTAGGCAATGTCTTGATGTTTGTCTCCTGGGAAATATTTAAATGATCGTGCAATATATTTACAACAATATCATGTATATTAACAGTAACATTGATCACTTTGATAAAATCAGTGATAATCATTGTATGTGCACTAGGAGTAAGGATAAGCTTATAACGCCAAGTTTCCGGCTAAGCTAAGTCAATAAGTCCTTCTTGGGGCAAGGTATCCGTTTCTATAATTAAATTCCGCAGACATTTTTAACTTTGCCGTTTCGTAAATTCGTTTCAAAAAAATACATTGGTAGAAAAAGCATTTTATTCGATACAAGATTTTGTAGATGATCAAAAGACATGAAATGAATACCTGTTGACTTCCAAGCAGGATATATTAATTTAAATAATTTTATTTAACTAACATGACTTTGTATTTTTTAATTGTTAAAAAAGAGTAACTACTGAGTTTCTTGCCGGTTTTTCTCGGTAGAATCTACTTTCCGAACCGGTGGTAGCTTCACTTAATTATAAAATGACGATTCAAAAGTGCTTGTAAAAGCCCACTTGAATAAAGTTTATTTTGATTTGATTTGAATTTTATAAACGTCAACTACTTATAAACAATTTGGAGCTTTTTAGACGAATATTTATACGGACGGCGGTGAATGGCATTTTACCGGAAAGGTAGAAGAATAGGATTTGTCTTTTGGGAGTGAGCACTTTGATGAAAATGAAATAATGATATAAGAATAATAAGTGTCTCATAAGTTTAAAACGCTTCCAATAACTGTTTTTGTAAAGGAAAAATTTTATGTATTAGAAATGAAATAAGGTTTTAATGATTTATTCCCGACGTAGCTGATTAATTTTGTTTTGTGTTGTTCTCAACTAATAAGAAGAAGATACGGAAAAAGTGTGAAAGATGTCGGATGGGAATATGAGAATTAGATAAACTAACTAATTCTCTTCTTTGCTTTTAGGTAAAGTTATTTTCTATTCAGAACCTTGGGAAGGTACTTGAATTTATATATTCTTCTAAAGGTAAGGTTCTATATTGAATAAATCAATTGAATTTGCCTGAAGTTGCTCTAAAATAAATACTGAAAAACTGTAGATTGCATCATATAGTCCAATATTTTTCCATTAGGAGCAGTATTATAAGAAAACTTAATTTAGGATTTGATGAAGAATACTACGATTGCTTATTAATTTTATATAACCTATCTATATTTTTTTTATGTTAAAGATTGGCGGACGAGCATATGGGCCACCTGATGGTAAATGGTCACCATCGCCCATAGACAATGACGCTGTATGAAATATTAACTATTCCTTATATCGTCAATGTGCCACCAACCTTGGGAACTAAGATGTTATGTCCCTTGTGCCTGTAGTTACACTGGCTCACTCACCCTTCTAACCGGAACACAACAATACTGAGTACTGTTGTTTGGCGGTAGAATAACTGATGAGTGGGTGGTACCTACCCAGACAGACTTGCACAAAGCCCTACCACCAAGTAAATAATCAAGTAAGTAATCTAAACTTGTGTGTTTAATTATGAAGTCGTATCACTCACCAATTGAATTTGTCTTCACATAAAACTGACAGCAGATGTCCCCTTGACAAACTGTTTCAGTGTAACCCTTCGAACTGGCCTCCAAGTTCAGTGGTCTGATGATGTACTGACTCATGTCTCCAAGGTAGTAATTGGTGGGGGGAGCGATGGTTAGAGTTTTTGAGATATCTGCAATAAATATTGGAACTATAAATACAACTATTGATTTTTTACTATCGTTTGGCAGACACCAAAAATTACCTACGAATATAAACCAGACAAGCAGACACCAGAAATGCCAATACTGGATTCAAATATGCCAATACTGAGCAAATAAAGAGCAAAGTACAAAGTGCTGGGTACACATGCAGCAGACGATTATTTGTTTGTAATAGGCCCAAAACATGTATGAAAATGATATTATGAACCAATATTATATTCGATTTATTAAGATCAGCTATGGCCGTTGAATAATTTTGAAGAAAACAAAAATCTTAAAATCGATTTGATAATCATTTTCAAACGCACTTTGTCCAGTACCTCACAACTTAATTCAAGATATGTTTCCTCACGACATTTTCCTTTCCACCGAGTTTAAGTCACTTAAACTAAAACTAGCTATATCAATGATTACTTCACAATCCACTAGCTCATCTAAACTAACATTTAATGTGTTATCATAAAACATACCATTAGTTCCACAGCTTTCAAATTCTGCCACAATTAAACCATTGGAGGACTTCGTCGTATCAATATTTCCAATGAATTTTCCATTATCAATTATAAGGTTGACGTTATTTGTATACGCCCAGAATGTAGAAAATTGTTTAGCTGTAAGAAATATATAATATTATTCTTTGAAAACATAAAATAATTTTATATAAGTAACAAGATTTAGTAATTTTATCTCGTAGTCTCTTGCATAAACGGACATATGTATGTACGACACAAATTTGATGTAACATCGGAAAATGCAATGAAATTAAAATAAAACCGATTACTGCCGATTTACTCGACCAATAGAAATAGCTCCCTATCGCGTCATTCGACGCTATTCGTAGCTATAGATTCTCGCATCAGTTCAACCCAAGACAACAAGTGCATGTAAATCGACGCGTCAAATTGACAAATATATTAGGTCATATGATATTACAAGTTATTACGTTTGTGTAAAGATCATTTTCACATAAGAAATAAATATTTGGGAGAGCGTACTCAATTCGGATGTGATCGGTTTTACGAATTTTGCCGATGATATATCTAATTTGTGTCGTACAATAATATACTTAAGATTTTTTGGACAATATAATTACTGATATATTTTCAATATAACGGGTTAGTCGCCATACTGTTTTTGATTGTTTATACGTATCGGTTTAAATGTATTATTAATATCAATGATACGGTAAAGGATTATGAGATCATAATATCTAATAATGAAACTGCAACAACAACAACAGCCTGTAAATTCCCACTGCTGGGCTAAAGGCCTCCTCTCCCTTTAAGGAGAAGGTTTGGACATATTCCACCACACTGTTCCAATGCGGGTTGGTGGAATACACATGTGGCAGAGTTTCTATGAAATTTGTCACATGCAGGTTTCCTCACGATGTTTTCCTTCTCCGCTAAGCACGAGATGAATTATAAAGACAAATTAAGCACATGAATCAGCGGTGCTTGCCTGCGTTTGAACCCGCAATCATCGGTTAAGATGCACGCGTTCTAACCACGCGGCCATCTCGACTCAACTGCAATACATACTTATATATTTTTTTAAGATTATATATATTACAAAACTTACTAAATAAGAAAGTCGTCTCCGATGATGAAGATACAATGAAGTTCTTAATACCGTTAGCTTCCTTTACATTTGTCAGTATAATATCGTCTTCCATGAGGACGCCAAATGTGACTCCGAAGTCGGCGGTGAAGCGAGCCATTTTTGAACTGGTCGTATTGCATTTCGATCTACTGCTAACAGGTTTTCTGTAACTAAAGCAATACATACATATAAAATCAAGATTCGATCAAAGAGTTTTCTTAAAAAGAGTCTCTATATTAACTTATTGACTTCTAGGCATGTGTATAAAAATAATTAAAATGTTAAAAATGAGTATCTACTGACTTTCTTGCCGGTTCTTCTTGGTAGATAAATCTACTTTCCGAACCGATTTGTTTTCAATTTAATTCAAAAATGTAATATGACGATTCAAAAGTACTTTTATGAGCGTACTTGAATAAAGAATATATTGATTTCGATTTTACGATCAATACAAGAACGCAAATTAGATTTTTCCGAAAAGGCATGACGATAATTAAAAAACTATATACTTTTTAATTTGCAATATTAGCTATCTATTTTCAGTCTTAGGTGTCAGACTGTGCCAAACCCCACGTAACCATTCTTTGACTAACATGGTCAATATAATGTAATACAAATCTGAGTCTACGATTTCGATAATATACCATAAACACTGCCGATAGATACAATGCTTTGTTAGAGGGTTTAAGCTTGAAGACGTAACAGACAAAATTAGTATCGCGATTATTATATTAATATAGATTTAATCTACATTCTATTAGAGTATCTATTAGAGTAGCTATTTTAAAAGTAGGTATTATTATTGCAAGTATTGATGAATAAACGAAACACAAGGAAACGATATAATCTACGTGTCCATATTTATCCTTCCTTATGGAATTCAAAACTCATCGCGATCAATTTACTGAAACAACCGTGATGCTAAATTATAAAGCTAAGGTTACACTTGCGACTATAATAGTCGACTACTCAGGAGATATTGTAGCATACGAACTTGTGCGCAAATTCTAGTACACTCATTTCCAATTACATGTTATAACAATCCGATACGGAGAAAGACCAGTTCATTACCAACGGCTAGATGTGCTTATTAAGGGCTCTGAGGGCAAATTCTACTATCTTATAACGGGTGAAATATGATTAGGATTCTATTCCTCAGAGAGATAAACCCATCTGAACCGTAACTGGGTTATTTTTATGTTATAACAGTTATTTTCAAACTATATGTTCCCTACTGCAGTGGCGGATTTACAAATTTTCCGCTATTAGGCTAGTCAGCTATTCAATTTTTGCAGCCACTGCCCTACTAATTCTTATTCGATCCTATTTCGACCGAAGCGCAACTGGAACACCGTTTTACTAGAATAGGAAAATCGTTAAAGACCAATTACGTATTGATGCGATAAAGGGGCATAGTATAATATAATAGGCTAGTATAATTCCATTGTAAATAAATCTGACTTTCAAATTTGTTTCTGTTAATTAGTATCTATAACTTAACTGGCCCTAAGGCTTAAACTCAGTATCGTGAGATCTATCTTATAATTTAGTCGATCTAGTGTCCGAATAATACCATAAAATATATTATTAATTACACAGCATGATTTACTTGTTTTTTATCAATGCACTATTCAAATAAATAAAAAAACAATAACATTTGGGCTGAAAGAAAATCAACCAGAGGAAAATCTATTGCTATTCATCTCAGATATTTTCCTCAATTTAAATATAATAGATAATATGCTATATTACTATTTATGTATACATATTATAGGGCTAATTCTGACACGTGTGTATTCCACCAACACGCATTGGAGCAGCGTGTGGAATATGTTCCAAACCTTTTCCTCAAAAGGAGAGTAGGCCTTAGCCTAGCAGTGGGAAATTTACAGGCTTTCGTCTTTGTTGTATGCAATATTCGTCATTATTTAATACGCAAAGAAACAACGCGACTTTATTTACCCTATAACAATTGTGAAGTTCGTTAACTTGATGCAAGAGCGAGCTATAAAGAAATTTGTAACTTTGAGAACAGCAGTCATGCTGAAATCAGTTTTGGGTTACTCTCAACAAATTTTAACAAATGAACTTACACAGAGATAACGGCTCCATCCCTATCGAAGACTACGTTACTCCTTATAAGTTCCTCCCGGTTTTGACAACTATATCTCTCAAGCAATTGAGCCACGACGTAAACACGTGCATCCTTTGCAGCATTTGAAACAGCTTTTATTATCTGTGGAGAAATTGAAACAATTATATTTATTTAAAGAAATATCGGTAAAAGTTAGAATCGGTTGGTAGCGCATTTGAGATATAGGATGGGCAATATTTTCTACAGTAACAGTTTCCTACAATATCTATGAGCGGTGGCGGTATTATATGGGCACTTACTATCTGATGCCCATTTGTGGATCAACTTGCCATTTCAAGTAAAAATTAGATTAGATTTGTGAAATGATTCTGGTTGTTGGAAATATTAACCTGACTCTAACCGTTTCAAAAACATAAAAAATAGAGGGTACATCATACAATTTGATTTAATTAAAACACTTAATAACTTGACGTTAGTTTTAAATCAATGAGATAAGATTGCTAAAGTAGCAATGAAGAGAACGACCATGAGAAATGACCATGAAGAACTACGTACAATATTTTAGCAATATTGTCTAATATTGTACATTTTATAGCCTTTCCGACTACTACATTTTAAAAATAAACAAATAACCTAGCCGAGGGCTAAGTGGTTTACAAAATATTTAGTTTTTTCATCGTCAATCATCATCAAGGGAATCGAGATGGCCCAGTAGGGAGTCGAGATGGCCCAGTGGTTAGAACGCGTGCATCTTAACCGATGATTGCGGGTCAAACCCAGGCAAGCACCGCTGATTCATGTGCTTAATTTGTCTTTATAATTCATCTCGTGCTCAACGGTGAGGGAAAACATCGTGAGGAAACCTGCAGTGGGAATTTACAGGCTGTTGTTGTTGTTGTGTTGTCATCGTCAATGCAATTTAAACTACATTTTAACAGGCAATATCCCTATTGCCTATAAACAAAGAGAATCGCTTGCCGTTGTATATAAAAATGGCGTTGGAGGCAACACAACTCATAAATTACTTCCCACCCAGAACTAGAGATAACGCCCAAACAATGTCATACATATGAGTATCATTTTATTATTATTGTTCAATTAAGTACAGTAATGTCACTTATCCCCTTAGATTAGTTATATCGTGAAGTAAATCCCTAAAGTAGCTCATAAACAAACATAATCGCTATTAATATTATCTTGTTTTTAACGCGCAATAGAGTTTCAGACAAACACATATAGTATTTGTGGTATGACTAGATATGGCTAATCAAGGAACTGTTTTCTACAAAACCCAGAAAGACTGACTCGATTTACACCGGTTAGTCGTAATAAGAATATTGTTATCGATAAATTGTAAACTGAGCTTATGTTTTTTCAATAAACTGAATAATCCTCTCTTCATTTTTCAGTTTTGTTTTGATTATGTTAAACACGTTAATGTATGATATTAAACTAAAGACTGACGTTATTTTAAGCAATATTTTAAGGTATAAATTTAAAGAAATCAAGATATTAACTGTTGCTTTTCAATATATATTCTGAAGTGTTTTGCATGTATGGTAAAATATTAATGTATTTATGAGAAAATGTGATACTCATAGCATTAGTACAAGCACAAACTTGTTACTCATGTGACTCTTTTGTGGGGCAATGTATGGTTCTATAACAGGATCCCACAAAGCGTTCAAAATGCTTTTGGTGCCAAATTAAAAAAATATATAGTAACGAACGTTAGTGCCCTCCTGGATATTTCTATTCATATTCAATACATGTACATAACAAGTTTGACAAAAAAAAGACCCGCTGATTTTCTTTCGCCGGTTCTACTCAGCACTGGGTGTTTCCATTTCCGAACCGACGATAGTGACTATATATAAACTATATTTGACTATCAACATAAGTGTAATGCTTCCATATTGAATAAAGGAATTTTAGTTTGAGTTTTACATATTATTTTATTTTATTGAAATATTTTTAAATCAAGAAATATATATATGGTACTGTTACGAGTGTTATTTATACTATAATGTAATTATATCTGAACTCACCTCATCGTAATTATCTAATTCATTTATGCAGGAATCAAATTCGGCCTCTGATGCGATATTTCGGGGAGACGGCAGCACCAATACATCCACACCCTGAAACACAATTTATTACAAATAAATTGTATTCTTGGTTCCTTGAATATAAAGAAGACGAGTTATAAGTCGCCGCTATTTTTATTAAAGACTTTATCCCTGCACGTAAACGGAAATCATCAGATGGATCTCATCTTACTTAGCTTAATTTACTTTTTATAAAAGTAACCTGAACCTTTTACCCTAGCAGAAAAACACAAGTTATTCAAAGACACATTTCGATTTATTGAAAATGTCATCTTGAGAATCTGTTTTCATCTAGAAACTTCTAGTGCTTCAAGTCTAGTTTTTCAAATTGAATACAATATAAGATAAAAACATGCAGGAACAGGAGCAACACTTTTATGGGCTATAACCATTCACAGCCGTTAAAATTGTTCCTGCTGTTATTTGCTTTTTTTTTTTTTTTTTTTTTTTTATGGAATAGGTGGCAAACGAGCAGGAGGCTCACCTGATGGAAAGTGACTACCACCGCCCATGGACATCTGCAACACCAGGGGGCTTGCAGGTGCGTTGCCGGCCTTTGAGAAAGGAGTAGGCTCTTTTCTTGAAGGTTCCCATGTCGTATCGGTTCGGAAAAACCGCCGGCGACAGCTGGTTCCACAGAGTGGTTGTGCGAGGCAGAAAATGTCTAAGAAATCGCGCTGTTGTGGATTTTCGGACATCAAGATGGTGCGGGTGAAACTTAGAATTTTGACGAGATGTCCGAAGGTGAAATTCAGCAGCCGGGATTAATCCGAACAATTCCTCGGAACATTCCCCGTGAAAAATTCGGTAGAAGATGCAGAGTGATCCAACATCTCTACGCAAAGCCAAAGGATCAAGGAGATCGGAAAGGGCTTGATCGTCGATAATTCGAGCCGCTCTACGTTGGATGCGGTCAAATGGAAGGAGCTGGTACTGGGGAGCACCCGCCCAGAGGTGAGAGCAGTACTCCATGTGAGGCCGAATTTGCGCCTTGTAAAGTTTTAGGCGATGGGCCGACGTGAAGTACTGTCTCGCCTTGCTGAGCACACCGAGCTTCTTTGAAGCCAATTTGGCTTTGCCTTCCAATTGACCGCGGAACTGAACGAGGCTCGAAATATCAACGCCAAGTATTCCGATACTACCTGTAGCGGCTATCGGGATGTTCTCAAATCGTGGAGATACGACAAATGGTGTTTTTTTAGCGGTTAACGCGCAAACTTGCGTCTTTTTGGGGTTGAAATGGACTAAATTTAGCCGGCCCCAGTTCGAGACTTCGTTTAACGAAGACTCGATTTCAGACACAAGTTTGTTCCGGTTTTCTTCGACGTTTTCCCGAGAAATATTAGCGCGGCCGGTGTATAAGGTGTCAACGGTACTGTCGTCTGCATAGCAATGAATGTTCCCGATTTGCAACAAATCATTGATATGCAGAAGAAACAGAGTGGGTGATAGGACGCAGCCTTGTGGAACACCAGCATTGACGAATTTTAAGTCAGAGCATGCACCGTCGACAACGACCTTGATGCTCCGATCTGCCAAAAAGCTGGTAATCCAATTGCATAATTTCCCGGGAAGCCCATAAGAAGGAAGCTTCGAAAGAAGCGCTTTGTGCCATACGCGATCGAAGGCCTTCGCTATGTCCAAGCTGGCTGCTAATGCCTCCCCCTTGCTCTCAACTGCTTCAGCCCACCTGTGAGTAAGGTAAACTAGAAGATCACCGGCTGAGCGACCCCGACGGAAACCGTACTGGCGGTCACTAATCAGCTGATTCTCCTCTAGGTACCGCAGGAGCTGGCAGTTAATAAGGGACTCCATTATCTTGGAGAGCAAGGAGGTGATGGCTATAGGCCTATAATTGGACGGATCTGAGCGGTTGCCTTTTTTAGGGATCGGATGCACCAAAGCAGTCTTCCAGGAGTTCGGGACGACGCCTAATGCGTAGGATTGCCGGAAAAGACGCGTTAAGACCGGTGCCAACTCGGGAGCACATGTCCGTAGCACGATTGGAGGGATGCCATCGGGTCCACTCGACTTGTGAATGTCCAAGGAAAGAAGTGCTTTCCGAACTGCACTTTGCCGAAATTTAACCTCCGGCATCGTCGTATCACATCGCGGGATTGATGGAGGTGACTTTCCTTGGTCATCCAGAGTCGAGTTCGACGCGAAGAGAGACCCTAAAAGATCGGCCTTCTCCTTCGCGGTATGGGCCAATGACTCACCGTCCCTGTGCAAAGACGGAAAAGAAGGCTGACAGAAATTCCCTAGGACAGCCTTAGCGAGAGACCAGAACGCACGTGTTCCTGATGGGAAGCGCACCAGTCTCTCGCCAATTCTGCCAATGTACTTCGACTTCGCCTCAGCTATCACATTTTTGAAGGACCTGGAGGCAGAGTTATATTCCTTTCTGAATGTGCTGGTGTTTGTATCACGAGACGCCGATGCGTTAGCCCAGTCTTGGTAGCGTTCCCATTTTCGGCGTGAAGCCGTCTTACAGAGGCGACCAAACCAGGGCTGGGACTTGCCACCAATGGGCACCGCAGAATATGGAATGAAAAGTTCCATACCCTGAAGCACCACATCGGCGACAGAGTCAGCAACAACGCTCGGATCATCCATCGAGAAACAAACTCGCCCCCATGGGTAAGATGCAAAGAAGGACCGCATCCCATCCCAATCTGCTGACTTGTAGTGCCACACGCGACGACAGCCCGCGAAACGAGGTCGTGAGTACCGTGCAACTGGCACTGTACTCCGGACGAGACAGTGGTCCGACGAGCCCAGAGGGGGATCGACGACAATCTTATAGCCGTCCGGATGCGAAGTCAGCAGAAGGTCCAACAGGGAAGGTGTATGATCCTCCACGTCCGGTATTCGCGTTGGCGAGGTGACCAGTTGTGTCAAATCATAAGCCAAAGCGAAGTCGAGAACAGATCTACCCGCATGATCAGTGGTGTGTGATCCAAGCCACTCTGTATGATGAGCATTGAAATCGCCCAGAATAATGATCTCTGCGGATGGAGTCTGCTGCAGCACGGAATCTGTAGCCAATTGGACGTGCTCAACCAGTCGGTCGGTTTCGGCATTACCGCTATGGGACCTATAAAGGCACGCGTAGATTCGCGGATGGTCGTCGCAGTCTACGCGCAGCCAGATAATTGATAGGTCCTGCCCTTCAAGGCTGCCGAGGCGTCGAGAGCAGATATCATCTCTGACGTAAACGCACACCCCAGCTCGTGGCACAAAAGTATGCTCCAATTTGTACCCGGGGTAAAAGAGAAAAGACGTATCGGCAGGAGAAGATATCTGGGTCTCGGTAAGAAAGAGCAAGGCCGGCTTCGCCGTCTCAAGGTGAAAGTGAACGGCATTCAAGTTGGAGTTGAGTCCCCTTATGTTGCAGAAGTCCACAGCGAGTGTGGTAGGGGTTGCCTTATGATGCCTGCTCCGCTTGCCCCGAACAGTGGCGAGCGCAAAATTGCCCCCCCCAGAATTCGGAGGGCAGCCTGGGCATCCCTGCTCAGGCGGTGTACGTCCTGAGCATGGATGCCCAGAGAGGGATTCTCCATCGCAGTCGCTGATGGTACCCTCCTGGGGTAATGTCACCAAATTCTGCACAACCATGTTTTGGGGGGAGAGGGATCGGGCCTCCGGAACTCTCACTTACCGGACGAAACGCGGTAGCATAGCTACCACTTCACGCCGATTTTAAGTGAGAGAGTGGTACTTCCCCGGGCGTGCCGGCCCATTCGACTGCAACCGAGAGGTATGCAGTGTGGCACTACCACTTGCTAATAAGGCCATCATTTCTCTTAGGGAGAAATCTACTGAGTATTGTTTTTACCTACCTTTAATTGACACACTCTATCTCGATTCAACTCCTATGGTTAAACTGACCAAATTGAAAAGATGGAATTACCAAATCTTCCACTCAAGACAAAATAAGTGCTTTGTATTTACAGCTGCTACATTTACATTTTGCGAGTCATATCGAAATAATAAGAAGCACTAAAACGCTACAGCTACTCGTATATCTATTAAATATAAATTGTGACTACAGGATATGTCTGACGAATACAAGTGCTTTCCTCTGACTAATAATAAAGATTAAATAATAGTTGTTTAAGCATAGGGGCTACTCCGGCCCACTTTCTACTATCATCAATAAGTTAATATAAGCTGAGTTGTATCTCCTACGCAAATCTCGTAATTTCGATTTTGTCGTTCATAATAACAGTTTTCACGGTTATTTGTAAAGATATTAATTCATCATTTCTCTTGTTAGTAACATCGCCAAATATTCCATCGCAAATATAACTATCGCTTCTAGGCGATAGAATCTGCCTACCCGATTGGTACCTAACTAAACAGGTTGACACAAAACCCTACCACTTACATTGTCTTATGTAAAAAAAGATCTAGTACACAAATGGTACCAAAAATGATGAAGATGACTTCAAGCGAATAATGTAAGTTTACCTTTTCACCAGCTTCACGTATCAGGGAAGCATATTTGCCGGGGTTTATATCTGGGCTCGATACGTCCACTACCGCTGCTTTGTATGTATTCTGTAAATAAAATTATTTCCATGATCATTTTGAACAAACAAGTGCATATTTATCACTATTCGTTCCTAATTTTTTATAATTATACTTTAAAGGTCAAGTACAAAGGCCATACTCATAAATGTCCTTCTAGCGTACTATCAAATAATAGATATCCAATAATATAAAACTAATCAAAGGGTTTTAATGTGATAAACCATTCATTCATTGCTTAGTTTTAAGGCATACATATGCCTTAGGTGGACGGGCAAATGGTCGTATGGTCACCACTGGCCATAATGGTCCATAGATTATTAAATAGACACATTCCCAACTGTTTTTATAAATCGACCTCTTTCGTGTGTAATACATTCGTCATAAATTAAAAAAAAAACTGCAATATCAATTGAATATATGGTTGTGAAGCCAATAAAATTTATCTTTAATCTGATATCATGTCATTTTAAAAATATATACACTTTAAAACAGTATCATGTGATGTTCTATTGATAAGGAACATCGTGTAACAATCGAATTCCAAATTACTTAAATATAAAACGATACAATCTTGAAAGTTATCGTGGAAAGACATCCCCGGTTTTGCCGTAGTCTGATATAATTAATTTAGAATGATAATAAATACTTCGATAGTATTATATATTTGGCATAATTATTGTCAATTATTATCTAAATAACATAACACAAATATTTTTGCTCCATACCTAAAACTTCAGCCCTAAACTGTCTATAATTAGTTAATGCTGCGAATACTTTCTGACATTTTACGACCATATTCTGGTGTTAGTTTCGAGTTTGGTTTAACTGATTACCTGTACAGGTAGTCGATGATCCCTACTCGTTCAGGGTCCAAAGAAAAAATACACGAGGTACATTTTAAAATGTATATTATGTAAACAAAAGCCCAAGAGGACTAAGGCAAAATCATCAAAATTGATCCAGTCGTTTAAGTTCAGAATCATACATATATAGAGAATAATTATATACATGAACATACATTTGTATTGTTACGTTGAGTAGTTTCTATGTAGACTAATTTCAAAAGTAATTTCGGAGAAAATATAATCATTTTTAAAAACGATAAAAGTCATTATGATAAGTATGTCTGCTATGCCCAGTTGTGATGGTTTGCACGCATGTGCGGCAACAAAACGTTTCCTTATGAGAACGAAAGTGATTCGCTCTATATTGAGACACTCGTTTGTTGATAAACAAAGATGACCTAGAGGGATTTCCTTCTCCCAAATGATCGTACATTAACCCAACACACAGCCGCGGCGTGATATCACCCATCCCTTTCTGATACATTACGAATTCGATTCGATGTCTCTTTCTAAACTTATACCACAAGGGCGTCCCTAAAAATGCATTCAATGTGCACGTGATGCCTTTTATTCCTCGTATAATAGGTACGGTCTTTTGTCTCACTCTAACAGTGCGTTCTAAAATCCCTTTAGAGGGCTACGTGATATTAAGTCACGTATACACGTCGCATTTTTTTATGCGTTTGACTTTTGTTTAACGTTCCTTTACAAGAATTCTTGCTAATTCTTTTGTTGTAGCTTAAAAACATAATCTTAATGACTATTTCATGTCTAAAATAAGAACATTTTATTTAAGCTTGTGTTATTACTAATCCGCTGTATGAGTTAAAAATACATATTTTTAACATACATCGTACCTACTTGTACATAGTATCATTATCAACGAAGGTATATATGTACATATATCTCCACAGATGTTTGGTCCGTACCCTTGTCATATCTTATTTACATTTACATATATTGACGTTACTTTAATGTGCCTGCATCACTATTTATTTGTACTGCAATACAATCTATTTATTTGTTTATTATTCATATACATTTAATTTTGTAAATTAACGCCAAAAAAATGTCTCCTTGGATTTCTTCATTGCTTTGATGTTTGTCTTTGTTGAGTAGTCTTCCCTAATTATTACGTACTGTTATTATTAATGAAGTTACATATATATTGTATATATATATTTACGGCTATCATACAAAGTAGCCCTCAGTCATTTACGTCATTCAATTTAAACACGATTTTACAAAACATAAACAAATACGTCAAAATACCATCACTGTACAGACTAAACAAACGAAGAGTATTTTTTTTACAATAAAAGTAGGCAGAAGTTAAACTTTTTTAGTCCAGAAACGTTACAGTCAAATGCAAAATTTTTTTTCTTTTTAAAATAAATTTTCAGTTCATTAAAATATGTTTTAATCTGTGAATATATTTGGACCTGAGGTTATTTCCTAATTTTACTTTTGTAACGCTATATAGTAGGTGTGATAAAAGAAATAAACAGAGGAAATTGTTGATAAATACTTTTATCCTTTAATGTAAAATTATTTATAACGAATGAATAATAATTATGCGTACGTGAGATTAGCACGTCCGTACATGTTTATAGTGAAGTTTTTTTTTTAATTCAAACATATTAACGACTTTATCTAAGCAGTCTAATTTATTTTAAAATATGTAAATATTCCAGTGTATTTGTTTTTTTCAAAACGTATGTATAATTAAGAGAATATTTTTCCCTTTACTTAGTGATAAACAATAAAAGTAAGTCAATATAGATAATAAAAGTGTGTTAAATTTTCTTCAACAATTCGCTTAAATTAAAAAAAAAACGCTTCATGTTTTTTAAATATATACAAATATATGTGGACGTAGTTTGTATAGCCAATTAATTTTATTCTACATACCATAACAATGAAAGTAAGTCAATACTATCTGTATTATAAAATTGTGTTAAATTTACTTCGACAATTCGGTTAAATTAAAAAAAAACGCGGTTGCGGTTTAGAAAACTTCTGCACTAGGGGGGGTAATGTGGGGGGGGAGGAGGGGGGGGGGGGACTATTCCCCCTATCCCCCTGTACCATTCCCATCATGCGAATTTGCTCCGTTCTTGAGATATTGGCAAAAACTAATCTCATAATTCTAACCTTAAAATTTTATCAACAATTTAGAAACTCAGTGGCCTTCGGCGCTACGGGATGTGCAGCACCTTCGCCTTTCGTAACAAAGCACAGGCACTTCGTGCCTGTGCTTTGTTACAGCAGGCGGGTGCTGCACCCCCTTCGCGCCTTCGGATTCTTAAAAAACACTCTAGGGGTAAGACCGACAAGACTACATAGAGTCGGAGTAAAAATAGTCAGCTTTGAGTTAAGTTTCAATTAAAAGTTTAATATACAAGTGTAACCTTTCTATTTCTATTTTATTATATATTCCAGGTCAATTATATAAGGTACAAATAAAACAATTATCAATTTGACTTTTGACACATGAATTAAGCGTTTTGACATATGACAAGCACTGTTATGTTGCATCCTTGTCGAACTAGAGCAAAATATGTCACTTATCCTGCTCTTAAACTGTTATTACGATCTATTTGACGTATTTCGGCGTTTATAGGTTATGATAGTTTTCTTAATTTTCTCGAAAATGGTGCAGAATTTCGCAGGACGCGAGTGGTATTTTTGTAATCAGTGACTAATCCTCTAACATATAAAATAATTTGTTTCCCCAAAATCGTGCAGAAGTTTGCTAAACCCAACCCAAAAACGCTTCAATTTTTTTATATATATACAATAATAGTGGGCGTAGTTTGTATAGCTAATTAATTTTATTTTACATACCCATATATTACTTAATTAAAGTTTATTAAAATCTATCTGAATATTTCTACAGAATATAATTATTCATATCATTTATATTTTGAATTAACGCTTCATTTATTTGTTAATAATATCAATTTTCTTAAAGTCCTTTATTGCACACAATAATATTTAAATATAAATATAATAATATTAAAATATTTAAGAGAAATAAATAGAACCAGACTACAAAAAGTAATCAAATGTTTATTTGTTTTGTAAGTATCGTCATCAGCGGAAAATATTTACCTAATTTATTTTTACCTACCCTCAATATTAATTATAAATTGTAAATTATAATTATCATTCATAATTATAAATACAAACAATTTTCGCAATTATTTACAAATGGTATAAATATTATAAAAAAGTTTATAAAGATTAATATATAGGTACAAACCTTTATATTATAAATAATAAAAAATATGTTATTTGTATTTAAATTTATAAAAGTAAATGATATAATAAAAAAAAGAAAAATAAACTTACTGTTGCCTTAACTAAATTACAGCACAAGAAGAACAGCACTAATTTTAAAAAACTCATTTTTCAAACACGCACAATAATACAAAATTCAAAATGGCGTCGTCAAGCGACGTTCTACTTCGACGGCGGACCCGCGAATGCAGTAAAAGTAAAGCGATGTATAATCTGTATCTTCCACCATACCCGTGCGTGCTTTGATAAAAGAGCTTACGCAAAATACATTTTGTTTCTATTTTTACGAAATAATAAACCCTACAGACGTTTGTGTATTTATGTGTAATGAAAAAATAATTTAATACAAACATATTAAAAGTTATAACACAATTATTATTAGTAATCTATTTATGTATATAATCCTAATTTTTTTACTAATTATATCCCTTTTAATTTATCAAAAGGTTTATTTTAGACATTGTATGCTTTATAGGTACTTATAGGTACTTTATTATTTATTGTACATCACAAAGACAAAATAAATAAATACCACAGGGATACAGCCTAAATTTGAGCGTATTATTATTTATTTTAAAATTATTTCAATTTTTTACACGATAGTAGCAAATATTTAAATTGTATTGTACATTAAAAAGTTGGTTTGAATGTTTGAACGAATGTATCTCAGATTATGCATCAATTTGGGTTTTATTTAACTTATTTATAACGGTTACGAAATTTACCAATAGGTACTGTTCGGATCTTACTTTGACTATTCCTCACTGGTACCTCAATTGAATCTTACCTGGGGCCCATTATTATGCATATATACGTTGACGATTTCTTTCCGATACATCGACCGTAACGGGTCATTATTTTAGTAGAAAAGAAAAACAACGATCAGGATTAAATTCGATTGCGATAAAGTAAGAATTTGTCAGAAAAACTTTTTCAGTTAGATCGTATATAATAACGATGCGAAGCTACATACTATAACATAAATAAGCATCTAGCAGTTTGTAAAACTATAAAAATATTAAATCATTTTTAACTGTCAACGTCTGTTCGTATGTATGCGAGCAGCTATAGCGCCCCTCTCAACCAGATCAGTAACTTTTTTCTGCTCACTGAAATTAATTCTTTGTCATCATAACATAATTTAATATACTTGGTGGTAGGGCTTTGTGCAAGTAGTGCCAGTTTGGGTAGGTACCACCCACTCATCAGTTATTCTACCGCCAAACAACAGTACTCGGTATTGTTCTGTTCCGGTTTGAAGGGTGAGTGAGCCAGTGTAATTACAGGCACAAGGGACATAACATTTTAGTTCCCAAGGTTGGTGGCACATTGACGATTTAAGGAATACTTAATATTTCTTACAGCGTCATTGTCTATGGGTAATGGTAACCACTTACCATCAGGTGGCCCATATGCTCGTCCGTCAACTATACCATAAAAAAAAAATAAAAAAAATCGACATTAAGAATCCTTTTAATTTGAAAATCTTCAACTTCAGCTCTTCAAAATGAGACCATGATCGATCTTCTACGTGAAGCTATCGTCCCTTAAACACTGGGACAAATTTCGGTTTATGCTATTGATAAATAAGATATAATTGAGTATTGTATGTATTTTATTTTTATGTATTAGTGGCATTCCGTGGCACGTTGGCGGGTAAACCACCACGAATATTCCCAAGGAATAGCGTCAGACAGGCGGCCGGCTTTAAAAATCAAGCCACAACCTTTAGCAGCATGGAGGAGCGACTTGTGAGATGACGTCTGTCAGAGAAGTATGGAAGGAGAAGACATGCTGCGCCGACCCCAAATAAAATTGGGATAAAGGATGATGATATTGGCATAAGGTCGCTTCTGACACTCGAACTGAAAAAGAACCGACGAAACTCCTTTTTTGTCACATTTTACAGTTATATCGTTTACACAATAATGTATTTTTTTCTAATTATTCTTTAATATAACAATAATATAAAATTTTAAAAACATCTTCCCCCGGCCGCGTCTACCTGGCTGTATGTTCGCGTTAAACTCCAAAACTACTGGACGGATTTTCACGCGATTTTCCCTAAAAGTCAGTGATTTATGAGGAAGATTTAGTAGATGTAGTAGATATATAATTTATTAAGGTTTTGGTGGGAATAAGTTGAAACAGAACAACAAGTGTTAAACATGTCGGAAATAATCAAGTCATCTGGGAGTTTTCTTTGGAAACGCCGTCCTATCCCTTTGAGATATAATACAACAAATTTTCGGGAGAATATTGCTTTTTATAGGTCCTTTATTTATAAGCAATATGACGATGCATATTCCAAAGTTAAAATCATAAAGTAACAGTCACTATCTATTTATAATAAAAGTATATGAGCAATAAATTAATTTTTATTGTTACTTTTATTTTAACAAGTGCGTGGTATCTTGTTAAACGATTTTCTTCTTTATTGTCTAGTTGATAAGTACTTAACATAATATCAATTCTTTAAACACTAATATTATTTATGACTTGTCGAAATGACGATATAAGTTATTATGATGTGCTATCAATCCTCCAAGCTTCACATGAGTGAAGTTTTTACTATGAAAAAGATATAATTTTAATATAATTTATCAAGAGATTAGATGGAATGGATGGTGGAATTCCATTCAGACTGAAACTCCTTTATTCAACATAGAAGCATTACACTTACGTATTGATGAACATTACGTTTGAATTACGATATATTAATAATAGGTGGTGAAAACTGGATGACAATCGCCAAAGATAGAAGCAAATAGAAAAGACTGGAGGAGGCCTTCACCCTCACATAAAAGGGGATACTATTTCATTTAAATTGAATGAAATTCATTAAATAATTTTAATTTAATGCCTAAAATGAAAGGCTTTCTGTTACTTTCAATTTTATAGAAATCAGAGATAACATAGTTTTTTAAGTGTTTAAAAAAAGAATTAGATTATTAGGAGACCCAACATACAAACCAACAACCTTTACCTATGAAAAATTATAAATTATAAAATGAATATGAGTGCAAAGAAATAAAAATTATCTCGTGTCCAGGCTTTCGTATCAGAGGACATTTATTCATAACAACTGTTATAAATTAAAAACATATAACTTGTTTGATAATATACGATATAACAAAAACAACAGGTCTTGCAACACGCTATATAATTTCGGGTCAACATTTATCATATAGTTCTATATATAACGAATGGTAAATGTAGATCAGTAACTCATTTGGTGGTAGGGCGTTGTGCAAGACTATTTTCATAAGTATCATCGACTCAGCGGCAATAGCACACAAGGTGGTGAATTGGCGTTATAAGGAATAGTTACCTAATATTTCAGTTAAGTAGGAAAAATATAAAGAAACTAAGCATTTACGTATTTCATGTTACATAAGAGCCGCGATGGCCCAGTGGTAAGAACACGTGCATCTTAACCAATGATTTCGGGTTCAAACAAAGGCAAGCACCACTGTATATATGTGCTTAATTAGTGTTTATAATTCATCTCGTGCTCGGCGGTGATCAGCGTGGTGGAATATGTTCGAAGCCGTCTCATTAATGGGAGAGGAGGCCATAAGTCTAGCATCAGTCTATATGTACCACAGATTAAAATACAGGCAAGCGACGTCACCGACCCCATTGCAGCGCTATATTGTCCAAGTATACTACTATTTAAAACTTTTAATATGTACTTCTTCGGCAAATATGTACTAGAAATATAAACATCAAATTTTACTAGGTTATTTAACCTCTACTAAATAATATAACAAACAACAACAACAACAGCCTGTAAATTCCCACTGCTGGGCTAAAGGCCTCCTCTCCCTTTGAGGAGAAGGTTATTCCACCACGCTGTTCTAATGCGGGTTGGTGGAATACACATGTGGCAGAATTTCTATGAAATTTGTCACATGCAGGTTTCCTCACGATGTTTTCTTTCACCGCTGAGCACGAGATGAATTATAAAGACAAATTAAGCACATGAATCAGCGGTGCTTGCCTGGGTTCGAACCCGCAATCATCGGTTAAGATGCACGCTTTCTAACCACTGGGCCATCTCGACTCTTATATAAATATAAAATGGACTTTAAAAACCAGCCAAATAGCCTATTGCATCACGATGTAGTGTCAAATATTGTGTATTTGGCTTCTTTCCTTTTCTAGTTAGAATAGAGTGCATATAGTTTCAGTTTCATTTCATTTTTAGTTTCATTTAAGATTGATAAAACAACAAAATCCTTTATTAAAATGACCTCTGAGCAAATTCGCTGCAGATCGCCTGTTGACGTGTTGATGTACGTGAAATCACTTATCGTCCACCTAAATTGTCACAAATTAATTGCATTCTTAGACACTTGACCCTATTATTACATAATCGTAACATATATAGTTTATTTACTGATAAACGTATGGACTATAAATAGACATTTAATACAAGTTATAAGTATTGTTTTTATTTATGAAACACGAGACTTAATAGTTAATAATAATAATTATTGAATTATTATATAAACACAATATATATAAAATGCATTTGAATCGTTTTTACATATTTTGTAGGAGTTTTAAATATCCCCCATCTTGTAAAAAAATTCAAACTAAAATATTTCGCGGTAAAACTATTCTGAGAAAATTATGACCATAAACTTTTTCATTGTTTTTTTTTCACTTTGGGTTATAGCAATACTTACCGGTGTCGAGTTATCCGTCATAACTAGAGGGAAATTTGACTTCTAATATTAGCGACCCGAGCCGAGCCGCTTACTGTATTTATATACTATATAGTTCATAGACTAGATAAACATAGTAGTATTGAACTCAACTGTTCTTTTAATGTAGAGAATCGCAAATGAGATTTAACGGGGATATTCTTCTTTCTTCTTTACCAGCATTCTTGCCACCATTCCACACGGTTATGTACAGCTATTCCTTATGTTTATGAGTGTATATAGTTAAGGTCTTAATGTTAATAATAATATTTTTATAAAAATCTCGCAAATATTTAGGTATTAAATTAATCTTTAATTTATATATTTCCAGCGACCCGGCTTCACACGGCGGCTTCGCATGGGTAGTTGATATGTATCGTTATATTATGACCAAATTACGGAAAATCATTAAAAATTGTAGCCTATGTGTTATTCCGATGTACAACCTATATTCATGTAAAATTTCATCCAAATCCGTTCAGTAGTTTTCTCGTGAAAGAGTAACAAACATACATCCATCCATCATCCATTAGTAGGATTATAGACATATATCATAAACTGTCTTAATTAAAAGTATATCGAGTTTTATGAATTAATTTTTCCGCTCGGTGTGGTTTCGTGATAATGGTCACGACGTGACCACGATTTAGGGTTGTGACGACCACGTGTGAGTCGTCGTGACCGATAACGGGTCGGCTGTTATCAATGAGTGAAAGTTATTGGTTTCTAATTGATGGATTATTGTACTGTATTTTATATTGTCTTAAGATTATGAACTATTGTTATATATTTTCTATACGAAATCATATTAGCTTACACGATACTTTGTTTAAATGTGTGTGTTTGTGTACGTATTACATATGTGTGCAATAATTATTATCAAATACATTGTAACCGATGCAAATATCAACAATTTTCTTATGTTAGTACATTGCTTATAATTTGTATAATTTAGGAATTGATACATAAAAATTTATAAGTAGAAAATATAAGTACCGACTGAATTTAATTGTTTTGCGTAAGATTCCGTATCAGTAAAATAGTATAACTTTACATAGTATAAAACAAAGTCGCTTTTTCTGTCCCTATGTCCATTTGTACGCTTAAATCATTAAAACTACGCAACGGATTTTGATGCGGTTTTTTTTAATAGGTAGAGTGATTCGAGAGGAAGGTTTTTGTATATAATACATAGACAATATAGTTAAGTAACTCTGATAATTTTAGAAGTTTGCAATGCGATGTCGTAAATAAACCATGTAGTATATTTAGTATCAGTATTGCGACCATTCGAAGCCGGGGCGGGTCGCTAGTTAATTATAAAATTAAAACTCAAACTCGACCTTGACATTGTACCTTAATCTTTAGAAAGTAAAGGGATAAAAGATATATTGACTAGCTATACCTAAGGTATATATAACAACAATATATGTCTCGAAAGACTGTCACAGCTGAGAACGCGTCCATAAAAATAGGATCCAACATTTAAGTACTTAATTCACGAACACCAATAAATTGGCATAAAGTTTGGTGACTGTCAAACGCAACTGTCACACCAAGATATAGACTGTCAAGTATAAGTTGGCGTTCCTGTGGCAGCACCTGCTACACCTTTGTTTTGCCGCTTTTTTGTTTTTACCAATATCTCCCTAGAAAATAATTCTCTACGTCTCATTTTTAATAGATTTTGGATAAGTTTTCTTAATAAGGGTAAATAAAACAAATAAGATATTAAAGGAACAAAAAAAAATTAGTACATGTTTTTGCCACACGCCAACTTACACTTGACGCGCTATAATGATGTGAGCTCGTTTCTTTTAGTTCTTTTGAAGTGCTTATTGTATAATGATATATAAGGTGATTGGTAGAGGGTCCGACAAACCAAGTGGGTGTGTTTGGGGACCCATTTGGAGAATACAAATTGGCAACTTTGACAAAGTTGACTTTTGATGTGAAGTTTTTTTTTTTTCACTTGATGACTTCTACATCAGTTAGTTGGTTCTGATTGTATCTTATTTTGCTATTCGATGCCTAAAGATGTATCAGAGACCAAGCTGAAGTAGAAACAGATTATAATAGTTTTATGGAGGCAAATAGGTCCAACTTCGGGGAACAACGAAAACTTAACAAAAAACATGGATAGTTAGGAATTTTTTTTGGCCAACTTGTATTCTCCAAATTAGTCCCCAAACACGCCTACTTGGTTCGTCGGACCATCTACCAAACAACCTGTATATACACATAAATGTTTATATATGTCAAAATTAATAAAGCTACTTAAGATTTTTGTATCGTCATTGATTAAAGTAATTATCATTTGCTCTTGAAAATTTGTCAAGGGCAGATTATGACGAGCGTAATTAAAGAAGGCTTATTACTTGCAAATTATTAATTGTTCACATGTTAACAAATACAAGCTATCTTGTATTATTTCTTGGGCTAGACATATAAAAAGTAGTGATTATCTATGGGACCATCTGAATGTTTGCGGGTAATTTAAAATTCTGATGGTACACAAGGTTCAATATATAAAAACATAAACATTTACATTAATAAAAGATTCCAATACAAAATAGCTTTATCTCCTTGAATGCAACATTTATTTCATTTAACAAATTAAATTTCCTGAGTTGTTTAAATGAATTTGAACTCTAACTACTTAAATATAAGTGCGATTATAAATATGAGCATTTCATTGGCCCGTTATCAATGCGACGAGTAAGGAAATGCATTGATAGAGTATTTACTCACATTGCGAATGAATTAGAGGTCACATATCAATATGTTGTTTACGTTTAAACAGCGTACATCTCACTAATGTTATACATTTTGACGACCTCCATGGTCAAGTGGTATGTACACCGGTTTTCATGGGATTACCATTAGTTTTCTATGTTGTCTTAGGTCTGGGTGTCTGTGGTACCGTCGTTACTTCTGATTTCCATAACACAAGTGCTTCAGCTACTTACATTGGGATCAGAGTAATGTATGTGATGTTGTCTCATATTTATTTATTTATAATTAAAAAATCCGATGTCACACGATTGTAGTATGTAGTGTACTACCATAGTCCTCGGTCCATGTATATCCTTATTCAACTGCTTGTGGGTCTAGATTCTAGACTCTAGAGAATAAAAAAGACGCAAATCCCAACGTCTTAGGCTGATGGGACCGATAAAGTGTTAATGAATTTTTTTTACAAAAATTTATCAGTGGCAGTCTGGAATTTGGAAGTATGGACACTCCCTCTAAATAGTTTTGAACGAGATCTAGTAAATTCGGTTCTCATACAATTAACTCAAATATTATAAAAATTAGAAAATAATAATGTCATAAACCTTGCTGCTACGGAACCCATGAAAGGTGAGTCCGACTTGCACTTGGCCGCTTTTTTTTACTTCTCCTTATATTACAATCGACCAGACTTACGCATATAAGTGAGTATTCCTTCTAAATTAACGAATCGAATTCACAGATATGATATAAACAAAGATCGATCAACAGACTCTGGAAACAGATGTGGTCTTATAAGGAATCCCACAGGGATCAATTCTTGTTCTATTTCAGTTTATTAGATCTGCGTCACAATTTGCTACCAATAATATTATGTTAATAACAATATTGATTGTTTTAATAAAATTAGTGACGATCATTACATAAACACAAGATGTGAAGATAAACACTAATATTCTGACTTGAATTTGTATATAAATACATACTTCCTGATGAGATATTCGTCTTTTTAATATAATTGCGCAAATACTTACTTTGGAATTGTAATAAATTGTAATCTTTTTCACTTACTTTTTGTAAGTAAAAAAGTACCTAATAAGATTATAAATAAAGATGATAAAAACGTAACTAGCATTTATTAGTTTGTTATTAATGTACTATAATCGACCCGTTACTGAAATATTTAAAATAAATTTTAATTAAGACATATGGACTAAATTTGTATGTTTCAATTTTTATAAATGTTCATTAGATAGGTCACCACCAAAAGATACCAAAAGAGCCACACTGCTGGTAAGCAGTCACCACGTCACATATATATTGGTACCATCAGCGCCACAGACTTCAGAATAAAATCAAATCACAAATCAAATCAATATAAACTTTATTCAAGTAGATGCTTTTAGAAGCACTTTTGAATCGTCATTTTACAATTAACTGAATATGACTATGTATGTAGTTACAGTGGCTTACTATTCCTTCAAAGCGTAACACAAAAATCCTTAACATCGTTGTTTGACGGTTCAGTATATACTAGACTTATCCATGAAATTTTGAGGTTAATCCTGAGGATGTCATCTATAAGATAGCATCTTAGTTCATTACGTAGTCAGTGGGGTCAGGGGTGGTGTTTAATGTATAAGTAAGGCCCGTTTAAAAGGATGAGTTAAACATGTCAGGTTGATATCCCCATTCAATATCTCAACCTACAATAACAATTACAAAGAGCATAGACACGAAGTCGTGAGTCGAGATGGCCCAGTGGTTACAACGCGTGCATCTTAACCGATGATTGCGGGTTCAAACCCAGGCAAGGACCGCTGATTCATGTGCTAAATTTGTCTTTAAAATTCATCTCGAGCTCAGTGGTGAAGGAAAACATCGTGAGGAAACCTGCATGTAACAAATTTCATAGAAATTGTGCCACATGTGTACTCCACCAACCCGCATTGGAACAGCGTGGTGGAATATGTTCCGAACCTTCTCCTCAAAGGGAGAGGAGGCCTTTAGCCCAGCAGTGGGAATTTACAGGCTGTTGTTGTTGTTGTTGTATAGACACGAAGAGACAAGCACAAAGACACAAAAGTAGAGAGGGTGACCTCTATTTCAACGTATTTTGACATCATGCTTTATCATCTATCTTGCCTTTGTGTGTATGTATGTTACAAAATAAAGGATAAAGTCTTACAAAATTGTTATGAAATAAATATGAATGACGATATTTATGCTTGTTAATGACTTTATCGTCATTAAAAATATGTTATTATTTTTAGCATATTATTTATAATGCGCTACATATGGAGTGCCCCCCACGACCTGTTATCATAGTATTATAACAACAATCTTATCTGTTATTGTTAAGTCCTACTTCGAAACAGATTATCAATGTTTTCAAAAGCGATGCGATTATAGCTTTATAGCGTATTATAGAGTAACCAAAATAAAATATAATAATCGAGTTAAAACATGTTTTTATTTCATCTATATACTGTAGTTTAGTTAGCAAAATTTAGTGGTAGTTTTTTGTATAGATAGACAAATGGGCCTTTTTGTGGTAAATTGTCACCAGTGCCCTGACATAGACGTAAAAATTATTAATCATTCCTAATATCACCAATCCTTGCAAACTTGGGAACTAAGGTTTTTTGGCCTCTGTGAACGTAATAACACAGGCAAACTCACAATTCGTGGAATATATGTGGAGTTGGCGGCATCTACCCAAACGGGCTTGCACAAAGTCCTACCATCAAGTAATTTGACGACCTCTGTGGTCGAGTAGTGTAATGACCGGTTTTAATGCTCACGCCACTCCGAGGTCCCAGGTTCGATTCCCAGCCGAATCGATGTAGAAAAGTTCATTCGTTTTCTGTGTTGTCTTGGATCTGTGCGTTTTTGGTACCGTCGATACTTCTGATTTTCCATAACATAAATACTTTAGCTACTTACATCAGGATCAGAGTAATGTATGAGATGTCCGATATTTATTTATTTATTTAATATACTTAGTAGGACTTCCATTTCGAGGTTGAAAGTGAAAATATCGTTTTTAGTTTTCCGTGCCCTAAGCATAGATACTATTACTATCGCTAAATAATTGTCACAAGGTTGCATATATAAACCTGTAATACCGATAACTATTTGACTAATGAATAAATAGTTTATCATAAAACACCTTGAATCTTTTATGTGATATGCTTACAAAGAATGTGACTGCAATTTAATTATTTAAAAAAATATATTTTAAAGTCCTATACACGAGGAAATACAATTAATTAAATAAATAAATAATTAATTATTTATTTTAATATACAATTCCTTCGTAATAAAATAAAAGATATTCCTTCAAACATAAAGAAGAATCTATGCAAGAGCTAGAAGCATTGCCTATTTCCAGAATTCGATGGAACAGCAATTAACGATTGGGAAGAGATCAAGCTCACACAACGTACGAATTCTGGTCTGTTACTGAAAACTTTTACAGGGAAAATCTTCTTATTGGGTAGAATATATCTGGGGCATACTTTGTTGGGGAACTCATGCTCTGTAGGCATCGTTAATCAAGCCATAATCCTACTAGACCCACGAGTAATAAGACCATTGTAGAACAACATATTAAGTAATCTGGTATCTTATGCAAATGTCAGCTAGGTGAATGAAGAATTCCTGAGGTGCGATGTTACATTAAGAAAGAATTGGGACCCTTGATGTTAGTGGTCACCGTTGATGACGTAAGAAATATTACCTACCGCTTACAATCACCCATAGACAATGAAACTATTCCTTACATCGTCAATGCGCAACCAACCTTGGGAACTAAGATGCTATGTCCCTTGTGCCTGTAGTTACATTGTCTCACTCACCCTTCAAACCGGAACACAACAATACCGAGTACTGTTGTTTAGCGGTAGAATATCTGATGAGTGGGTGGAACCTACCCAGGCGGGTTTGCACAAAGCCCACCACCAAGTAAAAGTGACTCAGGTAGCCCAATTGTACGCTCTAGCGTATGATATTAAAAAAACCGCCATTCCATTCTTACTAGTAAGCCTATCAAAATATTTTTAATAAGCTACACGTTGAAAACAAAGATTTGTAGAAAACTAAACAAAAAAGGCTAACACACATTCCTAGAATATTAGTAAAACATGGTAACTTAAAAAAAAATAAAACCTATAATTCTGTATTAAGTAATGACGAAGTTCATAAAATCATTTCCTTAATTTATTTTATCTACCTCTATTAAAATTTACAAAAATAACATATCATATTTTTTAATTATTTTAAATATTTTATCAACTGTCAACGATATCAAACGGTCGTATTAGAAGGTCATAGCACCCAATTATTACCGTCAATACTGTCAGAACAGAATCAGCAGATCTAGCTCTCACTGGTACTTGAACAAATTGTTTACATAAACGTTTCTATATATGTATGTACAGTATATATCAATATCCATTCTTCTATATCTTACCGTCAAATTCTTGTTTAAGAATTTTGGTTAGCCAGGTAAATTACGGGCTGACGCTGGTCGATCGCGTTTGCATGCCCTGGGCGATCCTGTTGCCTCACCACACAGCGGCGTGGTGAAAACCCGAGGATGTTTTTAGTGGGTAGGACAGGGCATTAGGCCCTGGCACGGTGCCCTTATGGCCTAGGTTACGTTCCATATACCCATCGCGGTCCCCTGACCGGGCGGCATGAGTAAATATTTCGGACTCATGAAGGGATATGAAATTTTACCTATCATTTCAGCTTTCTTCGGCGGTTTCCCAAACCGATACGACTTGGAAGCCTTCAAAAAAAGAGCGTACTCATTTATTAATGGTCGGCAACGCACCTGCAAGCCTTTAGATGTTGTCATGAGATATCCATGGGCGATGGTAATCGCATTCCATCAGTTGAGCCTTGTGCTCGTTTGCCACCTAAACCATAAGAAAAAAAAAACCAAATGCATTTACTCGTCGTCATTCATATTAATTAAGGTTTTTTTATGTAGGTAGCACAGGTATTATCTTTTGATAATATCAACATAACATATATAACTATTTACCGAATTTAATTACCTACTAATAATAATCAAGTGCTAAACATACAATCTTGGCAATTTTTTCCTAGGATTAAATAAAAATGGATTAGTTTTCATTCATTCATTCATCATCAGCCCTTTTTTGTCCACTGCTGGACATAGGCCTCTCCAAATGCACGCCACTATGGTCTTTCTCCGGCTACTCGCATCCAGCTCCTGCCTGCCTTCTTGCATAGATTGTCACTCCACCGTGCCTGAGGACGTCCTACACTACGTTTGCCGAGACGCGGTCTCCACTCTAGAACACGTTTTCCCCAACGGTTATTGGTTCTACGATATCTACGATATCAAGATGGCCAGCCCACTGCTACTTCAGCTTACTTATTCGGTGGGCTATGTCGATGACTTTGGTTCTTTGACTATAATATTCGTTATATTTGGATTATAATTTCCGTTAACTTCGTCATAATAATTAGTGACTTTCGTCCTTTAAAACATAATATTATTACTTAATTGTTGACATAGTATTAGTTTGCAATGTTCTTTTATGAATCTGTTAGTCATATAAAGTTTTAATAACATACATTACGAATATGTTGTGATAATTATTATGTATCTAATTGAACAATTAAATATTATTAGTAAAACATGATTCTTGACAGATTTGGTTTCTTTTTTTTCTAGTTAACCATTTAGGGCTCGGATAATGTTCGGATTATATACGGAATCGCTTTCCCATGCTACTGTGACGAATAGAAAACCTTACACAAGGATTACTTTATGTCATTTTACAAGACAAATAAAAAAATATATAAAATAAAATTTTAGTTATAACTGTATTTTAGTAGGTACCTACTTGGTTAATCTAATCTCGTTATTTTTTACTAGTCTAAGCAAGTGTCTGTGTATGTATCAAAGTAATATTTAACCCAAAATTTGTGTATACATATTTTCTTCTGCTCATTTTTCGTTTTGTTTTTTTTTTCACTTTTCTTGTTGTAGCGAGTAGTAATTAATAGTTACATTAGCATGTAGTGTTTGCTTTTAAATGATTTTAAATAATCTTTGTATGCATATCATCTAATTGTATATTTACGTTAGAATGACAAATGTAAAATCGCTAGCAAACTCAATAAATAAAAAATAAAAAAAAAGAGAAAAAAATATTTTGAGCTACTGTTTTCAGTATCTAGACAAAAAAATAAATAAATGATCTTAAATAAATCAATACAGTTTATCGTCTCGTAATGTAACTCTGTAAACAAAACTTTACATATAATTTCTTACATATTTAAAAAAAAATATTGCAAAGAAAATACATACTATGTAATTAATTGGAGCCTGCCCACAGTCTTATGTATACAAGGACTGTACTATGAATAAAATTGAACAAATAAGGTCCGAAAAATAATACAAGACACGGTCTACTACGCTTACTATAATTTATCAATATCGTGTCACACCCGCATATAACGGTTTAAAACGTCAGTTTGTTGACAGTTCCTCTCGGCAGAATCTTGGCGCCGGTGGTAACTTCACTTAAAAACTAATATTGAATAGAATACTATGATTATTCACGTTTAATTATTCTATCAAATAAAAAAAAAAAATCAGTAAGAGAAATCTTTATTTAACACCTTACTTAACATATAATCTATAAATTATCTATAATCTTTAATTGTCTATGACTCTAGTACCAATACGACTTGGCCGGCACTCTGTCTTCCTTTATACCCATTGATTCCATTATATCCATTTCGAAGGTACATAGTTTTGGTTGAAATGTAATCTGAAAAAAAAAAATCTTAATAAATTTATTGGTATCACCTGGATTTGTACCGACTACGTAAATAAATACTAGAAAATAACGACTCCATGTACTGTTATTAAATAAAATATATTAATTAATTTTTTAAGTTCTATTTTTAATTGTGCGTGAAATGGAATCAAACGATACCATACCTGTTCAAAGCAAGGGCTACCAACCATATAATAAAAATAAAAATTGTCTATGGTGTTTATACATAGTAATGAATATTTGCAGAGCATACCTTTGTAACATCTGCAGCCGCTGTATCCTTTGCTGGGTTTTCCACATAGAGTTCCTTGCTCTTATAGTCAATAGTTTCCTCAGCTGCCTTCGGTAATGGTATTATGCGACTACTGCTTAAGGAAACACGCACCTACGGAAATGAAAATATAAAAATCAACACATTACACTGTAGTAAAATTTTTCTAATAAATATAAACATATCACATTATTGATGATTATTGATGGTGGTGGAATATGTTTCAAACCCTCTCCTTAATGGAAGAAGAGGCCTTAGCCCAGCAGTGGGAAATTTACAGGCTGTTACTACTAGTGTACTACTACTGTAGCTTCACTTAATTGTAAAATGACGATTCAAAAGTGCTTGTAAAAGCTTACTTGAATAAAGTTTATTTTCATTGATTGATTGATTGATTGACTACTACTACATTATTGAAGTGAATGAAACTCTTTCCTCATGCTTTGCAATCTGTAAGAGTGATTTGATGGCATTATTTATGTTTTTGATGTTTTCAATTGGAACCGGTAGGTGGTGCTGCGATATGGAATTCAATAAAATTCTCATTCCATGTGGACAATGTTGTTGTGACAGGTAGCTAATGTAAATTCTACTAAAGGGCACAAAGGATGATACATATACTATAATGATAATACATGTATTTTATACAAAAACCTTTTCCTCTTGAATCACTCTATCCATTAAAAATGAAACTGCATAAAAATCCTAATCCTGCATAATTTTAAAGATTTAAGTTTACATATGGACAGACACAGGTAAGTGACAATGTTTTATACTATAAATTACTATTTTATTTAAACTTATGTGCAGTCAAATAATCTAGTGTTAATTGTAGTCCACTGAGCTATCCAAGATTACAAAAACAGTTACCTTTTCCCCCTCTTCAGTGTACCTCCATTCTACCTCTGTTGGCTTCAAAGTCTCAGGATCCACAAGCTTAACACCGGTTGTGACCAACAATGGTGCTTCTGATTGTATTGTTATACCTGGAAATTCCTTATCTTTGCCAACCTAGAATAAGGAAAATTAAACAATTTATAAATATATTCGTTTGATATTTACACTAATTAATGTATTTGTGAGTTATGAAATAAAATAGATCTATTTTGCATAACACAGTCCATTAACTGAACAGTCTAGAATACATAAGTTTTGGTAGTTAATTCAATCAGTTACAAAACAGTGTCAACATTTTTGAATAAAAAAATACTGATCATTTTTTCAAAAGGTCTTTTCTTACCAATTCTGCCAACACTTTAATAATCTATCAACAATTTGAATTTGGAATAATAATTATGGACAAAAATTTTATATATTATTCAAAAAAGATATAACATATGACTTTACTAACATGATGATGTTTTAATATAAAATCTTACCACTCTCAAATGTGTGTTTAGCCCTTCCACTATAACCCAGTTCCTTTCTTGTATAACCTGGCTTACAATACCTTGCTTTCCCTTGTCCTTGCCAACCATTATTTCAACTCGATCACCTCTGTAATAGAAGATATTTTGAGGTTTTTAAAACCTGTCATTATCATTAATGTTTATAGTTTGTAAAAGAAAATATTTTTTCGATAAAAACATTAATGATACTAGAATAGAATATTATTCATATATCCCATTTTTTTATTTGAATCGTTATTCCTTACTTGAAAAAACTCCATTCTCCGACAGGTTCCAAGAAAACTTTTTTATTTAGTTTAGTGCGTTCATTTTGCCTGGCAAATTGCATAGTCCATGGCCTATTTGTTGTGAAACGGTACTTTTTACGAGCTACTTGTGCAGCTGGATATTGAGGATAACCCTTTGGATTCTTCCAGTATACCTTTAAAAGAAAATATATAAATTGTAGGTTATGTTTTATAATCATGTAGAAAAGGTATAAAATCAGTACCTACCTGCTCATAACTACGTTTAATATAAGATTCAGGCAAATTGGAGTATTTAACCGTTAAATCGCCTACTTTTTTACATAAAAAGTTGTATAATCGCATTTTTATTTATTATTGAATTCAAGTTCGTAGAAAACGTCAAAATAATTATTTATATAAAAAATGACATACGATCAAGTTGCCAACCTGATAAACAAAAAGAAAATTACAGATGATTATGACATGAAGCATATACAACGAAAACCAAATATTTAATTTTATTTTACTTTCAATATTTAAAAAAGAATGGTCATATGATAATTATTAATTATTCACTACATTTTTAGATATTGAGAATCACAATTTACAATAATTTAAAATATAATAGATTTGCTAGAGGCATTGCAACTGGCCTTCATAAAAATATTGACATAAAAGAAAATGATTAAGTTTCATTTGTGATGATTAGCTTACATTAAAAATTATCAAAATTCATAATCAATGTTGTAAAAAATAATAATAATGCATAAGTATCATGAGGCTTCCTAATTTTGATTCAGTTTCTATCAACTGAACGCATAATATCAAGAAATTTAGTACTATGTTCGTATAAAAGTTACCATTTCAAAACACCATAGACAATTGACGTAAATCAGCTGTCCGTGTTCAATATTATTTGTTGTAGATGGCAGCACATCATCAACCATCACGTGAATTTTCATGGCGGTGTTGTAGGGCTAGTCCCGTTTCGTCTTGTGATTTCACCAAAAAATTGCTGTTTCGAATATTTATTGTTAAACAGCATTAAATTTTAAATACCGGGTAAGCATTACGACTTATTATGACTATCTACAAGCCCCTTTAATGTGAAAGACGCTTTTGCGCGCGATTGTAAATTGTCAAAATTGTTGGTAAGGGTGCATTAGGGTGAATAAGGGGTGTATTTTTGGGTGAGACGAACGGGCGCCTGGATGTCTGACGGCCGAGCGGGCGCTGTTGGCCTGGACTCGATATTGATTCACTGCATCGTACTTATAGTGGGAAATTAGCGTTAAAAATATCACACAGCGTCTTGCATCCATGGATGTAGGACTCGTAAAATCGATTTTTCGGACAAGACTTACTTTTATTGTGTTAATAGATATGTATAGGCCGTGGTAGAAACTTCGAATAGTCATAATTCTGTAAAATGTTCTATACCAGTGGTTATTAATCATAAAATTATGATGTTTTAGTGATCAAGATGAGTGAATATTGGCTGATAAGTGCCCCTGGCGACAAGACCTGCCAGCAGACCTGGGACACCTTGAACAATGCCACCAAATCAGGCAATCTTAGTGTCAACTATAAATTCCCCATACCTGACCTAAAGGTAAGTATTTTTATTAAACATATTCAGTTAAAAAAAACAAAAAGTGTAGCAGGTAACATTAGACATTTATTTGATTGGATAACTATTCTGTTTAAATAGTTGAATCAGATATTTCTTTTTTTGAAAAGTATATTTCATGTCATATATTTCATATTTCAGATAAATGACTTAACAAAAAGATTATTAATTTCTCCAACATCGATCAATTTTCATATAAAAAGTAGTAAGATCTGAAATGTTTTTCTTTAGTTATAATATTGCAACATTTTTCATAACTTACTTGTTTAAACATTCAATCAATTAATTTAAACAATCTTGATAGTGACATTTACTATGGACTTATGTAAAAAAAAAATTAAAGTGCCTACAATTGGTAAACCACATATCACATGTTATGAAAGTACTTAAATTAATGGCTAAATATGCCTATTAAACTTGATTGTATTAAATTAATCTTTGTGTCTTTGCCTCAGCATACTATAGTACATAAGAATTTAAATTATTCGCTTAATAGACGATGGATCTGTATCAGAAGTTCCTCATGATTAAAGATTAAGAAAAAATATCTTTTGGCATCAAATAAGCATTTGGCAGTTGTAGAATTCATGAAAATGACATATATATATGCCAACCTATTACAGTGCAAGATCATTAACCTACATGACAATACATAATACCCTACTTCTTAGTGCTTCTTCTCTTTTGAAAGGAAATTTGTTTCTTTTTCACTCATATTTGATATATGAAGAATTTTGTAGCAATGTATAAGTTTCATTGTGTTTTCATAAATGTCTGAAAGCACGTCAAAGATTCAAACATGAACACTTACTGGCCTTTCCATTTGAACTACTTTCAATATCTTTGGTTAATATTGTCATTTGTCTTGAAATTTGAGACTTACTCATACACAACTGGATTACACTAATTCAATTGTCACAGACAGTCATATGGGAAAAATAAATTACTGTGAAATACAATACATAATAATGTTTTTTTTTGGAACATTATTCCTAAAATACTCATAATTTTTTGCAGAAATCCAGAGATATATAATATGATAATGATGCAAATGAGTATGCTGTAATTGATTTTAACATATGTATGTTAAATATGTCGACTTAAATTATTTACAAAAGTGATTTTTTTTTTAGTCTATTATGTAAGAATGGTCAATCCTGAAAATGGAATTTCAGAATTTTATCAAGCATCATAAATAACATGCACTACTAAAATCCGCCTATTATGTTAACTTAAATCATACATAAAATAAATAAATACATGATAAATACATAAATACATGAAATAAATTTAAAAAAATAATTTTAAATATGTAGAACTATTTGTACTTCTGACTCAACTCAACAAGTTTAGTAATGCATCATCAAGCAAATTCGCTTTTGACTCACCTTAAAAATGTTATTTTAATCAATTAATCTTTTTTTATTTTCCTTCAGGTCGGTACACTGGATCAGTTGGTTGGATTGTCAGATGATCTTGGCAAGCTCGACACTTTCGTCGAGGGTGTCACTAGGAAAGTCGCTCAGTACCTCGGCGAGGTAAGTTTTTGAGGATTTACTTAATAGTATAAAGTTTTAATGCGCTGTTACTTGCTTTTTAAATTGTAATAGTGTGAAGGAGATAGACCCCTTAAATAAATGATTGTAGTATTATGTGTGCATGCTCATGATACCTGTTTACTTGTACAGACACGTTAGTCTGTCTGCTGTAGGGTATAATTATTAATCATTCTAAACATAATGTCTGAACTGTATAATTATTTAATTTAAACTATAAACCATGAAGTCTCATTTTATCTTTGAAATAAATATTTAAAACTACAGAAACACTCGGGTTTAAACACTACCCTCTAAATTTATTTAAATCATTATAAATTTTTAAGCTGTTAAAGTAATTAGTTGATAATTTATGGTTGAATTTTCGACGGCTCCAGAATTTACGATCGTAACAAACAGGTAGTTAGTTGTAAATTTCAAACACTTATAAACAACTGATTAGAAATAGATCTTACTTAAAATTATTTTGTGTCCGGGAAGTCTGTAAATAATAAATTTTCATTGAAAAATTTCACCTTATTTAAAAGTTACCGTTTTTTTTGTTACTAGGTACTTGAAGATCAGCGCGACAAACTGCACGAAAATCTGATGGCAAACAACAGTAAGTCTGATTTTTAATTTTTGTTTGAGACTATAAAGTTGTGGCACTAAACATATTCATCATTTAAATTTTTATTTTTTATTTTTCATTCACGTGCTCTCAAAATATTTTGTTTAGTGCCATTTTACGTCATGTTTGATGAAATAGTTAAATAAAATATATAATAGAGTTTAGTGTTAAACTATTTTGAGAATTTTAAGATGCATGAGATTATTTCAAATTATATACAGAATATAATCAGAAGCATGTTTGGGGAATTTTGATTAGAAAAAAAATATATAAAGCAGTGGTTTATTACACGAAATGATGTTGCCAGCATGAAAACTAAATTAATATAGAGATATGATGGATTTAAGGTAGAGGAATAATTCTTAAAAGCACAGAGTAGTGCGAAAAATATTAGCATGACGCTGGATTTCGGTGGTCGTTTTTATTTTATTTTAAATTTTTTTCTTATCATTTTATTTCATTTTATTTTTTTATTTTATAAGTTTTATTTTTTTATATACTTTGCATGTTTTATTTTAATTTATTAATTACTTTGAAAGATATTTATGAATTTATCGAAATTATTTTTTATTAATTCCCGTTTTATATATATCTGTACATTTATTTGCAATTACACGAATTGCACTGTATCAAATGAAATCTTTTTAAGTTTGTATATACATACATACTTTTAATTTAATCACACATTAACACATAACATTCTACAATTCGACTTGATCACGTAATTTATTATCAGCACTAATTATGTAATATGTAATCAAATAATTGTAAAAAAAATCAGCGAATCCAAAATATAGCAAATAAGATAAAACGGTGTGTTTTGACTGGAATTAATTTGTAAAAGATTTTTAGTATCAATAACTGAATGAAGAAAAAATCATAAAGATTCGTTGATTTATTAAAATCTTAAGCTAAGAATGTTTAGTGGACAGTGTTCGTTTATTTCGAACTATTTTGAACCTGAAATTATTTTCAATATCGTGTGGTATGTAATTCTCATCTATTTGTTCGATGATAGTGTATGTTACGTCTGCACACATTATACATCAATTCATTTTAGGCATATCACGAAAGGTAATTTTGTATTTATTATAATTAAATATCATAATGCAATTTAATAGCACTTTGTATGCGGAGCATTTTATTAAATTGTTTCTAAGTAGTTTTTCGAAATTGTACTGTACATAAATGATATTTCTAAAGATATTACTTATATGTAATATATATTTTATATATTTTTTTTATTTTTCATAGCTTTTTTATGCATTTCACGGGCTGTTCTTATCACGTTTATTTTAGATGATATGATAATACACTTAGAATTTGTGAATGTTAGTTTTTGGAATTGCATTTCAGTGTCTGAAAAATGGAAAAAAGTTTGCGGAAGTGAGTAATTATTTGTATTGTATGTATTGGAGTGTATTATGTAATAGCTTTTACGTAATAGAGCTTTGAAGATAAGTTCCGATAAATATATATTATTTATTTTATATTATAAAACATGCTATTCAGCCAGACATGTTTTATTAAAATTATATATAAATTATTATATTGCTTAAGCTTTTTATTTTAGTATAAACGCGTAATGATTTGTCTCATTTTAAGCTAAACAATAATTGAATACTCTAGCAGTTATAATGGGGCAATGTCGTAAAATAAAAAAAGGTATTTTTTTTGTTTATATTGATATTAATTTGATAAATATTATATCAAGGACAGCGAAAAGGCATCAATTTGAATATGAAAAAAAAACTTGTATTACAGATTATATCCAGTAATAGATAACAGATCAAAGTAATCTTTTATCTGACATTGAATTGCGTAATTTAGTTACCGAATGTATGAACGTTGCTGTAAAGAAATGTTTAATGTGTTAGTTATATGTTACTATGTTATAGAGATCACACACGATATGCGTCAATATTAATTTAAGCTCGTCGAACAAAACACCCATATGTTTACCGTTATAAATAGTTTTGTAAGCTATGTACAGGTTTCTGGAATTTCATAATCAGCGTGTACAACAATGTGGAAATATTGAAAGTTGCAACGCCTGTCATGGTTTCCATATTGTTTTAATTTGGTAAACTTATGTCCGGTTACTATATAAAAATAAATATAATAGAATTGGCTACAAGGCTTTACTCATAAACAACTTATGAATCAGAAGGCTACGAATAATGTAAAAAAATTAATAGTATTTCAATATAAAAATGTCGATTAGACAATTCTATACCATCCGTAAATAAAAAGTATGGTTTGTTGTTTCTTTTTTTTTTCAAATATAGTAACAGGTCTTAAGTAATAATAATTTGCAATTGTTTATTGAATATTAAATAAACTCTTGCAAGTATTCAATAAATTAAGGTCGTTTACTTTCTTACGATAGATCATCGCAATCACTGCCTCACATACATTCGTAGCTTAGTCATATGAAGCTTACATATTGTCCATGCTTTTCGCTTCTTATTTTTATATTTTCTTTTTTGTAATTAAGATTTAGTTTATTTTTATTTTCTTTTATTTTATATTTCTTCGCTCCTTTCCTTTACTAATATCCTGTATATTTTTTTTGTTTAATCCTAAGTTAATAAAAGCGAGAGGCGTTAACTATAGGGAAGCGTAAATATTTAACATTTTGATGGATCATTTCGTGAATTACGATTCTAAATACGACACTTACGCGCAAGGATGAGCGTTTGAAATAACTTTATGGCCGCTATTAAAACGGAATTTCGTGACGTGTAAGTTTAAATACGAACGTAATATTTTGCAGAGTTGGTAGAGAACTCGCAAAATCGAAGTTCGAAACGGCACGATCAATACAAAGTCGGCCAGATTTTTAATATCACTAAGTCAAAAATAAAGGAGGCTGCTCGATCAGCCTGTATGCCAACACCAACTCTGCCGAATCCAGGCATCGACTCTTACGCGGACCCCGGCGGGGGCGAGCCTCCCCCCACGCCGACGTCTCCGGTCTGCGACTCCGCTTACTCGGAACACCACGGCTGTTGGCCTTGCGAACACCGAGAACACTCCGATTGCGAGGCGTCTCACCCCTCGCAACCTTCCAGTGGCCGCAGTTCGCCGCGATGGGATGATGACGAGGAAGAAGACCGCCCGCATCACATCCTGACGCAAGGTTCAGGATCGAAAGTCCTCCCCTAACCCGTAATCCCTTGTCCTATTTGACCGGGATTTGAGGCTTTGCTTTAATCGAGCTTGAAGTTAACACTAACGCTAAAATACAATTGGTACACAAAACATTGAGTCTCAAATACTGTTCAAAATGCTTATTAGAAAATCGGTAGGTCGTATTCTGGCTAGTTGTAAAAAGGTTCTGATAATTAGCGCTAGCGCTACCTGTCTAGTAAACTTAATATATCGAAATGTATTTTTTGTAATACAGTAATCGTGGAGGCAGTGGTTGCGTGTATAATAATTTTAATAGACAAACATTTTGCTAAATTTTTTACATTCCTACAGGTGGCGCTGGACGTTTTATTATATTGAAAGCGCCATCCTGAATTTCATTTTCTCATACATTTGTATATTCCGGGAGTACATTCATTTATTATAGATTAAATGATCGCAAGGATAATGTCAAAAGTTTAGGGTGACGCTGTGACGCAAACACTTAGGTGATCTTATAAACAAATGTCTGACACATATCACTTTGTGAATGTTGCTTTTGACGGCTATAAAATTGAAACGTTTATAAATACAAAAATAAATACAATCGTAACTATATCTCAGGCTAAAAGTCACGTAAAGTGAATAAGTTTTAAATTAAATATAACAAAATTAAAACATACTAAGAATTTATATTTTAAAGTATATCTAACAAAATATCCACCAGCCACTGTGAACTTGTGGAATCAATAAAAAACATTTGATTTGGAACATTGGCGCAATATATTACGAATATATTGCGCCTGAAAATGTGTGTGGACGCGATGTATTTACTATATCACTTAATGATGTTATTAACGTATGCACGACGATTGTTTTTTGTATTTATAAACTCTTGTATAAATATGAAGGTAATAAAATGAATGCCTTCTGAGATTATTTACTTGTTCACTATGTGTTCTAAATCTTACGTTGTCAACTACATTACAATTATTTTGGCTGTTTCCGTTTTAAATTTCAGTTGCAATGTTTGTACTGTATACTTTGTTGCGTTTTTTTTTTATAACACGATTAAAACTAAAATATGTCTTATACCACTTTGCCATACTACCCGGTGACCTCGATAAAATACGAGTTTGTTTTCGATGATTATTCATTACATTTCGTTCTCTCATGAGCGTTTGCATTTCTCATAATTACACGAATCTAACTCACATTTTTGAACAACAATATTATATGTTCACGTTGCTATCAGTAATAACAATGTGCTATTATACTATACCATTTATGTTACTTAAAGAAAAAACAAGATGTCTGACGAAAAAAAATATATAATTTTTTTTTCTCCGTTTATCGCCCCCAAATGTTGCGATAATTTTTAAAGTGTTTTATATATAATTATTATTAATAAATTAATATTGATGTATGTCGTTATGAGCTTAGCGTACGTTAGACTATTGATTTAATTTACTTATAAAAATTTTATATGTATATGTGAATGGTATATTAATATATTATATGCATGCTTATATAATATAAACATCATCTGTCAAATTATTTTCTAATATACGTGTATTTTTTTTTATTGATAGTGCGATCGGAACCTTAATCACCATACAGGTACAGATAATGAAGAATAATTAATATCGAAATAATACGCGTGTAGCAGATATGTATATGAGTGATCGTACTCACGATGAAGTGTTTCTTTTTTTATTTAATTATATTCAATTGGACAAATTGGCAACAAGAGTTTTTTAAATTTAAGAACACAGTTCCGAATCACAGATTATGTAAAATCATAATCAGTTTTGACGGATGGTGTACCTGTAGTGTAATGATAGTTGAATATGTCGTAATATAATGTCTGATGTGTAACTTGCATGCGTGTGCGCATAGGATTAGTTTAGGTTATATTTAAATGTATGATGTATATGTTGGCTTTTTTATTTTTGTCAATTTTTGTTTCAGCACTTATACTTGCAGCAAAAAAAAAAATGAAATTTATGGATGAATTAAAAAGTTGGTGAAAATGTTTTACTTGCGTTCTGTATTTAAAATATTTTCACAACATATTGTTACGAACAATTTTTATGACATTTCATAGACTTAAAAACAATATCGTTTATAGTAAAAGATAATATGTATTTTATTTAACTGTCTATGATTTGCAATAAAATAACTATGATTTTTACTTTGTTGTCCTTGTCACATATAAACTAAATAAAAAAAAGTTAAAAAGATATTTTTAATCTGTGACAAGACTACAAACAAACGTCACCTACACATGGTGACCGGCATAGTCCTCAATACCGATACAATAATAAAATAATATCTCGGTCTGCACAATGATAATTATATAATAAAAAATATTAATAATATGTTGGTATGACTCCACAGGCGACCTGCCCACCTATTTGACTCGATTCCAATGGGACATGGCAAAGTATCCCATAAAGCAGAGCCTCCGCAACATCGCCGACATCATCAGTAAACAGGTACAGTAACCATAAAGCATAAATTTGTTTATCCTATACAAAGATACTTACGACCTTTGTAACCACAAGAGACCAAATGAATAACATTTGACATCGAATTGAAGCTTTATCATTGGTCAAGAACTTGAATAATCTATGTCTATCGAAAGTATGACGTTTTAAACATCAAGGAAGTAAATTTTAAGTGAATACATAATAATAATGAGTTACGTTTTATATGTTATAAATATATCTTATATTAATCATGATATCCGCTGCTGCCATAATTAAACCTAAATGAATGAATGAAAGAAGCGATCAAGTGGATAGTGCAAAAAAAGTCATCATTTTTTGCATCGAACAAGTTAATTAGTCTTTCCTAGTCGTTTTATTAGACGGCGTCGTTCGAGCGACTTGAGTCAGTCAATACATCTTAAGTTCATAGAATCGTCTTTTTTATTAATCGATTCGAGTGACCGGGCGACGTTGTCACCACCTCCCAATTCTATCCATTGGAAATTGAGATCTTTTTCTTTTGTGTCTGTAGTTATACTGGCTCACTCTCTCTTCTAAACCGGAACACAAAAATACTAAGAAATATATAATGACTGAAAATAAATATATTTATATTGTTTAGGTTACATTAAACCTACATTTTTTTTATTAAAAGTTTTAAAGTGTGACTTGAGCATTTATGCTTGTGAGGTTGCTGATTTAACAACCACACTATTAAAAGGCTGGGCTGTTAATTGAAAGGTTAAATAAGCTCGCCTCGTCGCCTCCCTTATCGATACAGCTGTTCAGATGTTGTAGACACAGACCTTATAAATTTAAAGCTGATGACTTAAATATTTACTGTTCTATTAACTGAGCCATCAGAGATAGTTGTTTAATATTAGCCATTGAGAGCTGAGATGGCCCAGTTGTTAGAACGCGTGCATCTTAACCGATGGTTGCGGGTTCAAACCCAGGCAACCACTATATATATGTGTTAAATTTGTGTCTATAATTCATCTCGTGCTCGGCGGTAAAGGAAAACATCGTGACAAAACCTGCATGTGTCTAATTTCATCGAAATTCTGCCACATGTGCATTCCACCAACCCGCATCGGAACAGCGTGGTGGAATATGTTCCAAACTCTCTCCTTAATGGAAGAGGAGGCCTTACCTCAGCAGTGGGAAATGTACAGGCTGTTACTTGACTTACTTTTAGTAACAATTCCCTAACAGTATTATTTCCCTCTCAGGTGGGTCAGATCGATGCGGATCTGAAAGTGAAGTCATCTGCTTACAATGCTCTCAAGGGTAATCTACAGAACTTAGAGAAGAAACAGACGTAAGTATGATCACTGAACCATGTTATTTGTCATTCTTTAAATATTGCAAACTTAAAAAAAAAAACCATTTTACTGTTATTCTTGTCACACGCAGAAATCTGTGCACTCATTACAGTTTTGCTGTTAAATGGCTTAATTCAAATTTAAGCCATAAAATTTTAAATGAGATGTTGCTTGATATTGATGGCATTGTTTTTGTTTCAGCGGAAGTCTCTTGACTCGTAACTTGGCCGATTTGGTCAAGAAGGAGCATTTTATTTTGGACAGCGAATACCTAACGACGCTGCTCGTCATTGTACCAAAGTAAGTTTTGCAGATACACATATTTAAACAAACAGCACATAATTTCTTGCTATACTTTTTAACTTTTAGATATACATAAATAAAGATGTACATAGAAATAAAGTTTATTTATGACGTAAGAAATCATACAGATAAAAAATCCAATGGGACTGGTTAAGTCTGAAACTTAGGATTACAGAATAATGCTCAAATAATCTTTAGATTATTTTTATTGATATTATTGAATTTGTAAATTCTAATTTAGAAATCGGCCTAAGCTTTTTACTGTTAAAGTCCGACCCTATGGTATAAGATAAATAAATAAATTCGTTTAATAAGTTCATTTCAACTTCCACTTTTAAAATTGATGGTCAATTTGATAATCTCCATTAATAAAAATTAAGTTTCAAATATATATTCATGTCATGAAGATCCAATTTAATACTGTCCATCTAACTCATTTTTAATACATCCCAAAACTGTATAATCAACAAATGGCATCTAGCTATCCTCTCCTTCCTGATAGAGTATATCTTTGACGTAAGAAATAACACACATGATACATTTTTGATATCTTACTGTACGTCAAATCATTGCAAAAAAAACATTGTACATGACATAATTCTTAAAGACATTTTTATATCTAGAGCGTTCTTATTAGGTCTATGTTCAACGATTGGAACGCAAATTACGAGAAGATCACGAACATGATCGTGCCCCGCTCCACTCAGCTCATCCACCAGGACAACGACTACGGACTCTTCACCGTAACCCTCTTCAAGAAGGTAACGTTAGACTTGTCGACAATATCCAATGACTTTTGAGGTTTAGGGCATTGTTTGTTAATTAGATAGAGCATAGCGGTGGATTTATCAGCAGACGTAGTGAGACGTTAGAAATGTCGACAATATCCAGTGGCTTTTGAGGTCAGGACCTTGACTTAGAGAAAGCATAGGATTTGTCAGTGGACTAAGTAAGGCGTCAAATTTGAGGAACGGCAAATTCAATCCAATTAGCGATGATGATATGACAAATTTTTGCCGACAAAGTTATCCATTTTGCCAACAAAAAATGTCACCTAAATATAAGTAACCTAAACCTTGATTGGATTACTCTATGACATATTGCGCATCATTGGTGCCTATATGATCAAGTACATACCCCAAAAGAATATTTTACGTGCTCTCCATAAGATTCCTTAGACAATATAGCTGCACTTAATATTCTTCTTCAATGACGATTCGAAAGTGCCTGTAAACGCCTTCTTGAATAAATAATATTTTGATTTGATTGTCGAAGCAGGAAGGGTTATGTAAATGTGATACTGCAGTTGTAGATAGTCAAGATGGCCCAGTGGTTAGAACGCGTGCATCTTAACCGATGATTGCGGGTTAAAACCCAGGCAAGCACCGCTGTTTCATGTGCTTAATTTGTCTTTAAAATTAATCTCGTGCTCAGCGATGAAGGAAAACATCGCGAGGAAACCTGCATGTGACAAATTTCATAGAAATTCTGCCACATGTGTATTCCACCAACCCGCATTGGAACAGCGTGGTGGAATATGTTCCAAACCTTCTCCTCAAAGGGAGAGGAGGCCTTTAGCCCAGCAGTGGGAATTTACAGGCTGTTGTTGATACTGCAGTTATATAACCTTACTAGAGGACACTGATCCGCTTTTCAAAGCCCACCGTTGTAAATGCAAAATGTTGGGTATTTTCTCGAGGATAGTTCGTGCAGGATTTGGATATAGGGCAAAGCTTGATCGCGAGTGTGTGGGCAGGTTGTGGACGAGTTCAAGCTGCACGCGCGCGAGCGCAAGTTCATCGTGCGCGAGTTCTCGTACAACGAGGCCGACCTCGCCGCCGGCAAGAACGAGATCACCAAGCTCGTCACCGACAAGAAGAAGCAGTTCGTGAGTACCCCCCCCCCCCCCACACACACACACAGACACACACAGAGACACACACAGAGACACAGACACACACAGACACACACACAGACACACACACACACACACACACACACAGACACACAGACACAGACACACACACACACACACACACACACAGACACACACAAACACAGACACACACAGACACACACAGACACACACACACACACACACACTCACACACACACACGCACAGCACTATAACGACGACGACTTTGACAAGCTCGATGGTCGAGTGGTGTGTACACCGATTTTCATGGGTACGCCACTCTGAGGTCCCGGGTCGATGTAGATTACCATTAGTTTTCTATGTCGTCTTGGGTCTGGGTGTTTGTGGTACCGTCGTAACTTCTGATTTCCATAACACAAGTGCTTTGGATACTTACATTGGGATCGGAGTAATGTATGTGATGTTGTCTCATATTTATTTATTTATAACGGCCTCTTACTGCCCACCCAACGAGAACTCTGCTCCACTAAAGAGTTTAGAAGTTCAATATACCGTTCTAAAATGATCTATTCTCACAAAAAATAGTCTACACACTTACAAGCGCCCCTCTTATTTTTAATATCGTTATTTAGCAATTCATTTTAAGCTCAGAGGTGAAAGATAACATCTTAAGGGGAAACCTGCATGTTGCAGACAAAAAAGATAAAATTCTTGGAGCAATGTGGAGCAAGTTCAAACCGTTTCCCAAAAGAAAAGCAGACGCCTAGCCCAATTGTAGGCCACTTTAAACTGTTCTTTGTTTTTTTTTAAATTAAATTGTATTATATCTAATTCCAGGGTCCCTTGGTGCGATGGTTAAAAGTGAACTTCTCTGAATGTTTCTGCGCCTGGATACACGTTAAGGCTTTAAGAGTATTCGTCGAATCAGTTCTAAGGTAAGACCGGTTTATTACACTGTTAAATTGCTATAGATATTTTCTTGATTATTTCCTGAAATATTTCACACAAATCGTGTCCTTATTTAGTGTTATTGAAGAATTATTGAGAATACACAACAAAGAACAAGACTATAGTTATATAGACTACATATAAAAGTAAAGTAAAAAGTAACAGCCTGTAAATTTCCCACTGCTGAGATAAGGCCTCCTCTTCCATTAAGGAGAGAGATTGGAACATATTCCACCACGCTGTTCCAATGCGGGTTGGTGGAATGCACATGTGACAGAATTTCGATGAAATTAGACACATGCAGGTTTCCTCACGACGTTTTCCTTCACCGCCGAGCACGAGATGAATTATAAACACAATTAAGCACATATATATAGTGGTGCTTGCCTGGGTTTGAACCCGCAATCATCGGTTAAGATGCACGCGTACTAACTAGGGTTGTTGAGGAAGTGATTATGAGGAAGAGGAGGAGGAAGAGGATTTGTCGAACGCAAATTTAGAGGATGCGGATGAGGATGAGGATATTTTTCGAGAAAGAGGATGCGGATGAGGAAGCGGCAGAGAAAGCGGATTAGGAAGATAGGAATTTATTAACTAGCAGACCAAACCGAAAAGCCGTTATTCTGTCTGTACATAACATACATACACTAAAAAAAATAAACTATTCTCAAAACACACAGTAAAGAATCATCAAAATCGGTCCAGCAGTTATGAATGAGTTCAATAACATACACAACACAAGCACATAAAAAAGATGAGTAGATGAGTACAATTTATTTTAGGAATTCAAATGATATATAGTATATAATAAGAATGAAGTCTTTATATCTTTATTAATTACTTAAGTCAAATATTTTATTAATTAAAATAAAGGAATTGAATACTAATAAATAAACAAAATTAATTATAGCGAGGTTATGTTTTATAAAAAATAATTTGGACGCTGTTTCTCCTGGCAACCGGCTTCTTAGCTCATCATATCCAGTACTGCTAAAACGTCGTTCCCTGGGCATACTTGATAGAGGAGAAAATAAATATTGCCGTACAGCTCCTTAAAGCTCCCAAATATTTCGGATCACTTTTTCACCATAAAAGACTGTGTTCATGCATATTAATTAGTTTTTCTTTAATGTCGTTATTTAATAGTAGCTTTAGTATCACGCACCTCTCTTCTATTGGTAAACGGGGAAGCGGTGGCTGTAGGGCAGGATGTGTCTACTACAGCTCCAGATTCCTCATAAATTGCTCTTAAATTTTGAGGAAGCGATAGCGGAAGAGGATTTTTAATTTTTATTTATGAGGATGCGGTATCGGTTGAGGAACTCAAAATATTGAGGAACTTTCGCATTATGAGGAAGCGGAAGAGGAATCCTCAGCAACCCTAGTACTAACCACTGGGCCATCTCAGCTACATATATTATATAACTATAAATTTTAGGTATAGTTCATGATATCTGTCTTTTAAACAAAAATTTCCATGAAAATCAATATGATATGAAAATGTAATCAAATGGCGTACTGCATTGTGTTATATTATTGGTGTGTTTCCAGATACGGTCTGCCAGTGAACTTCCAGGCCGTGGTCATGGTCCCGGCGCGCAAGAGTATGAAGAAGCTGCGCGACGTGCTGCAGCAGCTCTACGCGCACCTCGACCACTCCGCGCAGACGCACGGACAGAACGCGCAGGACGTGAGTGCACGACTCACACGCGCACACGCACACAGACACCGATACACGCTCGCACGCACACCTATACACGCGCACCCGCACTTAGGCACAAATACACGCTCGCACGCACACGTATACACGCGCACTCGCACTCAGACGCGAATACACGCTCGAACGCACACGTATACACGCGCACCCGCACTTAGACATATACACACTCGCACGCACACGTATACACACGAACCTAAACTTAGACACGAGTACACGCTCGCATGCACACGTATACACGCGCACCCGCACTAAGACACGAATACACGCTCGCACGCACACATATACATTCCCACCCGCGCTTAAACATACACACGCTCACACGCACACGTATACACTCCCACTCGCGCTTAAACACATACACGCTCGCGCGAACACGTATTCACATACCTACACTTAGACACAAATACACGCTTCCACACAGTTAGACACAAATACACGCTTCTACACAGACATGTATACACCCACACCTAGACAGAAATACATGCTGTCATATACACATGTATACACGCACCCACACTTAAACACAAATACATGCTATCACGTACACATATACACACATACCCAACACTTTGACACAAAAACACGCTCGAGCGCACACGTATACGCATACCCACACTTAGACACAAATACACGCTTCCACACAGACATGTATACACTCGCACCCACACCTAGATAGAAATACATGCTGCCATGTACACATATACACACGTACCCACACTTAAACACAAATACATGCTATGACGTACACATATACACAAGTACCCAACACTTAGACTCAAATACACGCTCTCATACAGACGTGTATACACTCGCACCCACACCTAGACAGAAATACACACTGACACGCACACGCATACGCCCGCACCCAACTTAACACAAATACACACTAGCTCACACATACATACATAAAGACTCAACAAAATATGTACACATTTGCTATAAATCACAATGTTTCATAATGCTCATTCATTTTGAAATTTAAATCTATAATTTGGTTACAAAATTAGATTGGCCAGGTATTACATTACACGCGTACATGTAGTGATTTTGAGTTGATGCCAATTATTGTATAAAGCTTACAAAATAATTATTTAATCCATTGACATAATACTCTGTTAAATTAAAATGTGTTTTATGTGTACGACGTTAAGACTTAAATTATATATTTCTGTAACAGACTGCGGAATTAGCGGGTCTCGGGTTCGGTCAGTCCGAATACTTCCCGTACGTGTTCTACAAGATCAACATCGACATGGTGGAGAAAGCCTAAAGTACCGTCAGCATTACAATTATTTATAGGTAAATTATTAATATGTTATTCTAATATAATATTACTTGTAACATTATCTACTTAAAACCATCCCTGATGTCTATCAGTTAGTTATACAAAATAAGGCTGTGTGGCCTTTTTTAATCCATGATGAAAAATAATTATTGTTTTTATATTGATTATTATCTAATCTGTCAGTATTGTTTTTTTTTTTCAGGTAATGTTACCAGGCGAGCTGCTGTATGTTTGTCCGAATAAGTGCTAGCAAGCAATAGTTACAATTATTCTTTAAAATTTTAACAAACCTCTTTGGTTCTATATAAATCAAGACGATAAATATTTCTACACTTTTATTTTTCTCTGTACAGATAATTAATGAATTTTTGTGTGTTATTATATTAAATGCATGTTGATGCTGTACTATTTATGTATTTAATTAAAAATAAATATAACTATTTATGATGCCATTATAGAAGAAAAAAATAAGAGCTTTGCCACGTATTCCGTGAGACGGATGAGAAAATATTTTCGTAAACGCAACAATTTTATTTTCAGTATTAAAGTTGCGTTGTTATAGAGTAGCCTTATCTTTTTGCGACACTGTATAAAATAAATTGTTCAATAAATTATATTGGAGTTTATGAAAATGCTATGTAAATAAGAACATTCCTCATTATAACTTGTGTAGTACATAATAAAATATTATTCAAGTTACTGTTCCTGCTTGTTTTATTCAACCAAAATGTTTTATTTATTTAGTTTCAATTAAAAATTGACTATTGATATTTTGTTTTCTTTTATCATTTCTTCTTTTTTAGGTTTTTAAATTTTATTCTAATTATATCTTATAGGGAAACAATTGCTTAAAAAGTTAGATTAAAAACCTGAATATTAATAAAAACTCTTTCACTAATTGTATGGACCAGTATGAGATAAACATCATATCCTAGAGCTGAATGAGTAGTAGTAGCACTGAGGATCAGGTGAGTGATACATTCAGTGAGAAGCCACTCTGCATGACACCAACACCAAACAGATTAGTTGATAGCTTAAGGTATAATTGTACCCTATATATTACTTGAAAAGAAATATAATTTAAAGGGTATGATCATCTTAGCTATGTGAAAGCTAAGATATTTATATCCTCAGATATAAAGATAAAATCACTCAACACAGATAAAGAGCTAGAACATATATTATGAGTATGTGACATACCAAATGATAAAACTTACTAGCCATATTCAAATAATTGCCAAACAGTTATGTTGTCATTTGGTTTTTCTGCTCATGCAGCTAAATGTTAGCTAGGGTTAAGTGAAACTGCAATGTTTATCTGTCTGAATGCTAATGTCTACAAAACAAGGAAAACCAAAAAAGATATATCTGTGTGCTTGTTCTATGAATAAATAAACTGAGGATATAAATAATGTGCCACAATGACTAATCTCTAAGATTAGCTAGTTGTACAAAATATGAGGTGCTAAAGAGTGAATACTTTGAAATAGGTATATTTTGAAAATATTGGATAACTTGGGACAACTAATGAGCAATGGCAGATCTCTAAATATGATAACAAACTTGTTTATTCTCTTCTCTTGTTTTTAGTAATTATAGTAATCTTTATAATAATGAACCTTTATTAATAGTAACTAAAACTATAAATTATTATAAGTATGAGTCAAACTTTAATATTTGACATTAGATAATTAAACAACAAAAACTATCACGTCATTATTGTTACAAATACTTTATTATAATATTATAGTACACAATATCGTTCAATCGTTAAATATCTGTAATAATTAATCTTTCCACTCGTCACTGTCTTCTTCATTATTATCAGGTTCTAACATTTTGTCCAACGTAGAATTACCACCTTCATTCATCCTATTCAAAAGCGACGTTAATAATTTCTTATTTAAATGATCGGTCTGACTTATTTCTCGCGGAGGTTGTTCCTGTATTTGCTCTGGTTTATTTTCAACGATTTCTTCTGGAGCAGGCATTGTTAATGTATTTCTACTTTCTACTAGTTACTACTATTTTAATAAACACAATTGACAAATGACAACTGACAGTTAACTAAACAAATACAACAGATTTAAAATATAAACTTAAACCGACTTAATGAAGTAGTAGTTTTAATAATGTCAATGGTATGCACGAATAATGTCTCGCTATGCCGGATACCTACTTTTTATTTTTATCGTATTCTCACATTTTGACGTTGTCATTTTTATGACATCAATAAGCTGCAGTTGCTAAACATATTCATAAATAAAAAGGTAGACTGTGTAGATTTTAATCAATTTTTGTTTGAAATAGTTTAATTACATTCCAAGTACTCTATTCTATTTTCAAAATAATTCCACTTATCTTTAATTGGTCGGATTATTTGTTTCATGCTATTTCAACTATTAAAGTTAACGTTATATGTTCATAAATTCTTTATTATTCATATATAGATTAAACGAAAAATAAAAACTCGTCCTTTAATGAAAGTTTGATGGCGTAGGTAGTCTAAGAACAATAATCAATACTGCTTTTTTAGTTATATGCTATATACAATTGATTAAATATATAATACCATTATTGTTCTTTGTAAATATTTACTATTGAAAATAACGATACATTTAGGGAATTAAAAATAATATATCTTAGTGTATGAAGTCGTCACTCAAACTTCAGACTTATACATTTTTATGTATACATAATCAATTACAATTCATTATTTATTTTACGAATTATACTTATATTTTAAAGTCAACTTTTCTGCAAATCCCAAATATTAAAATGTAAATAATTCAAGTGAAAAATATTCGTACTTGATATGCTTATAAAATTTCTAGTGTTATTCCTATTAGCAAGTCGCAGAGTAGTAATAATTATCCCAATACTTTGTTTGTATACACTCAAATTTAATTTAATGCATATACCCAATCTTGAGCTAAATTGCTGACGGTCTTTAATCCTCACATCATTAGAAACTACAAAATTAACAATTGCTCACTGATTTCATATTTCATATTACTTAAAATTATAATGTAATTTGACGTAAAAAAACATTTAACTGGAGTTGTAGCAGAGTTGTAATTGTGGTATATTTTAATATATAATTTTTTACTATTTTATATGTTATATAACTTTGAAATTTTAAGTAACGTATGAAAAGATATAATCATATTTAACAATTACATATAAGTAATATTAATTTTATCTTATTTTCATATTTTTTCAATTCAAATTTTTAGTGCTGTCCTCCCCGAAAGAACGAACGTCGTCGTCCTTCTGACCAGCGACATTTTCATCGGCTGGTATACATAATTTGATCAAAAAAGTCCCAAAAAAGTTAGTATTGGAGCCCTTTCAATTTTTAATTCTGGTATAAAAAAATACGTTTACAGCTTACATTTATAAGAAAAAGAAATATTAATCGTATTACGTTGAATATACAGTGGCGGTCAAGATTGCAGTCTTACATAACTTAGCTGGTTGATACCTAACCTGTATCTTTTTAATTTGATTTTGTGTTTAATTATCAATTATAGAGCCGTGAAAATGTTGGGCCGTTTTGCACCGGGTGTCTGCACCCAGGTGACCATGGGGGTCAACCAGCAGCAGAACCGTAACATGGCCACATTGAAAGCCATTTCTATGCGATTGAAGTCTGTAAAGAATATTCAGAAAATTACCCAGTCCATGAAGATGGTGTCAGCTGCCAAGTAAGTTAAAACAATTATTAAAAAAAAAGAAATTTTCAAAAATTTAAAATTGGAATGTCATATAATTTCCCTATCAATTGACGTTTAGTTCAATTAATTCTTATTTTAAACAATTATGAAAATAATATTTAAGCTTTGAACCACATCATCATAAAATAACCAGAATATTGATTAAAAAATCGGCCCTATAATGAGATAAACTAAATGAATAGTTGAATAATGTATATTGATAAAATGTCAAATATTACAATTCCTCTAAATACTCATTATTTCCGAGTAACCTGAATTAAGCTTGATTATGTTGAAATATAATAAGGAAAGTTGTTTATAGAACTTGATAATGGTACTATACTTTGACTCAAAACTTATTATGCATGATATATGAGGGTGTTTCAGGGTATATGATTGATTATGACATGGCATTAATTACTACTTATTCTATAGGTATACCCGTGCTGAACGTGACTTAAGGGCTGCCCGTCCTTATGGTGAAGGTGCAGTACAGTTCTATGAAAAAGCTGAGGTAATTTACGTTGAAAATGAATATTCTAACATTTAATGTTGCTATAATTACTTATTCTGTATTTAAATTTATATAGGCAATTTGTTTAGTTCTAATAAAACTTTTAATTAAACATATTTATGGGTCTTAATAATTTTGCAAGAATTATATAATTTTTTCAGGTTGTCGCCCCTGAGGATGAACCCAAACAGCTTTACATTGCAATGACATCTGACAGAGGTAAACGCTTATTTTAAATTATATTAAAACAAAAGACATAGGTATTAATATTAAATAAAAATTCTAAATTTAAAACTTGCACTCAATTTCATAGTGTGTATACTATGTTATCAGATTAGTATAGGGGCATAAAAATTTTAAAGAATTGGTGTTTAAAAACAATTGAAGGTTTAACAGCAAAATTGCCTTTTTTTTAATCTGTGAATAATGATGACGCCACCTTCTTTAATTTCAAGCTTTGTGAATTTTGAATGCTAACTCATGTTAATTTGTTAATGTATTTAAAAATTATGGATTGTAAGTCTGTATAAATCTTGTATAAGAAACTCATCTTATCCATCCTGGTCATCAGTATAATTTTTGTGGCCCTAACTCAGGTCTCTGCGGAGCCGTCCACACTGGTGTCTCAAAGGTTATCCGTAACCGTCTCATGGAGCCAGGAGCGGAGAACATCAAGGTTATCTGCGTTGGTGACAAGTCTCGCAGTATCCTGCAACGCTTGTACGGGAAGCATATCATTAGTGTCGCTAATGAGGTGAGAAGAGATTTATTTCTAGAAATATAGACCAAGATCGACGTTGTATTAAGTCTACTATAAAAGATTTTGATAGCTTAAAGCAATGTGTCTTTTTTGTATTGACTTATTTCTAAATGTTGGTAGTGAATTGAATATTAGAAAAGATTAATAAATTAGTGCCAATCTCTATAGACAATGGAGACCACTTAGCACCAAGAGGGTAATTTGCCATACGATATTTATTTAAAAAAAAAAACTACTTCTAGAACTTCGAAGAAGTGTAGTTAAAAAAATCTCTGTGTAAAAAAAAACTACCATCTGTTTTTAAATACTATGCAGTATTTTGAACTCTTAAATTGTAATTTCCAGATTGGTCGTCTTCCCCCTACTTTCTTGGACGCGGCCAAGATCGCCAATGCCATTATGACTTCTGGATACGACTTTGGTTCCGGCAAGATCATCTACAACAAATTTAAGTCTGTGGTGTCCTACTCGCAGGCTGACTTGCCGCTGTTCAGTCAAAAAGCTATTGAGGTATAGTGTAACTATGGTGTTACCTTTAGCCTTTACACTCCTATTAAAGTATTAGAATTTTCATATATTTTTGTAGGAAAAGAAATACTATTATTATTTATATATATATATATAGTCTGTGCCAATAAAAAAGATTTATAAATTGTGCTTAATCTTGTGCCATCTAATTAAGATATTATTTTTATCTCTATTGCATGTTTTAGACATATTTCAAGTCAATATTTAAATATTTCTGTTCCATTTTTATTTGATATGCCTTTAAGGTATTTAATTAACAACTGGTTCTAGAGACATGAAAATGTATATCATAATTATAGAAAAATATATATGATCTAAGTAAATCAGATGAAGGGATTATACAAGTATATTCCGTGCATAGCAGTTCATCACAGTAAGACAGAAAACAAATGATGTGGTGAAACAATTAACAAACAATTAATCATAAAGAAAAAGTATATTATAAAATGTCAGTAGAAAAATATAAAAAAAAACACAACTGAAGCTAATGAAAGTCAAATCCAGTTAGGCTTAAACACAAATAGTTTAACATTGTGTGCCCGACCCATTAAATGTCATGTTTTTTGTAATTACTATATTATATTTTATAGACAGATTTGTTTTATATGATTTTTTTTTCAGAACGCACCCAAACTGGCTGTCTACGATTCATTGGACTCCGACGTCCTTCAATCATACATGGAATTCTCGCTCGCTTCTATGCTCTTCTACGCCCTGAAGGAAGGCGCCTGCTCCGAACAGTCTTCTCGTATGACGGCTATGGACAACGCTTCCAAGAACGCTGGAGAGATGATCGAAAAACTTACTCTGACCTTCAATAGAACCCGCCAAGCCGTCATCACCAGGGAACTTATCGAAATTATCTCTGGTGCTGCCGCTCTGGAATAAAATCACTACAGTTGAAGCGGTTGGCGGCCGATTATCTGTCAAATTACAACATAATTTATTTATAAAAATACAAAAATTTACACGGAAATATTTATTATTTCGAATCGATTATTTTAAGTGTAATATGTTATCATTGATTAATATGTGGAATGATATTATATGTGATGGATGATATCGGATTATGAAATGCGCCATTTTGTCAACCGTTTTCTATACCGTATTTATCCCGTAACTGCCGTGTTTTCAATAGCGAAATGTACAACGCCGACATTCCCGGACGAGTGTTTTGGTTGGTTGTAAATTCACACGCAAACACATAACTGGCTTTTCTACCTTTACAAGTGGTCAAACACTCGTTCGATTCCCTGGCTGAATGTTTATGAAATACTTATAAGGATCAAGTGGTGGTTAGCATTAAAGTACTGTTTAGATAACAAAAGAGTTTTATTTACACGTATGTAAGCCCTGTCAGATATAGCAGTATACGGGAATTTTAGATTTGCAGACAAATGATCTGTTTTTGAATAACTAAATTGTTATATATTCAGAATAAGTCAATCTAAGAAGAATAAATTGTAATAAATAATATTGGAAAAAAACTCGACGCGACGTTATTTAGTTTTTATTAAACTTTAATGCATATTTAATAGAGCGAAATGCAAATTGTATTTTTAATATCTATAACCTTAACATAAAAGGCGCAAAATAAACGTAGGCCTATAAATGCAAAAACAATATATTTGTTTCAGGGTATTTACGAAAACTAATATTTAAAAGGGGAATTTGCGTCTGTGTACTTTATGTACTCACACCAGTTTGCTACAAAATTGAGTTACTATTTTTTGCTAATCCCTTGCTTAATATAAATTATAAAATGCGCAAAACTAATATTATTAAAAAAGATTACTTATTATAAAAAAAAGTAGTACATTTTTGTTTTACATCATGCAATTATATCGCACTGGCTTGTAGACTGTGTTTGGAATACTAATTGCTTATTCATTTCTTTTATTACGAATTAATATCCCCAAAATATAAAAACACCTGGTGGAAATAAAATCAATAAATTACTAAGTGTAATATTTTATTTCTAAGATACTCTCAAATACATGGCAGTCTTAATTAAAAAAAAATATACATGTTTGGCACGTGACATGCACGCAAGCAATTTTACCATACAGATGCAAATATTTTAATTTTTTTTCTTTAAGTCACGTTGGTATTAAAATGTCCTTAAGTATATAACTTAAAATCAAACAATCATGATTATAGAGCCTAAAAAATAGGGTTTACTTTGTTATATACCTTTCTTTACTCGTTCCATATTTAAAATAACAAATTTAAATGTTTTAAATTAGTCTGTGTAAATTATATCTATCACCTATTTACAACTTCAAAAAAGTTATTAAGTTGTAAAATATGTTAATCTGTGGTCTTAAAATGTAGACTATTTTCGTTTATGGATGGCGGTAGAGGTACATGTTCTTTGTTTTAAACTATTTTGTTAGGCGGTTGCTGAAATGAGCCACTTGATAGTAAGTGGTCGGAACTGGCCATTTACATTCGCGCCGTAAGTCGTAACAAATACACACACATAACATAAATTTTGACAAAAAATATATCTTATCGAGACCTAAAATTACCTTAATATACATAATAACATAGTATTTGTCTATATATTAAAATTCTATGTTGCTGAAGTCAAGTTTTCTTGCGTAGTGTGAATTATTTGGCTTTATAAACTACCTTATAAAAATGTGTAGGAATTATATTAACATTTAGTGAAATTTGTGATGATAAACTTTTTCGAAATACAGAGCCTTTTATTTGAAACATAATTATGCATAGATGTTATACTAAAACTTTTCACTCCAGTTATAGTACGACACAACTTAGATGTCGCATCGGAAAAATTCGTAAAACCGATCACATCCGAATTAAGTACGCTATCTCAAATTATCAATATTTATTTCTCACGCGAATATGATCTTTGCACTAACGTAATAACTTGTAATATCATATGACATAATATATTCGTCAATTTGACGCGTCGATTTACATGCACTTGCTTTCTCTGACGCGTGAATCTATAGCGACGAATAGCGTCGAATGACGCGATAAGAAGATATTTCTATTCGTTGTGTAAGTCGGCATTAATCGGTTTTATTTTCATTCCATTTCATTTTCCGATGCTACATCTAATTTGTGTCTTACTATACGTGGTTTTAATAGCCTTCAAGTCTTTTGTATCATTGTAGACAATACAAAAAATCATAAAACTTAACATGGGTGGTAACAACATTTTTTTTTAACTTTTTGGATTAGGCAATCAACTGTTTAGCCTACGTAATAGCTTATATTAGTTATCTTAGTAATTCATATTTGTATACAAAAAAAGATCACTTGACATGAAAGCCGCACAGTACAATAAGGCTTTGACTAATCGAAGGAGTAAAGATAAACCAAACTTAAATCAACCTATTACAGGCGTCTTCTGATGAATATATCTTTATTTATAATAAAACACCATTTCAGTTTAATTATACTTGCAAGTTTTTGATGATCTAATATTGGCCTGGCCGACATTCAATATGCCATTTTTCCTCAAATCCATAATACGATAGATTATACAAAACTTTGACGAATCAAATCTTTACTCCTAGTAGTTCAAATGGGCTATACATATATTTGCCTTAGACTTCTTGTAGATTATATAATAGAGTTGATAATAATTAACAAATAAGTGTAAACAATAAAAATAAAACCAATATTAAATACGTTTATTGGGTGCAGCAACAGTCAAGTCGAGTTCATGATCGTACTTATTACATTAACACAGTAACACTGTTAATAAACATTACATTCGAATATTTACAGTTCGCCGCCAGCGACTCGTGTAGATATGTATATGTATCTGAAACAAAAACGAAATAATAAGATGGCGACGTATTCATCACATAAGAATAAATTTTTTATTGCTTTTTTTATGGTATAGGTTGGCGGACGAGCATATGGGCCACCTGATGGAAAGTGGTCACCGTCACCCATGGACAATGACGCTGTAAGATATATTACCTTACATCGTCAATGTGCCACCAAACTTGGGAACTAAGATGTTATATGTCCCTTGTGCCTGTAGTTACACTGGCTCACTCACCCTTCAAACCGGTACACAACAATACTGATTTTGGCGTTATTTGGCGGTAGAGTAACTTTATTTTATTTTTTTTTATTTTAACTATGTTATGTTTTGTTTTATTTTTTATTAAATAGGTAGACATACAAAATAAATAAATATTGTACATCACATACATTACTCTGATCCCAATGTAAATAACTAAAGCATGTGCTATGGATAATCAGAAGTAACGACGGTACCACAGACACCCCGACCCAAGACAACATATAAGACTAATGAACTCTTCCTACAGAGTGGTCGTCGATAACGATCACCCTTCGGTTCCCTTCGGTTCCCTTCGGTCCCCTTCGGTTCCCTTCGGCTCCCTTCGGTCCCGGGCTCACCGTCACTCGCGCACGGCGGGCAGCGGGCGCGCGGGGCTGCGCCACACGGCGGAGGAGGTGCGCTTGAGGCGGGCGCGCTCGATGTCGGGGAAGATCTCGCGCAGGTCGGGCGTGTGCGCGCGCACCGAGAACAGCCGGTCCACGAGCCGCGCCGCGACGCGCGCCTGCGCGACGAGCTGCGCGCGCCGGGCCTGGGGGGCGAGTGACGGGTTACTGACGCACTGATTATACACACGTTGATTGTAAGGAGTCGAGATGGTTGCGGGCTCAAACCCGGGCGAGCACCGCTGATTGCTCGGCGGTCAAGGAAAACATCGTGAGGAAACCTGCATGTGACTAATTTCATAGAAATTTGTCACATGTGCATTGGAACAGCGTGGTGGAATATGTTCCAAACCTTCTCCTCAAAGGGAGCGGAGGCCTTTAGCCCAGCAGTGGGAATTTACAGGCTGTTGTTGTTGTTGTTGTATTGATGCATTTCGCCGAATAAGCCGAAATGATCTAGTAGTTAGTTATTCATGCGTTGTATCGATGACTGCGAGTTACGCCCCAGTAAGCAGTATAATTCAGCTTTTTTTCGGCAGTGAGGAAATGTGCGTGTGTTTAATATCAATGAAAATTTTACACATGTGTATTCACCATCAGACGCTGAAGGTGAATTTAAAATAATGAGGCCTACATTAGTTCAACAATAGGACATCTACAGGCTTAACATTTCTATGTAATGAAAGAATATATACTGTGTCCAAATAGTGACCTTTGATGTAGACCAGATGGGTACAGGTCGTTCTGGTGGCTCTTCGTCTTCGTCAGAGTTGAGGTATTGGAACCCATCAGCCATGTACACGGGGTCCAGAGCTGGTGCGTTTTTCAGTGGTGTCATGACTGAAAGAAAAAAGGATTTGTAAGATTATAAGTGCACAATATCTTACATAGTAGTAAAATATATATATATATATATATAGAATATTTTTTATTAGTCATTACTTTGGTAGTTAGTCAATAAAAAAAATGTGATATTCTTTTGTGTAATGATATCAAAATATTAATTATTATACATCGGACAATCCTTAACCATACCTAACAATTTAATTAGAAGTCAATTAGAACTAAAATGTCCCACATTACAATAATAACAATGGCTCATTAAATATTCAAAACAAAAACAGTGTGAAGGCAAATATTAAATCTAGCTAAACATTATTTTGTACAACTCTTCAATAATCATGTAACTCACTCTTATCTCCGTCCATTCTCTGCTTCATCTTTTGTCTCTCCATGAACTCCTTTTGTCTCCTCTCGATTTCCTTAGCCATGATTGCAGCCTCTTTCTTCATTCTAAAATATTCACATATGAAATTTTTGGTTTTGTACGATAAACTAAAGATCACAGACAACATTTCTCGAAAAGTAAGATAAGTTAAATAAAAAAATTCACTCAGGTATAATAACTTTATAGGTAGAATTGCTTGAAATTATTGCCTAAGTTTAGGTGGAGAAAGAAATTGACTTGATAATTAAAGAGTGTTTAATTAAATCAAATTCACATGTGTAATTTTGGACAAAAAATGCCTGAATTTCATCAGCATCTTTGATATGGCTAAGAATCATAAATTTAGTAATAACTAATAAATAAGATATTATGTAAATACTGACGCCTCCGCTTCCTCCAATTGTTTCTTCCTCGCAGCCTCCGCCCGCCTCTGTTCGTCCGCGAGCCGCTGCTGTCTCGCTTGCTCCTCGGCTCTCCGTCTCTCCTCCGTCTCCGCTACTTTACGCGCCAACTCGAGTTTTTTCTGTAAACAATTTGTACATAGGTTCTTTATTGAAATACAAGTAAAATACTTTGAAGAATTAGATCTGTATTTTTATGTATGAACAATATTTTTAGTCATATCATTGATGTGAGAGATGTGTACGAACTTGCGAGTCGAGATGACCCAGTGATTAAAAAGCGTGAATCTTAACCGATGATTGCGGGTTCAAAGTCAGCCAAGCACCACTGAATTTTCACGTGCTTAATTTGCATTTATAATCCATTACGTGCTCAGCGGTGAGAGAAAACATCGCGAGAAAACCTGCATCTCACAAATTTCATAGAAATTCTGCCACACGTGTACTCCACCAACCCGCATTGGAACAGCGTGGCGGAATATGTGCAAACCTTCTCCTCAAAGGGAGAGGAGGCCTTTAGCCCATCATTTACAGGCAGTTGTTGTTATATATATATATGTTGAGTAAAGAGACGTAGCGTCAGTACCCGCTCGGCCTCGCGCTGGCGCTCGAGCTTGCCGAGGTCTGCGTGCGCCTGCCTCTCGCGGCGCTCGCGCGCGGCGGCCTGCAGCAGCGCGCGCCGCTCGCGCTCGGCCGCGCCGCGCGCCGCCGCCGCCGCCGCCATCTTCTCCTCGCGCCGCCTGAGACACCTCACCGTTACTCGTTACTCTTCGACATGCTTATATTTACACATACTCGTTACTCGTTACTCTTCGACATACTTATATTTACACATACTCGTTACTCGTTACTCTCTGACATTCTTATATTTACACACTCCAATTGAGTTATCATTACATTTTTTAATAATAGTTGAAAATAAAATCGACACCCCACCGTTACTCGTTACTCTTCGAGATACTTATATTTCGATGCTCCAATTGAGTTATCGTTACATTTCTTAATAATAATTGAAAATAAAATGCTGCATAATAAAAGATTTTTTTTTTTTATGATATAGTTTGGCGGACGAGCATATGGGCCACCTGATGGTAAGTGTTCACCATCGCCCATAGACAATGACGCTGTAAGAATTATTAACTATTCCTTACATCGTCAATATGCCACCAACCTTGGGAATTAAGGATGTTATGTCCCTTGTGCCTGTAGTTACACCGGCTCACTCGCCCTTCAGACCAGAAAACAACAATACTGAGTACTGTTATTTGGCGAAAGAATAACTGATGAGTGGGTGGTACCTACCCAGACGGGCTTGCACAATCCCCTACCACCAAGTTTATTTAGAAATTTGTCAATAAATATTTGTTGAAAAAAAAAGAAACCACAAAGCTAATTAACTAAACCAAAAACAATCAAATTATTCTTTTTTTTTATATAATAGGCATACTAATTTAAAAAAAAAAATTTTTTTTAATTATCTCACTTTTTCTGCAACTCTCTCTTTGCTTCGAGAAGCGCTTCTTTTTTACTTCTGGCATCCTCCTTCTCTCTCGTCTGGGTCTCCTCTGCTTCTCTCGCTCTATTGATGGCACTTAGTTTCGAAGTCGACGACGGAATTTTTGTTGAAGACATGACGTTTGCACGTGGCTTCGTTGCAGAACTCGATACCTGTAATGTTTTATATAGAATATCAACTCTTTAATTTAGAGGTAGGAATACAAGAAAAAAAAAAATTCCCGTAAATCTTGGACTGAGACAGTAGCAAGTTATCGGATCTGCTATCTAGAAATGCTAAGTAAGTAAAGTAAAAAAGTAATAAAGTAACAGCTAGTAAATTTCCCACTGCTGAGATAAGGCCTCCTCATCCATTAAGGACAGGGTTTGGAACATATTCCACCACGCTGTTCCAATGCGGGTTGGTGGAATGTGGCAGAATTTCGATGAAATTAGACACACGCAGGTTTCCTCACGATGCTTTCCTTCACCGTCGAGCTTGAGATGAATTATAACACAAATTAAGCAAATATATAGAGTGGTGCTTCCCTGGGTTTGAACCCGCAATCATCGGTTAATATGCATGCGTTGTATCTACTGGGCCATCTCAGCTTAGTAAGTGCGCCTTACGTAAAACTGACTTGTAAATTGGTTTTGTTTTTTTTTTTTTTTACAGGAGAGAAAGGAACATATATATTATAGATTTATTATAACAATCAACAATAGTTTCATATTTTTTGTTATTATATGTAGACTTGTCAAACATTTATATACTTGATATAGAGAAATGTTATAACTGTACAATATAGCTTACTTGTGTTACTTTCCCGTTGAAGATCATACTGTTCATCTTAGTCAATGTCTCGGCGGAGAGAATAACTTTGGATACTTTGTCCGGAGGCGTTTGCTCTGTGTTATCCTCCTGAAAAAAAAAAAAATAACAATTATTATAATTTTATTAATTCTAACTAATTTATCTATATTAATATCATAAATATAAAAGTAACTCTGCCTGTCTGTCTGTCACATTTTTTTTTTTGCCCAACTGCTGAACCAAATTTGATGAAATTTGGTATGAAGCCAACTTGAACTCCAAGAAAGGATGTTTAGTATAAGTTTTTTGGTGGTAGGGCTTTGTGCAAGCCCGTCTGGGCAGGTACCACCCAATCACCAGTTATTCTACCACCAAATAACAGTACTCAGTATTGTTGTGTTCCAGTTTGAAGGGTGAGTGAGCCAGTGTAACTACAGGCACAAGGGACATAACATCTTAGTTCCCAAGGTTGGTGGCGCATTGACGATGTAAGGAATTGTTAATATTTCTTACAACGTCATTGTCTATGGGTGATGGTGACCACTTACAATCAGGTGGCCCATATGCTCGTCCGCCAACCTATTCCATAAAAAAAACAAAAACAAGGAAATACTGTTTGCGCACACACACGGCAGAGTTTTTACGGACTACATTATTATTATCACATATCACATAATATATCAGTGTAATAATATACAACTTCGTGCATTGAGTCTATTTAACTTTTCATACCTTTTTAGCCATGGCTCTTGTCTTCGTTCTGGTCACTCGGGTAGCCATTTCTTCAAACTGCTGCACTTTTTCTTTAACAGCCGATCTGATATTTATATATACCAGTTTAATTAATCATTTCTTTTTATGGAGAAACTTTTATGCTTAATTTTATAACTTATACATAAATGTAACCAACAGTATCTTTCTTACAGCTTTTTGGAACCCACCCACATTGATTTCATGGAGAGGAAATTATAACTTTGTGAGGAAAATGTTTATTTCACATATTTCATATGAAAGAAAACTCATTACTACTTTAATTGACCTGACTTGGCTGAGATTCACATTTTGTAGACATAGTATGTGTACAACTGCTAAACTAACAGTAACTCGTGTAACATACACACATATATCTTTGTGTACATGATACTCACGTGGGTTGCGGCAGTGGTGGTATTTTGGGGGGAGTCTGGACTTCTATACTGTCACTGTCATCCGTTAGTAACGAGTTATCCTCCGTTACATTTGTTACTTTTGGATCTGGGAAAAGAAATATAGTTTGTAAATTTTTGCAAGTTACTACTACTATTTGCAGACAAATGTATAGTTATTAGCATGAAATGCTTTTACTCAGGATTTTGTCTTAAATAAATAATAAATAAATAAATATGAGACATCATCACATACATTACTCTGATCCCAATGTAAGTAGCTAAAGCACTTGTGTTATGGAAAATCAGAAGTAACAACGGCACCACAAACACCCAGACCCAAGACAACATAGAAAACTAATGATAATCTATATCGACTCGGCCGGGAATCGAACCCGGGACCTCGGCGTGGCGTACCCATGAAAACCGGTGTACACACCACTCGACCACGGAGGTAGTCGTCTTGTATTGTACATGTAAATATTGCTTACATTAATATCAATAATCAATCAATCACTTATACGACCAGTAACAATACTGTGTAACAAAAAAAACTCTCATAAAGCATAGTTTTAGAATGGCCAACTAAGATTGTGCATATTTTAATCGTTTACCTTTATCAATGACAACTGTAGCATCCATAATTGCATTTGTCTGTGGTTTGTCCAAAACTACCGTCTGATTACATGTTTCCAACACAACTGTTTCGTTCATTTGACACTGGAATAAATAATAAATTAGTTATCAAATAATAGTCATCATGAAAAATTACTCTGATGATGGAAATAATGTTATAAATTGTAAATATAAAAGAAAAAAAAAGTAAAGTAACAGCCTGTACATTTCCCACTACTAGGATAAGGCCTCCACTTCCATTAAGGAGAGGGTTTGGAACATATTTCCACCACGCTGTTCCAATGCGGGTTGGTGGAATACACATGTTGCAGAATTTCTATGAAAGTCGTCACATGCACGTTTCCTCACGATGTTTTCCTTCACCGCAGAGCACGAGATGAATTATAAAGACAAATTAAGCACATGAAACAGCGGTGGTTGGGGGTTTGAACCCGTAATCATCGGTTAAGATGCACGCGTTCTAACCACTGGGCCATCTCGACTTATAATGCCAAGTTAATTCTATTTAACTGCGCAACATATGTATATTATAGAATACAATGTTGAGTGCAAACCCAAATGTACTCTATTCTCTCACTTTCATAATCCGCAACCAACGACAAAAAGAGACAAGTCACTCTCTTAGGTAGAGGATTGGAAACAAATTTCAGGCTTTGTGTTAATTAACACTTGATTTTGGAATTTAATTAGGCATATTATTAGAATTGAGTATATCATTCAGAAACAATTATTGTATTATATTACCAACTTTATAGCAAAAGCTATATTGAGACATTAAGATATTGTCTTGTATGCATACCTTTCAAGAATATATTTATAAAAACTTTTTTTTTTTTTTTTTTTTTTTTTTTTTATGGAATAGGTGGCAAACGAGCAGGAGGCTCACCTGATGGAAAGTGACTACCACCGCCCATGGACATCTGCAACACCAGGGGGCTTGCAGATGCGTTGCCGGCCTTTGAGAAAGGAGTACGCTCTTTTCTTGAAGGTTCCCATGTCGTATCGGTTCGGAAAAACCGCCGGCGACAGCTGGTTCCACAGAGTGGTTGTGCGAGGCAGAAAATGTCTAAGAAATCGCGCTGTTGTGGATTTTCGGACATCAAGATGGTGCGGGTGAAACTTAGAATTTTGACGAGATGTCCGAAGGTGAAATTCAGCAGCCGGGATTAATCCGAACAATTCCTCGGAACATTCCCCGTGAAAAATTCGGTAGAAGATGCAGAGTGATCCAACATCTCTACGCAAAGCCAAAGGATCAAGGAGATCGGAAAGGGCTTGATCGTCGATAACTCGAGCCGCTCTACGTTGGATGCGGTCAAATGGAAGGAGCTGGTACTGGGGAGCACCCGCCCAGAGGTGAGAGCAGTACTCCATGTGAGGCCGAATTTGCGCCTTGTAAAGTTTTAGGCGATGGGCCGACGTGAAGTACTGTCTCGCCTTGCTGAGCACACCGAGCTTCTTTGAAGCCAATTTGGCTTTGCCTTCCAATTGACCGCGGAACTGAACGAGGCTCGATATATCAACGCCAAGTATTCCGATACTACCTGTAGCGGCTATCGGGATGTTCTCAAATCGTGGAGATACGACAAATGGTGTTTTTTTAGCGGTTAACGCGCAAACTTGCGTCTTTTTGGGGTTGAAATGGACTAAATTTAGCCGGCCCCAGTTCGAGACTTCGTTTAACGAAGACTCGATTTCAGACACAAGTTTGTTCCGGTTCTCTTCGACGTTTTCCCGAGAAATATTAGCGCGGCCGGTGTATAAGGTGTCAACGGTACTGTCGTCTGCATAGCAATGAATGTTCCCGATTTGCAACAAATCATTGATATGCAGAAGAAACAGAGTGGGTGATAGAACGCAGCCTTGTGGAACACCAGCATTGACGAATTTTAATTCAGAGCATGCACCGTCGACAACGACCTTGATGCTCCGATCTGCCAAAAAGCTGGTAATCCAATTGCATAATTTCCCGGGAAGCCCATAAGAAGGAAGCTTCGAAAGAAGCGCTTTGTGCCATACACGATCGAAGGCCTTCGCTATGTCCAAGCTGGCTGCTAATGCCTCCCCCTTGCTCTCAACTGCTTCAGCCCACCTGTGAGTAAGGTAAACTAGAAGATCACCGGCTGAGCGACCCCGACGGAAACCGTACTGGCGGTCACTAATCAGCTGATTCTCCTCTAGGTACCGCAGGAGCTGGCAGTTAATAAGGGACTCCATTATCTTGGAGAGCAAGGAGGTGATGGCTATAGGCCTATAATTGGACGGATCTGAGCGGTTGCCTTTTTTAGGGATCGGATGCACCAAAGCAGTCTTCCAGGAGTTCGGGACGACGCCTAATGCGTAGGATTGCCGGAAAAGACGCGTTAAGACCGGTGCCAACTCGGGAGCACATGTCCGTAGCACGATTGGAGGGATGCCATCGGGTCCACTCGACTTGTGAATGTCCAAGGAAAGAAGTGCTTTCCGAACTGCACTTTGCCGAAATTTAACCTCCGGCATCGTCGTATCACATCGCGGGATTGATGGAGGTGACTTTCCTTGGTCATCCAGAGCCGAGTTCGACGCGAAGAGAGACCCTAAAAGATCGGCCTTCTCCTTCGCGGTATGGGCCAATGACTCACCGTCCCTGTGCAAAGATGGAAAAGAAGGCTGACAGAAATTCCCTAGGACAGCCTTAGCGAGAGACCAGAATTCACGTGTTCCTGATGGGAAGCGCACCAGTCTCTCGCCAATTCTGCCAATGTACTTCGACTTCGCCTCAGCTATCACGTTTTTGAAGGACCTGGAGGCAGAGTTATATTCCTTTCTGAATGTGCTGGTGTTTGTATCACGAGACGCCGATGCGTTAGCCCAGTCTTGGTAGCGTTCCCATTTTCGGCGTGAAGCCGTCTTACAGAGGCGACCAAACCAGGGCTGGGACTTGCCACCAATGGGCACCGCAGAATATGGAATGAAAAGTTCCATACCCTGAAGCACCACATCGGCGACAGAGTCAGCAACAACGCTCGGATCATCCATCGAGAAACAAACTCGCCCCCATGGGTAAGATGCAAAGAAAGACCGCATCCCATCCCAATCTGCTGACTTGTAGTGCCACACGCGACGACAGCCCGCGAAACGAGGTCGTGAGTATCGTGTAACTGGCACTGTACTCCTGACGAGACAGTGGTCCGACGAGCCCAGAGGGGGATCGACGACAATCTTATAGCCGTCCGGATGCGAAGTCAGCAGAAGGTCCAACAGGGAAGGTGTATGATCCTCCACGTCCGGTATTCGCGTTGGCGAGGTGACCAGTTGTGTCAAATCATAAGCCAAAGCGAAGTCGAGAACAGATCTACCCGCATGATCAGTGGTGCGTGATCCAAGCCACTCTGTATGATGAGCATTGAAATCGCCCAGAATAATGATCTCTGCGGATGGAGTCTGCTGCAGCACGGAATCTGTAGCCAATTGGACGTGCTCAACCAGTCGGTCGGTTTCGGCATTACCGCTATGGGACCTATAAAGGCACGCGTAGATTCGCGGATGGTCGTCGCAGTCTACGCGCAGCCAGATAATTGATAGGTCCTGCCCTTCAAGGCTGCCGAGGCGTCGAGAGCAGATATCATCTCTGACGTAAACGCACACCCCAGCTCGTGGCACAAAAGTATGCTCCAATTTGTACCCGGGGTAAGAGAGAAAAGACGTATCGGCAGGAGAAGATATCTGGGTCTCGGTAAGAAAGAGCAAGGCCGGCTTCGCCGTCTCAAGGTGAAAGTGAACGGCATTCAAGTTGGAGTTGAGTCCCCTTATGTTGCAGAAGTCCACAGCGAGTGTGGTAGGGGTTGCCTTATGATGCCTGCTCCGCTTGCCCCGAACAGTGGCGAGCGCAAAATTGCCCCCCCCAGAATTCGGAGGGCAGCCTGGGCATCCCTGCTCAGGCGGTGTACGTCCTGAGTATGGATGCCCAGAGAGGGATTCTCCATCGCAGTCGCTGATGGTACCCTCCTGGGGTAATGTCACCAAATTCTGCACAACCATGTTTTGGGGGGAGAGGGATCGGGCCTCCGGAACTCTCACTTACCGGACGAAACGCGGTAGCATAGCTACCACTTCACGCCGATTTTAAGTGAGAGAGTGGTACTTCCCCGGGCGTGCCGGCCCATTCGACTGCAACCGAGAGGTATGCAGTGTGGCACTACCACTTAAACTACATTGATTTTAGAGATAGAAGTAATTACAATAAAGGACAAACATTTGTTTAATTTGTATAGATAAGAAAATACACTCACCACATTTTTGGGTGTAACCGGAGCATGGTTATACACACCATTGGGAAGAACGACAGTTTTATCCATATCATTGGATATCACAACCGTTGCATTCATCGCTACACCGATCACTTTCGTTTTATCCAAGTTTATATTATCTGTTTCATCAGTCACTGGCTCTGTATTTTTATTTATTTCATTTGTTTGCTTTTGCGCAGTTTCATTTTCTAATTTTTTGGTCAGATTATCTTGTAATTTAAGTTTACTGTCATTTGTCTTTTTGATCATTGGCAGTACTGGTGAATGGACTTCCGGCTGTGATATCCTTTCTTCCTTTGGAGATATTATTTCTGGTTGCGGTTGAGCTTCTTCAGTTTTTTCAGGTTCTTTTTCACTGGAAGTAAATATATTTTCATTATTAGGACTAAGCTTGGTGAGTTTAATAGTATTTACTGGATTATTCAAAGTGATGACATAAAAAAAATGAAGAATTCCATGTCAAATTCGGGCTATGACCCATGACTCAAAAACTGGCGCAGCATGATGGAAATAGCTCCAAAATTTATCTCAAAGAGAGAGTAAAAAATTTCTCTAGTCGAGATTCATTTACAGTGTTTATTTTACTATTGAGAAAAAAATTATTACATTCACAAACACAGCACTGTGTATAATCATTAATCAACATTGATATATTCTGGATAATTTCACAGGCTTGAATTCACTTTGAAAGAATGTTAACTGATACATATAAATACCATACAAAACATTTAACTTTGAATAAATTGCGTTTCCCATTATCCTTCACGCTATTACACATGCTGAGGACAGTCGTTTCAAACAGAAAAAGAGGCTCCATGGAACATGAGACTATACTTACGCTGGCTTCTGGATTCGTCGAGTGCGTTTCGTCCTTGGTTTTTCAGCCGGTGAAGCTGAAACTGAAAATAAGAGAAGACATTAATTATTATTTTTTTTAAATATGAGACAACATCACATACATTACTCTGATCCCAATGTAAGTCGCTAAAGCACTTGTGTTATGGTCTATGGATAATCAGAAGTAACGAAGGTACCACAAACACCCATACCCAAGACGACATAGAAAACTAATGAACCTTCTACATCGACTCGGCCGGGAATCGAACCCGGGACCTCAGAGTGGCGTACACACCACTCGACCGCAGAGGTCGTCAAAAAATAGAAACTTTGTATTGTATTTATTTAATAATATAAACCGACATACCTGTTTCATTCTGTACTGGAGTTTCGATTTCTTTTTCAGTGTCAGTTACTGCTGGCTCGGCTCCCTACAATAATATTAAATATAGAATCAGTAGTGGTTTTTTACATATTTATATTTAAGCTACTAAACAAAACTGTTTAATTTTTAGAACATAATATGACCATCAAGTGAACTATTGGCACATCTTTAATCTATATTAATATTGCTGTGTTAGCGATAAGGCCGCCTCTTGTACATATTTCATCTAACCGTGTATATGTGATTTATTTACTTGGTGTACAATAAAGAGTATTTATTATTATTATAAATGTGAAAGTAACTTTATCTGTCTGTCTGTCTGTCGCTCTTTCACAACCAAATCACAGATCTGAATTTGATGAAATTTGGTATGAAGCAAACGTGAACTCCAATATAGGGCATAAGCTACTTTTTTTGCCTGACACATGACAACCAACAACCTAAAACGCGAGAGAAGCCACGGGCGACTACTAGTTAAAATTAAATTAAAATTAAGATCACATAATGTATATTAAATTATTAGATAATAAAAAAGCGTGGAGTTAATACCTGTTGACTTCCAAGCAGGATACATTAATTGAAATAATTGTATTTAATTAACATGACGTTATATTTTTTAAATGTTAAAAAAGAGTAACTACTGAGTGTCTTGCCGGTTCTTCTCGGTAGAATCTACTTTCTGAACCGGTGGTAGCTTCACTTAATTGTAAAATGACGATTCAAAAGTGCTTATAAAAAAGCCTACTTGAATAAAGTTTATTTTGATTTTGATATTCACCTTTTTGGCTCTAGTGCGCTTCGGTCGAACTTCCGCAGGCTGAGTCTCTTCGGAGTCGGTCTGCTTCGTGGACCGGGAGCTCGCTCGTGTTGATCGGCTTGAGGCTGCAAAACAAATAATACATTAAACAAATTGCTTGTTGCTTGACTGTCTTTAAGACTGTCTAACATTATTATTAAGGATTACTTTTTAAATTATGAAATAATTTAAAATTAATTATACAGGTAAAATAGAATAATTTTATATCATACAGATAATCTTTAACTTACAAATAAACTTTACATCCAAAATAACAACACAATAATACTTAATACGTTAGAGCAAGTGGCGACGCCTGTCTGTCTGGCTGTCTCGTAATTATATGTAATCTCGTATTCACTTGGTGGTAGGGCTTTGTGCAAGCAGGGTAGGTACCACCCACTCATCAGTTATTCTACCGCCAAATAACAGTACTCAGTATTGTTGTGTTCCGGTTTGAAGGGTGAGTGAGCCAGTGTAACTACAGGCACAAGGGACATAGCATCTTAGTTCCCAAGGCTGGTGGCACATTGACGATGTAAGGAATAGTTAATATTTCTTCCAGCGTCATTGTCTATGGGTGCCGGTGACCACTTACCATCAGGTGGCCCATATGCTCGTTCGCCAACCTATACCATAAAAATATATATATATATATATATATAATTCATACCAGGTTGTGAGGGCAGCGTGTCTGTCTGTTTGCGCGTTCGCGTAGTTCTTCGTCTCCCTGAAGTTTCTTCCTCTGGGACCTCCTCTGGTTTCTCTTTAGGTACAGCTTTACGCGGTTCTACAGTAATATATTAGTGGCGTTGACTCAGTAATCAATAAAGGAAATAACATGATATTAAATCTTAAATAGTAAGAAACTTGGTAGTTGGTTTTAAAAGGATGCAAAGTGTATGTATATATAAATTATCAAATTTAATAAAAATTAAAATATATATACATATACGCTTAAATATTATGATTTAGAGTCAAAAAAACACATTATCATTTGTTTCACTCAATAGTAATAGTCCAGAAGTGAATACAATAACCCGTCAATCTTTCTATTTTTAGTACTAACTTTTTGTACTTAGGTTGTTCTAAGTACCTCACATGCTATGCTCCATTTGTAGCTCAATGGAGCTTTTCTTAGGGGCCGAGTTCTGACCTCGACCCCACCAATTCCCCTTGTTACTTTGTATGGCAGCACGAGTCATTTCTAATCCTAACGTAACTATGGAATCCAAATTCCTAATACAAAGTATGGCAGCACAAGTCATTTCTAATCCTAAAGTAGCTATGGAATCCAAATTCCTAATACAAAGTATGGCAGCACAAGTCATTTCTAATCCTAACGTAGCTATGGAATCCAAATTCCTAATACAAAGTATGGCAGCACAAGTCATTTCTAATCCTAACATAACTATGGAATCCAAATTCCTTAGTTATAAAAGTAATAGTTGCACTAACTGGGCACGGGGGCGAAGGGCGGCGGCATGGCTAGCTCGTCCTTGTCAACTTCTCGTTTAACCTCCACATTCAGCGGCAAGCATTCCATGTCCATCGGCTCGGGTGGCAGGGATATCTTCTCCTGTTTAACTGTAAATTTTGATGTGATGCATTAAACATGCAATTCACTCATAATTCAATGATACAAATTAAATACAACCAACAAACATTAACAACAATAGCCTGTAATTTTCCAACTGCAGGGTTAAGGCCTCCTCTCACTTGGAGGAGAAGTTTTGGAACATATTCAACCACTCTGTTACAATGTGGGCAAGTGGAATACACATGTAGCAGCAGTATTTGAATAACATTTGACACATGCAGGTTTCCTTACGATGTTAGTCATCGGTTAAGATGCACTCGTTCTAACCACTGGGCCATCAATTAAATCCAAGTAAATATTTAAATTTTAATGATGAAAAAGTAACTATTGAATATTCTTGCTGAGTATCCTTTATACCAATTTTGATTGTGTGCATCTTTTACACTTGATGATTTACAAGTGTTTAAGAGCCTACTTGGATAAAGTATTTATTTTTTAAATTGATGATTTCAAACAGAATAGTCAAAAACCTACCTGTGGCATTATATCAAGACAAAGAAGAAGACATTTTAACTACCTTGTACAAGTTGAATTGGTTCAGCATTTTCTTTGTCATCCTCTTTCCCCCGACGACGGCTTCTACCAGACTTGTCAATTGAGTCTTCTCGACGAAGTTTCTGAGTGAGGTTTACATTCACCTGTTAAAACATTTATTAAAATAGTTACACCGTCAACTTGTCGCAAAACACATAAAATTAGCATCAGTTAACATACAGTACAACAGGTATAGTACGACACAAATTAGATGTAGCATCAGAAAATGCAATGGAATGAAATTAAAACCATTTACTGCCAATTTACACAACCAATAGAAATAGCTTCCTATCGCGCCATTCGACGCTATTCGTAGCTATAGATCAGATCACGCGTCAGAGAAAGCAAGTGCATGTAAATCAACGCATCATATTGACGAATATATTAGGTCATAATATGATAATACAAGTTATTACGATTGTGCAAAGATCATATTTCCATGAGAAATAAATATTGATAATTTGGAATAGCATACTGAATTCGGATGTGATCGGTTTTACGAATTTTGCCGATGCGACATCAAGTTGTGTCGTACTAAACCATAAAAATGGTATGTCTTCCAAGATGTAAACAACAGATTTGAGAATAAAAGTAGGCAGATTGAGTTATTGTTTTTATTTCAAAGTACTTTTAATCAATTCTAAAGGGGATATGTGAGCTTCTATTGGGTACATTTTGATTTATATTCATTGCTACTTAGTAAAAATAATATTAATATATAAAAAATTATTCCAAACCTGTTTACTAATAATGCTCTGTGCCTTAACTGATGCATTTCTTTTCTGTCGTTTATCTTGTTCAGGGCTCTCCATACCATCCACTTCATTTTTGCTACGTTTCTTGGAGCCTCTACGTTCATTACTTTCCGTTGATGTACGATCATCGTTTGATTTAGAGCTCGAGGATCGTTTTGATTTTTCTTCTAATGCCTTCACTGAATCATCTAAACAAGTACATAGTAGAAGTAATAATATTTCTATTTCCAATTATTTTTAATATTTTTAACAAAAATTTAATTATTATTTGGAAGAATGATTTACATTCCTTTCAGATAATAATAAAAAAAAAAAAATTCTATGTAATGATATATATGTTTTGATTGTGTGATTAACTATAGATAATATAAAAAATCATCTAAATGTTTCAGCATTTGCTTGTTTGTATTCTTAAGGATGAGTATTTTTTATGAATATTTAGTAATATTATTCAAAAAAAGTTAAGTTCCTTATAATTGTTTTAGTTTTAATAATTTTGTCAATTTTTTTGTTAATGTTATGTTTAGAATTGTTTTAATTTTTGACCTTTATCAAGCTTTTCCTCTTAGGTACCTTATTCATACAGAATAACAATTAAAATTACAATAAAAAATAATTTAATTTTGTTTGTGTTGTATGTTGGAATGAGACTTATATTATTTTACATTTAAAATTCGTTTCGTAAATTCTTTAATTTCCCTATTTTATTGAAACCAATTGACGTTATACATTTGTTAGACACCTTAACTGATCAATTTTGAAATATTGGAACATATGTTATTTTATAAATATTACAATTTTAAATGTGTAATTTTAATAAACATTAATAATAAGTAATAAGAATGTAGACAATAGTGATACGTACCATCGTCTTCATTTATACTCTGAAGGGTTGTTAGAGCGCTTTTATCTTTTTGAGTCTTGTCCCGCGTTCTGCCTTTGCCATTTTGAAATTCTTCTTCAAACTTATCAAAACACAGGAACGCGGCCTGGAAACGAATTTATAGCACTCATTTAAACACGAATCACACTTTTTAACACACTTATGCACTATATATCTCGATTAATTGATGAAAAATATCGCGGGAATAAAATTTCAAGCTGTAGGATGTTCGTATTTATAATTAAAATTGAACATTGTTACTATATTACCTTAAGATCATCATTAAAGTTTTTTGTAAAAGCATTCGATATTTCACAGATTTTGGGAAGCAATTCATTAAAAATTGACATAATTGGAAAAAGGACTTCACTTTCATAAAAGTTTTATAAATTTGACAAACGCTCTAAAACACTACACAATCGAAAACCGTTTGAAATTGAAAAACATAAGTACCAACATTACCAACGTAATGTAAATGTTGGCTTTGGTTGCGTTCATTGAAATGACAGATAACATAACATATTGATAAACTCCATCAAGCCGTACTTAAAAATAAAGAAAAATGTTATGGTTGGAATAAATAATACAACACTGTTCTTTTTAATTAAATGCATTCGAATAATTAATTAAACTTGCATATTCAGGACGAATTAATTTAAAGGTTATTCGATAGATGTCGCTTTACATACCAAGCTCATTTTAATTTTTGTTACGTTATATTCTGTTCGTTGATTTCAATTTTATTTTATTCATTATGTGTACAGGCTTATTTTTGTTAATGTAAGCAATAATCGTTAATCCAAACTAAAACTGGGTCAATTACATATAACATAAATTATAAAATTATTTGACATATGTATATATGTACACTTATTATTTTGACTACTGTTTAAAAATAATCATTTTTAAGAATTATGATTAATTCTTGAAATATTGAATAACTGCATATTACAATTATTATTAGTATTAAAGTCGAATCCATTCATAGGTACGTTAGTATATTACTTCTATGATTTTAGATCATCATTTTTCATTAGGTAAATGAATTATTATCCAATTGGTAAAAAAATATCCATAAGCAATACTTTATTTTTTATATGAATAATTTTTATTAATTAAAAAATAAATAATAAGTACTAACACTTTATACTTGACACAAAACACCATCAAATCGCCGTAAAATCTGTCTCTGTACAATTGTATAACCGGTAAGCTGGCTTGTCGGTCAAACCTGTAATCGGCGCATGCCTAATCATAACAAATATATTATTGAGAATCATTAATAGGTTATTTGACTGTTTTTTAAAATCCATTTTATATTATTTGGTAGAAGTTAAGGAACCCAGAAAAAGTTGTGTTTTTTATTTGTAGTCGGTACATATTTGCCGAAAAATATCATATTAAAAATTCCATATTTAAAAAGCGCGCAAAAACGCTACTTGAACAATATAGCGCTGCAAAGGGGTCGGTGACGTTACTTTCCTGTATTTGAATCTGTGGTACGTATAGTAGAAAACCAAAGTTTACAAGAAAGTGACTTCATCATAAGCCCGACCAATCAGGAGCGTTTTGTGACACGTGTAGCAGCACTGTTAAGACGCGTCGTATTGAAACAAGATTAGTCCTGAAAAGGACTGTTTTTCGCGTCGTCGTTGAAACAAGTTTAGTCCTGAAAAGGACTGTTTTTTTTGCGTCGTAATGAAACAAGATTAGTCCTGAAAAGGACTGTTTTTCAAGTCGTATCGAAACAAGATTAGTCCTGAAAAGGACTGTTTTTCAAGTCGTATCGAAACAAGATTAGTCCTGAAAAGGACTGTTTTTCAAGTCGTATCGAAACAAGATTAGTCCTGAAAAGGACTGTTTTTAGATTCGTTTATCTTCATATCTTCATCTTTCTTCAACACTTCACTACACAACACATGGCGAGTCGACACGGCGATCTTCAGTGCAGTCGTCCTCTCTCCGCGCGGCGCTCGAACGAAATGGCTGACGCGACGTGCGGGGGCGATATTTATAACATCGCGGCAGCGAGTACGCGACCCAGCATGAGGCGCGCGAAGCTCGGCGCGTGACGTCAGCGTGTGCGAGCAAGACGAAACGACATCCTCCGTCTCTTTTATTTCTTGTTATTTCTTTATACTGTTTTTTGATTGGTTAATTTATTTTGTATTTTTTGTATATATATCGGTGTAATTTTTCATTAAATCATTCCTTCGACCACTCATCAAGAGTTTTATTCAAGAGCCTCAACTCTCCTCTAAAGTGGTGACCCCGGACAAGAGCACTCTGAAGAAATAATACTATCGAAGAAGAAGAATCTCTGCCCAGCTACCTACAAAAAATTTCTGCTGGAACGAATCCCTGCTCGACGGATCCCTGCTCGACGAATCCCTGCCCGACGTGAATCCCTGTTCGACACCATGGAAGACAACAAGCAAGCTCTGCCACAAGCCTTCGCAAGCACCCCAGAAGTATCGAGTATTGCGCTGTCAATGCGAATACCACCATTCTGGCGCGAAAACCCACGGCTGTGGTACCTCAGCTTCGAAGCCGCAACGGAGGAATTGAAGAGGAGCCAGGCTCAACTCACACAGATGGTCCTCGTACAATTAGAAAAGGCGGATATCGAACAAATATCCGATATCCTATTCAACGTCTCGAAGGAACAGCAATACCAGGCCATCAAGGAGCGACTCATCTCCGTCTACGAGGAATCTGACAGCCGTCAGTTCCAAAAACTTCTCGCCGAGATGGAGCTAGGCGATCAAAAACCCACACAGCTACTCAGACGCATGCGAAATCTCGCTAGAGACAAGGTCTCGGACTCAACGCTGCGTATGATGTGGACCAAACTCCTACCAGCACACGTCCGGTCTGTCCTAGCCGTCAGCGAAACCTTCAGCTCAAAAACGACACTCGAAGAGCTCGCACTCCTCGCCGACAAGATGATGGAACAGACACAAGAGGTCGCCGCCGTCTCCACGCAACCATCTACAATACAATCGCCGATGCTATCAACCAATCAAGCCGACACACAATTTCTTTTAAACGAAATCCGAAAATTATCTCTCGAAATCGCCGAGTTAAAAGCAAGACCGAATACAAGACCGCCATACAACTATCACCGTCAACGTTTCCGGTCCCGCCAACGAAGCTCGTCCCGATCCCGCACACGTGAAGAATCATCATCATCACCCTACTGTTACTACCACCGTCGTTTCGGTAGTCAAGCGAGGCGCTGCACAACACCATGCAGCTATAAAAAAGAAGCTTCGTTAAACTAGAAAGAACGTTGGCTGCGGCGGAATCCGGCGTTCCTACTACATCATACCGCCTATTCGTAACAGACAAGAAGACGAAACTATCCTTCTTAGTAGATACTGGGGCTAACATATCCGTTCTACCAAGAAGACAAGGCCAGAAAACAACGCCGTTACCATTCAAACTGTACGCTGCGAACAACACGACAATATCAACATATGGCGAAAAAACACTCGAACTCGATCTCAACCTACGACGTCCGTACAAATGGAAATTCATCGTTGCTGACGTGTCAAAGCCTATACTAGGAGCCGATTTTCTAAACCACCATCAATTGATCGTAGATTTAAAAAATCGAAGATTGATTGACGCCGTCACAAATCTCAAGATCAACGCTCCTATAACATCAACAGACACGCCGACAGTCCGCAGTATAGATATCCGCAACGCCTACCACGAAATATTAGCAGAGTTTCCCGGCACTACGCGACTAACTGCGATGCAACTACAACCGAAGATTAACGTCGAACATTACATCGAGACACAAGGCCCGCCTATACATTGTCGCGCTCGACCGATCCCGCCACATCGATATGAAAAAGTCAAGAAAGAGTTCGAAAACATGATTCAACAAGGACTCTGCAGACCGAGTAAAAGCCCATGGTCATCGCCACTGCACATCGTTCCTAAGAAAAACGGTGACATACGAGTATGCGGCGATTACCGGAGACTCAACGCGATTACAAAACCCGATCGCTATCCGGTACCGCGAGTCAAGGACTTTACGTATCATCTCTGCGGGAAAACAATATTTTCAACGATCGATCTCAACCGAGCATACCAACAACTAAGCGTAAGGGAAGAAGACATCGAGAAAACCGCCATTATAACACCAATGGGTTTATTCGAATTTCCCCGAATGTGTCCCGGATTAAAAAACGCCGGACAGACATTCCAACGTTTTATACATCAAGTACTTCGAGGATTAGACTACGTGTTTCCATTCATCGACGACGTACTCATCGCTTCAAACAATGAAACCGAACATCGAGAACATCTCCGAACAGTTTTACGAAGACTCGAAGAGAATGGAATCACTATCAACCCCGCCAAATGCAACCTAGGCCAGTCTGAAGTCAAATTCCTCGGGTACATCGTTTCTAAAGAGGGAATTAAACCGCCTGAAGAAAAAGTAAAAGCAATAGTCGACTATCTTAACCGAAAACAATAGAAGAGTTAAGAAGATTTCTCGGTATGCTTAACTTCTACCGTGACCACATACCGAACGCAGCTACACTACAAGCTCCGTTAAACTCATACCGTATCGAAACAAGATTAGTCCTGAAAAGGACTGTTTTTCAAGTCGTATCGAAACAAGATTAGTCCTGAAAAGGACTGTTTTTAGATTCGTTTATCTTCATATCTTCATCTTTCTTCAACACTTCACTACACAACACATGGCGAGTCGACACGGCGATCTTCAGTGCAGTCGTCCTCTCTCCGCGCGGCGCTCGAACGAAATGGCTGACGCGACGTGCGGGGGCGATATTTATAACATCGCGGCAGCGAGTACGCGACCCAGCATGAGGCGCGCGAAGCTCGGCGCGTGACGTCAGCGTGTGCGAGCAAGACGAAACGACATCCTCCGTCTCTTTTATTTCTTGTTATTTCTTTATACTGTTTTTTGATTGGTTAATTTATTTTGTATTTTTTGTATATATATCGGTGTAATTTTTCATTAAATCATTCCTTCGACCACTCATCAAGAGTTTTATTCAAGAGCCTCAACTCTCCTCTAAACACGTGACAATCGTTTGAAAAAATGCATTTTAATTTATGGATTTTTGAATAAATTAAGTATTATTTTCAACTTTCGTTAGCAAATAATCATTTTTAAATTCATAATATACACTGATTACAAAAATGCACAGTTTATTTTTCGCATTGTCAAATAGCCTATTCATAAATGATTCGAATAATAGAGTAATAAGTATAGATAGGACCCTAGATAACTTACTACTCCATCACACTACTAATTTAAAGACAAAGTCTAATTTATTTTTAAAATAAGACAAAACTTTTTTTAAATATAAAATAAACTTTCATTGTTTCGTCGCCTTCATAATTGAACCACCAATTGGAAGAGGGGTATAAATCCAAAAAAATAGGAACGGAGATGATAAAAATAACTTCATAACTTTTTGCTTTCAACTTATAAACTTATAGGACATAAATGATTATTAAGAAAATATCATCATCATCATCATCAGCCCGTTTTTGTCCACTGCTGGATATAGGCCTCTCCAAGCGCACGCCACTGTGGTCTTTCTCCGGCTACTCGCATCCAGCTCAGCCAGCTCAGCCAGCTCAGCCAAGAAAATATCAATCCTGATATATTCACCACTTATAATTAAAACACGCTTGTACATACGTTGATAATTACTAGTCCTCGATTGTTTTGTGTATTGTTTTCTTACTCTATGTTACGCCAGAGTTCTTAGTCAAGTTAAAACACCAGAGTGCAGACAAATTAAAAAAAAAATAAAACTTTTTTTTTCATTGAAGTATTTGCGTGCGCTAACATGAAATTAAGAAATCTATACACAGCTATTGTGGCAAAAGTTGCAGTTACTCGTTATGTAACTTATAATTAAAAAGTGTATAATTTGTTGGGAAAACTGTTCGATTTTATTTATGGTATAGGTTGGCGGACGATCATATGAGCCACCTGATGGTACGTGGTCACCATCGCTAGATTAGATGAGTACCTAGTCACAGTCGAGTCTGGATGAATAATAATGGTCACACAACTCATAAAGTTCAAAGTTATTACATTGTTTAATTCAACTGACCTAAGATCCCTTTACTGTGTAAATACTTTATTATTATTATTTTTTTATGTTATAGGTTGGCGGGCGAGCATATGGGCCACCTGATGGTAAGTGGTAACCATCACCCATAGACAATGACGCTGTAAGAAATATTAACTATTCCTTACATTCTCAATGTGCCACCAGCCTTGGGAACTAAAATGTTGTGTCCCTTGTGCCTGTAGTTACACTGGCTCACTCACCCTTCAAACCGGAACACAACAATACTGAGTACTGTTATTGGTACCTACCCAGACGGGCTTGCACAAACAAGTTATAATTTTCAGCACCAAGTTATAATTTTCAATTTGCAGTAATCAGGTTATAGTACAGGGTACTATTGTTTGTAATCTGGAAAAGTCTATACGTACTGTCTTTTTATAATGTAGGCACCTACTTAAAGTACCCGTGAACTCGTAAAATACAATTCGTAAAATATCTAATAACAATAGAAAGTCAAAGTTTTTTACTATCAACTTATATAATCTTTATATTACGTCTTTATTATTTACTTACTGATTTTTTTGAACTAAGCAATACAATTAAATCAGTATTGCACCCAATGACGTAGCTAGGTGAGGAAGGGCCCTGGTGCATAGAAAAATAATTAGGCCTTCACCCTCTCTTTCCCATCCCTCTTTAACTGATAATTATCTTTTACATTTACAGATATCAAATAAGAAATCTTGTGCGCAGGGTCGTGATTTTCTAGCTTCAGAAGCTAGAATATCACGGTTTGGTTTAGAGGGCCCCCTGAACTCCGGGGCCCTTGTGAACCGCACCACCTGGCCCTAAAGCAACGCCACAGATTGCACCCGTGCAAAGTCGGGGCGGGTCGCTAGTACTTAATATCGTGATGACCCAGAAGTGTTTTATACTATAGGTAGGTTATTATGCTACTGTTAAATTTATCTCATCGAAAAACGGTTAGAACGTGCGGTTGTATATTTATCAACGGCTGTCAGGTTAGCTGGTTACCGGAAATATCGTTTCGCGCTATGTCGTCTGTATTCAAATATTTATGTAGGTTGTGGGATGATTTGAAATCTGAGTTTTCACGAAAAACCTAGATATTAATATTAATCTTAAATTTAGGTTACATCAAATATTTCGATACTCAATAGCTTTCAGTTTATTAGAAACAGCCTAGGGGTAAGTCTGGGAAGTCGAGGTCAATATCGAGTATCGTCTTAAAAGTAATCAAGTAGGTAACAATAATCTCTGAAACTATAAGACGTTGAGTGAGGAACGATCTTATATTTTTACTGTCATAACGCTCTATTGGATCGTAAAACTTTATGAAAATTTTATTACACCTCTTAAAATTGCTTTGCCGTCGAAGAAATTACGATTGACGACGCACCCTAAGTAAACGAAAATGAAAACATTTACAGTGTAAATCGAAACGTACCGACTTTCGCAGCGTGGCGCCATCTTGAAATTTTTATACAATTTAAAATGGCGCGACATAAATTGCTCGCATGACGTTATAAAAGCAATCGTGAGTGTTTACTACGACAAGGTTTTATCGTGGCTGTAGTTGCAAGGGTGTGGGACCGTTGACAGTTTGGTATGTGAGGTCATCGTTCCGAAATGAAATGCAATAAAAAGACTTGCAGGCTGAAATTCTATAAGGAAATAAGTACAGTTAGCGACTAAGCGGCGTATTTTAAAATAATGATTAGCTAGATTTAAATGAGTTTAATACTTAATTAAGAAACTGATTCATGATTTTTTGTGTTATTTTTTTAATTGAGAACTTAATGCATTTTATTTATTTATGATTAAGAAACAGTAAACGTATAAAAAATATAATAGGTCATAAAATAAAAATCACCAATTAAAAACTATGACATTAATTAAAAAAAAAAAAAATTAATGATAAAAAAATAAATATTAAATTCTAATGAGGTATCATTACGTTTTTTTTTTTTTTTAATTTTACCAGACTACAATAATTAAATACAGATTGATAAAGTCTGGTCTACGTAGTTCAAGAATTTAAAAATCGTATTAGATTTTTTTTTTTAGTTGTTTAATATTACGCTGACTGTACAAAGGCGTCACAGGGTCGTCCAAATATCGAACCAAACCACCCCATAACGCCGAGATGCCAAACTGTCACTAGAATTGTAAATTCGAAATGCTTAGTTTGTAGTCGAATACTGTCTCCAAGTTGATATAAATCGTTACAATAAAATATATCCATATTAAGATCGTTTTCAAAAATCGTCTTAATTTTAAAAATATATTTGAAACAAACTGTTTTTAAGTGCTCAGTCCAAACTGTTTTACAAAAGACTGTCGTTAAATGAAAAGTATGCATAATAAAAAAAAACAAATGAAGCTTAGTATTTTATGTGAAATCAGTCATGAAATGGGGCTGTTTTTTTATTGGCTGTTAGCCAATATTCCGCATAAAGGTTACACATGCTTATAAACAATGATATTGTAAGAGGTTTACAGGCATATCTGAATTTCTCAAACTTCTTCAAAATTTAAATTTCGAACGCATTATCACCGTAGTGACGATTTCATCTTACATATAAATAAAAGTAAGCATACTAATCATGCCATCCTCACTTACATTCTTAGTTAAACCTCTTTTGTCCTCAAAGACATAGAGTAATTCTTCACCACAAACCTAGACCTTCATTTATCTGTTCCGTGTTTTCGCTGGTCATTGCCTCATAAATTGAAATTAAACGGGGATGATCAGTAACAACACTTTCTCTGCTTTCCGATGAGCTATCTATCTTCTTAGAAGATGTTCTCTGATCACAAGACATCGATAGTATATCATAGGTAACGGTGGAAGAGGACTTTGGTCTGATGACTTGTGATGTATCATGTAATCTTTCCGAATTCGCATGTGAAACTGATATCTAAAATTGATCGTGAATCTCCCTCATCATACCATTCATACGTGTGATTGCCGCAAAGTAGTATGTTTTTTGTTAGATGAGTACCTAGTCACAGTCGGGTCTGGCTGAATAATAATGGTCACACAACTCATAAAGTTCAAATTTATTACAGTGTTTAATTCAACTGACCAAAGATTCCTTTACTGTGTAAATACTTTATTATTATTATTATTTTATGTTATAGGTTGGCGGGCAAGCATATGGGCCACCTGATGGTAAGTGATAACCATCACCCATAGACAATGACGCTGTAAGAAATATTAACTATTCCTTACATCGTCAATGTGCCACCAACCTTGGGAATTAAGATGTTATTTCCCTTGTGCCTGTAGTTACACTGGCTCACTCACCCTTCAAACCGGAACACAACAATACTGAGTACTGCTATTTGGCGGTAGAATAACTGATGAGTGGGTGGTACCTACCCAGACGGGCTTGCACAAAGCTCTACCACCAAGTAAAATATATATATAATAATAAGTGTAATAAAATATAAATAAATAAACAAAATGAATTATTGATTTATCGGTTGACATTTAATTTATCTTGTCAAGTCTTAAAGTAATTTAAAAAAAAAAAATTAATATGACGAAATTTCAATCATAGCTTAAATTATAAATAAAAGCAAGGTAGGTTTTTACGGTAGAAAGCAGAATAGATCCATAGTGTTGGAATCACAATCAACCGTATAAATGATACATATAATTGCTTCCGACTATACGTAGGCGTCACGCGGTCGCCTATTTATTGAACGAGTTTCGGGAGCGATGCCAAACATTTGACGGAGACTCTAAGGAGAAATAATGTATTTAAATAGATTTCTGACTTGAATTTCAAAGAGAGCTGAAGAAAAAAACGTATTTACCTCCGCCATTTTGAATTTATGATGACGTCACAACACCCCATTCCTTCAATTTAAAGTCACTTCTTCCAAATGTAAAATTCAAATCAATTTATGGAACGTGAAGTTTGAAAATGGAACAATGGAATAACTTTCATATTTCAAATTTAACCGTCGAAATAATACGATTTCTGAAGGAAATGCACTAGATTGATAGACAATAGTGTTTTCATATATTTTGTGTACAGTGTGATACCAGGCTTAAGACTAAATTACTTGACTACTAGTGCATTGTAAATGTGATGTGGTAAACCCTTCTTCCGCAGACTGTTACCAACCTTGGTGTCTTAGACGTAGTCTCTTTTTTGCTTATATACATATTATACGCGAACAAATTCAGACGGTCTTTTATGAAGACTTATTTTTCTTTATTATGTTTATTTATTAAATAAAGATTCTGTGTGCCCAAATACAATACAATTAATAAATAAAAATAATCCACTCGATATCACTAAGTACTCCATTGGTATGCCCTTCAAATATATAAATTCTTTTTTTTTTAAATTGTGCCTTCGCTTTGCGTCGAGAGGGCACAGATTATTTCGCCAATGTCATAGGCGATGACCCTTCAAATATAATAATAATTGTTGTCAGTGTCATATTTGACACTAAATTCGAGTTCAAGGTCGAACTTAGCTTCGAAAGATTCGAACTTATTCTTACCCAGGATTCATTGTTAGTAAAGATTATTCGTTGTCAATTAAAATTTAATATTATTTAAAGTAAAATAGGATAATAATTAATAATTGAATTTTGTGACGTATATCTGATTTTTACTAATCATTTTTGGCAGAATAATTACGATTTGGCGTGTGATCGAATAATGTCTAATTTCAAATTTGTGCATAAAATCTTTGATATTCCGGCTTACCAATCAAATATCTATAGGAATCCTTTGATAGCATATAAGCGAAGATATATTGTCTATAGTTTTTAGAAGCAAATGAGATTTTTTTTTCAAATAAAAATATAATATAGTCTTAACTCCAACTCCTGTAAGAGCGCAACGAAACGCTGGAATTTCTTCATAAAGGGTTCCACTACAAGTGCAGTAGTGATGTTTGAAGAATATCGATAAATTTTGTTTAATCTGTACCTGTTTGTCATTAAGTTGTTAGTCTATTTTTATTTTGAGTTAATCGTAGTAAGAAGTAAGTCGGGTCAGAATATGTAAATAAAATAAGTTACTTTTTACATTTCTATTTATGTAAGCTCCAGTGCACGAGTTTTACTCGCTTTTGTTTGTTATGAGTTTATTTATTATCTGTTGTTTATAACTTCATACATAATGCACAATGCTTTAATGTATACCGCACTAAAGCTGGCTGAATTTTTTTGGTTGAAAGAATCATAAAAAACTTTCCGGTAATTGGGAAAAATGCGAATGTGAAATGCTACATTTTATGGTAAATTTTCGCAAACGTTATAAACCTATTATCTTATGAGATTTTAGCTTTATCGAATTTTATATTGAACATTTTTCTTTTTTTTTTAATTCCTAATATCTAAAGTTAATAATTTCGAGATATTTACCATGTTCTTTATAAAACAACTTAAGTAAACTTTAGTAATAAAAATAACCATGTTAATTTAAAATTCCTAATATCTTTTGAATGGAATATACGGTTTGAAAAATGTAAAAATTGATCTACAGGTATGGAATCAATTTTGAATACAATTTAATTTATTTGGTTAAGGATTAAAAAAAAGAAATGACACTATTTATATGACTTATTGTAAGTTCTATGAATTGAAACAGTCTTGAAAACAATATGATTCATTTTGATAAGTATTTAAACAGAAGTATGAAATTTGTTCACACATTGTACACTGTGTTAAAAATAATTGATATAATTATGTAGTTTTTAAGGTGGTCTTCCTTTACTTAAATTTTATCGATAATAAAAAAGTGAATGAAAAAACAATCTACATCACTAGAACAGCACAGGAATGGATCTCATAAATAAAATATAGGTCGTGACACCTGACTGTTCTCAGGATGTGCATAGCGGACCAAATATACATTCACGTTATTTTCAACTATATCCTATAAATGACGTTAGACTAAAAGTTGGTGTTAACGTTGGCTATGAATTGGTACACATTGGCTGTGTTGGCCAAAATAGTGTTGGATTGTGTGTTTAAAAGTTACGATTGAAACTTTATTGAGTAATAAATTCTAAATATCTATATTTCTTTGATTATATAAGAATTTTCCGCGCACCTTATATTTTATAATTTGTGATTTATATTGATAACATCAATAAATAATAAAATATAAAATTATTTTGTTTGTTTATTACTCAGGTCCATAAAATAGTTGGATGGAATGTTTCAGGCGTTAAAGTAATCATCTAAATTATTGTTATGATTACTCCAGAACTTTTCAACAACACAAGGCAAAATACAAATCGGTATTCAATATATAAGCGTTTTACTTTTAGACACATCAATATGTGTCAAAAAGTAAACCCCGTTCGGAAAGATAAATCCTATGTGTCCCTTGTGCCTGTAGATACACAGGGTCAATCTTCAAATAGGAACACAAATATACTAAGGATTGCTTTTTGGCGGTAGAATTAGTGGGGAGCACCTACCCAGATAAAGAAGCGATTCTCATACTAATTAAGTGCCTAAAATGTACCACTGGTTTGGAAATAAATATCATAGACCTATATGTACCTGAAATGCTTACAATGTATAAATTTCCCACTACCGGGCTAAGACGTCCTTTCCCTTTTTGAGCAGAAGGTTTTTGAACATATTCCACCATGCTGTTCCAATGCGAGTTGGTTTAATACACATGTGGCAGAATTTCTTCCTGTTTCCTCACGATGTTTTCCTTCAACCGCTGAGAACGAGATGAATTATAAACACAAATTAAGCACATGAATATCCAGTGGTGTCTGGGTTTGATCCCGCAATCATCGGTTAAGATGCACGCGTTCTAACCACTGGGCCATCTCAACTCTATAACCACTCACCATAATTTTGCCTATTAGCCCGACAACCGACCTAAGCCATGAATAAATACTAGGATTTGTTTATACTTCAATACATAAACATTACAGTACTGGGTTCTTAAACGAATAATACATTAATATATCAAAGAAGATAAGTAGATATTGTTTACAGGAATAGTTTTTAAGAAACAAAAAGGTCGACTAACATAAATTCGTCGAGAAACTTAGCCAAGATCTCGCCGGGACACGCGATAGTTTCGTGTTCGGACCCTTCAAATCCGGATTGTACCAGCGCTAACTTCGAGATATCCTTTTTAGCGTGAAAGAAGACTTAGTTCCACTTACATTTGGTAACTACACTTACTTAAGTACGGTATTAAAACTACTAAGATCTCGTTCGCATTTATTTGATACGATACGCTGGTTCTGTAAAAATGTCCGAACATGTCCTAAAGATTTTTCTTATTATCATCTCTTATATCAATCGCTAACATGTTTCTTTGGTTAGACGGCATTTAAACCGATAATTGCATTTTTTAATGTTTCAGAGAGAACGAGCAAACGAGCAGAAGGCTCACATGTTTTACTTGGAAAGTGATGGCTACCGCCAATGGACATTGTATCACCAGTGGACGTTGCAGGTGCGTTGCCGGCCTTTAACTAAGGAGGATGCTTTTTTCTTGAAGGTTCCCAAGTAATATCGGTGTGGTTACCACAGGGTTTCCACCAACCCGCATTGCTTCCACCAATCCGCATTGGAACAGCGTGGTGGAATATGTTCCAAACCTTCTCCTCAAAGGGAGAGGAGGCCTTTAGCCCAGCAGTGGGAATTTACAGGCTGTTGTTGTTGTTGTTGTTGTTACCACAGGGTGGTTGAAGGAGGCAAAAAATGTCTTAAAAACCGCGCTGTGGATTTTCGGACATCAAATTATTCTAACATAAGCAAACGCCATATAATTTCTACGTCTTATAGCGAATTTCTTTCCCGCGCCTCACAGTAGAACTGGCCGAAATGGTAACGTAAGAAAAAGCGTTATGTTTTAGGCGACCTTTCCCTCACTATCCTAACCGCTCTGTCTCTTTCTATCATTTCGTACAAAATTATTTAAGTTATTTTTTGTTCACACGGGATTTTAAATAAAAGTAAATAATCTAATACGTACTACGAAAACAATTACATTTCAACTGGATATCATACGACATTTTTTTTAAATTAGTTCTTAAGTATAATGTAATAATCCAGTTTCATACTTTGTATTGATTATATTTAATAAAGAATGTTAAATATACATTTTCTAAGTATAAAATGTACAGTATATATATGTATATATAAATAAACATCCCAGAGAACACAGAAATAAAAAGTAACACGTACAAAATATAATCTTTTAACCATAAACACAAAATATGTAACCTTTTTGTTTAATTTTCATAACAGGAGGGATGTGGTATTTTTTAGATAAGCTGGACCCCAGTTCCGAACAATTAAATCCAACCGCTTATAACTCTGACAACTGTACCGTCAGCAACGACATTGTGAGAAAGGTATTATTTTAACAAAACTATACAATTTTTATCTTTGTATATTTTTAGTTAGTTGTTATGTTTTAGATTATCACTTTGTGTATGGATATATGTGTATGGATGTAATCCGTACCTGAGGCAAATAAATGTTAAAATAGAAAATAATAAAAAAATACATCTGACTTTTTAAAATTTATTTTATTGTTTAATAATTTTAAGTTAATGCTTGAGTTTATTTATTTAAAATGTTCTTATTTTCATATTTTAATAGATATTATTAAATGTTGTTATTAATAATTGCTATTTTATAAATCTTTCACAGATGAAACAAATCCACTTCTGTAAAAACAAAATATGTTCCAAAGCCTCTCGTTAATGGGAGAAGAGGCTTTCGCCCAGTAGTGGGAAATTTACAGGCTGGCTTACTTTACTTTTAAAAACAAAATGGATTACAATCATACTAGAAATGCTTCACCTGGAAAATATTAAAACAATAAAAATATGTTTTATGCTGTCTGTACATTGTAAAGAATTAATTTCATACGTAAAAAGTAAAACGTCCAAGGATTATAAGTATTATAAGCAGCCGATTAAAGCAGGCGTCAAAAATCTACCTTCCAAAGAGATTTGAGGTACAGACTGTAAAGGGGAGATTTTGTTCTGTTGGAACATTTACTTTATGATCTCAAAACAATTCAGAGATTTTAATTTATATTACAAGGGATGATGAGAACTGTAAAAAAAGAATAATCAAAATTGGTTGGCGTGATTTTGAGTTATTTATCCATTTGTCGCACACATGCATAACGCAAATTTAAGACTTATATAATTTTCATATGGATACCATCATCAGAATTGGATCAAATTAAAATGGTCGTAGTACCATACATGGGAAGCACTAACTTTCAAACAAAAATAAAATCAAAATCGGTTCACCCCGGGATGAGGTAAAATAAAAAAAAAATATAGACGAATTGATAACTTCTGAACTTTTGAAGTCGGTTAAAAAGTATTTTAAGTAAATGAAGTGACGTTATGACGGCTGAACATAGTGTAGTAGTTTAATTATGATTGAGAAGAAATCGTAGAAGTAAAACCTTTTTGCTTTGAAACTTTTTACAAATATTATTTGATGTTTATTAAATGTCTATTGCATTTTTATTATCATGTTAAATCTATATTTAAGTAACGAAAGGTTGTTTTTATAATGCCTAACTGAAAAAATCTAGTTTCGAAAAAGGTTTTATATTTAATATTATTAAATGAGACGTGCTTCATATTAAATCATTTAAATTTAGAACATTGTCTTAAATTCCATGTTCTTTTTTTTTTAATTTTTAAATATACAAAGTTTCTGGGATAAAAGTCTTTAGGTATTATGTGACTTAAGCTGTGTCTACATTCCCTGACAGTCATAGTCTTTTATATATATGAGGATTTGAGAGACTTTTTTTACTCTATTTTTATGCTTGAAACATATCACTTGAACCTTATAATAATATAGCTTACTGTTTCATTTGACAAAGATAACAAATTATTGTATAAAAAATACATAGCCTTAAAGCAGCCACCTCATCCTCGCTCTTGACATTTAGACATTCGTGACACTGCCAATGCGCTGCCAGCTGTGGAGCTTAAGTTCTCTCTTCTGTAATTATACTGGCTTACTCAACCTTCACACAGCTCTTCTGTAATAAATTCGAAAGTATTAAACAACTTATGTAGATAGATTTTGTATATCATTATCTTTACATAGTATAAAACATAGTCGCTTTTTTTCTGTCCCTATGTCCTTTTGTACGCTTAAATCTTTAAAGTACGCAACAGATTTTGATGCGGTTTTTTTATAGATAGTGTGATTCAAGGGGAAGGTTGTGTATATAATACATGAACAATATAGTAAAGAAACACTGATAATTTTAGAAGTTTGCAATGTGATGTCGTAAATAAACAAATTCTGTACTATATTTAGTATTAGTATTGCACCCGTGCGAAGCCGGAACAGGTCGCTAGTATAGTATTAAACAAAGTCGCTTACCGCTGTCTGTCTGTCTACCCTGTGTATGCTTAGATCTTTATAATTACCCAAAGGATTTTGATGCGATATATAGAGTGATTAGAGAGGAAGGTTTTTATATACAATATATGGATAATATCATAATATAGTAAAGAAACAAGTAAAATTCTGTAGTATATTTAGTATCAGCATTACAGTCGTGCGAAGAGAGGGCGGGTCGCTAGTGCAATAAAACTACTCCATTTCTGAATATGTTGGTCAACCTATCATATCAGGTTTGGTGGTAGCAAATGTTTTCATTTACACATATGACTTTTTGGATTCTTCGGTCGACTAGTCAAAAGACTGTTACTTTTATTTACACAAAATAATGTGGTTTCTCTTTTTAAATATTTTGTACGTGATGGTTTCAAGCTCAAAACAATGTTCTTTTTTTAAATAATTAAATATATTTTTTAATCTTATCAGCTGCTTGATCAAGATTATGAAGCATACATCCAAATATACGGCCTCTTCTATTTAATTTCCACTACACATAAAGTTGTATATAATATTGTCATCAAATTCTTCTTTTGAACATTATATAACAGTACTGTTTAATATTAATTTAATCTTTGTAGCCTAATCATTTTTTATTAAAGCTAAACCCTACATAAACGTTGGGCGTTTTATTAAAATTTTCTCATCAAAGTCGTAACGAGAGATTCAATTACCTGTAATCTGTGTTATTAAGGAAATTGGCTTCTTCGACATTGATTTTAATAGTTTAAAAAAAAACTGAACATCTTTAACAAAAGATTATAGAGCCGCACCGTAAGAAAAAACTCTTCATAGAACACGATCGTAAAATATTAAAAAATATATTCGATACTGACTACTATGATTACATCATTTAAAGGATATATTCGTGTACGTATCAATATATCTTGTGACCTTACGTCTTGTGAAGTGAAGTTTTAATTTCTCATAGAATTGATGTTTTGTTTTTACGAGCCGAGATGGCCCAGTGAAAACCAAGCAAGCATCACTGACTTCTTATTTGCTTAATTAGTGTTTAAAATTCATCTTGTGCTTAGCGGTGAAGGAAAACATCGTGAGGAAACCGACATGTTACTCATTTCGACGAAATTCTGCCACATGTGTCACATCTATTATTATTGGCTTGACCGGAGGTTTTACTAGAACTTAGTAATCTGTGATCTTATGTCCAGCACCTAGATCGATGAATCGACAATTTTATTACATATACTTTACTATACTTTATAGTACAGCACATAGAGAAAATAAATACAACAAAAAATAATTACAACATGGGTCCAGCCTTAATAAAAGAGGCGTACAATTTTGGCAACCTTATCGCTACATAGCGATCTCTTCCAGACAACCAACGGTGTAGGTTAGGTTAGCTCATATATATAAAATAAAGCCTACTATTAAAATTATTTACAACACATAGTATAGATAAGTAAGTATAATAAGCAGTAGTGTTATAGATATAAAAATAAAATGTATAATTTGTTTGGTCTTTTAATCCTTCATCCGCTTTATAGAGACGTTATTCGGACAGCTGCGGGGATTGACACATTTCTCACACAACAAATACCTGGATCCATTATAACGAATCGTTATTTTTAACGTTGCGTATAATTTATATAACGTACGTTATTTATGTCATAGATAACGATTGCTGAAATACTCCACGTTGGACCTCTTTATTGAAAATAACCGTTTCGTCTATTTAGTTTAGTTTATGGGCAATCTCATTTATCGTAGCCAAGAATCCAATGGGTTAGTGGTAATGAGAGTACATTTTAAAAGGTATTCAATTATAGTGCATATCGTTTTGAAGTAAATTGTATCTGAAAATAAAAGTACGATATCAGTAAATTGATGTTAAATATGAGTACAGTAAGATGATGTTTGATTAACTTTTTCTTTCGTTTTTGTCGCTTATGCTTTGGTATAATTATGAAATACTAGTAATCGCCCGCGATTTTGGTTGTCATATGTATATTAGGCAAGAAAGTAGCCTATGTCCTTTCTTGGATTTCAAGTTTGCATCATACAAAATTTCATCAAATTCGGTTCAGCGGTTTGGACGTCAAAGAGCGACTGGCAGACAGACAGATAGTCAGAGTTACTTTCACATTTATAATATTAATATAGATAGTCCGGATTGCTATCTTTGTGTGCTCACTCACACACTCACAATCTGTAACAAAAGAAATCCCTGTGAGCTATCACGTTGAGGGTACGTAACGTACAAAGATACACGTATTGTGTAATAATTATGTGCACAAATACATGCACATAATCACCACACACATTCACAATCTCTCTGTCTCATGCAATGGGACAGCAAATAGGAAAGAGTTCAGTCGCAGTACCAATATTTCTCTTGTTTCCAACTTTCAGACTCCAGGATGTTAAGGCGAATTTTTCGCTAGAATAACTCTGTAATTCTATCGGCTCGCCTTAACTCGGGGTCACATCGGTCGTCGTCTATAAATCTCAAAACGATATACTAACATAACTCTTTTTTGTAATACTAGTAAACCCCCGCCTTTGATCGCGTTTTAGGGTTTGTTGTCATGTGTCAAGCAAAAAAGTAACATATGTCCTTTCTTGGAGTTTAAGTTTGGTTCATACCAAATTTTATCAAATTCAGTTTAGCTGTTTGGTCGTGAAAGAGAGGCACACAGACAGAGTTACTTTCACATTTATAATATTACTATAGATAGAACTGGCTTGTATTTTCAAATAATTGAACAAACATTGAGGTGTCATTAAATGTATACTTACTAATAACATAAATACGAAAGTATTCAACTTTTAACTCTTTATGACTTTACAATTGGATCAAATTTGATGAATTTTGATATGAGCTAAGCTTGAACTACACATTTAAAATAATATAACATTAAAAAAAAACTTCTGTCAATACACACTTTTCAAAAAGGACAACAAGCTCCAACTCCAAGGAAGATCTATCGCTGTTATTAAATAAGAAAAATCGCAAATCGCCACTTAAGAAAGTCACAGGCAACTGTGAGTCCGTGAATGTTTTTTAGTTTAATAAAAAATAATCAAATAAGTATGTACTTGTATTAATTTCATAATTAGAACCTACGACCGCCTGAACAATCAAGCGATCCCGTGGGCGAAAAATATTTCTTAAGCATAAAATATGTCTGATTGGTATTTTCAAATGGTATCAATGTGAACAAACTTAGATGTCTCATTATTCCACTATATTAAATACAATATATTTACAAAAAGAGAAATCAATTGTATAAATCCGATTAGTGTTACCGCCTCGGATCACGTCACGAATTATATCGATTTAACGTGAATCTATTTTATATTCCAAACTTCAAATATATATTCCAAACCGTGAATAATATATTACTATTGATGGTATTTCTCTGGAAAGATTTATTAAACGTTAAAGATTAAATGTAGTTTAATATTATTAAGCATCGGATTTGATAAGAAAATTTTTTCATTAGAAAATAAAATTATGATATTTTTGCATGAAATCTATATCATAGACTCCGACTCCGCAAAGACAATAAATCTTTCTTGGGCAAGGTATCCCCCAGGAAATTTAAGGAATATTTCTATAATAAAATTCCGCAGACATTTTTAACTTTGCCGTCTCGTAAATTCAAATCGTTTATAAAAAAATACATTGGTAAAAAGGCGTATTATTCGATACAAGATTTTGTAGATGATAAAAAAGCGTGAAATTAATACCTGTTGACTTCCAGGCAGGATATATTAATTTAAATAATTGTATTAACTAACATGACTGTATTTTTTTAAATGTTGAAAAAGAGTAACTACTGAGTTTCTTGCCAGTTCTTCTCGGTAGAATCAACTTTCCGAACCGGTGGTAGCTTCACTTAATTATTAAATGACGATTCAAAAGTGCTTGTAAAAGCCCACTTGAATAAAGTTTATTTTGATTTTGATTTTGAAAAGTAACTCTGCCCATCTATCTATCGCTCTTTCACAACTAAGCCACTCAACGGAATTTGATGAAAATTGGGATGAAGCAAACTAGAAATCCAAGAAAGGACATAGGCTACTTTTTTTGCCTAACACATGACAACCAACACCCTAAAATGTGGACAAAGCCGCGGGCGACTTCTAGTAATTCATAAATTGAGAACGAATTGAGTCAAATTTGAGTGGTGGTATTATTGTAAAGTTTAATTTAAAAGTTTCAGAACCAAAAAGGCTTCAGTACTGATACGCCTATTATATTCTTTTGACTTTCCTTTTTATGTATACAGCAGTGGGGGTTTATAGTAGGAAGTAATTATTTACTTATGATAATGTGCTTAATGTCTCTAATGTTGGTTTAAGTGATGAGTTTATTCCACCCAGGTCTGTCTTCAAGGTGAAGCGGGTGAAAAAATCGTTGATCAAGTCTTTGACTTTTCTTTGACCGATGGTCTTATACTTAGACATGGATGGACAATTTTTCGTATATCAGTGCGGCAGCCCAAAAGGTATCTTAAAATATTATTTAATTGGAGGGAAGATTCATAGACATTCATTCATCAACACTTATTGGGCGTTTGCTTTGATTACAACACGTTGCTTTAATGCGACTTATATAAGCGACACTTTTATGTTTCTTCACAGAACACCAGATTTGTGTTTGCTCAAGTTTAAGAATGCAATCATTGGTTGCAATGTTTAAGCAACCTTATGATGTTGGCAGATTTTTTTTTAATGGTATACATAGGTTGACGGACGAGCATGTGGGCCACCTGATGGTAAGTGGTCACCATTACCCATAGACAATGACGCTGTAAGAAATGTTAACTATTCCTTAAATCGTCAATGCGCCACTAACCTTGGGAACTAAGATATTATGTCCCTTGTGCCTGTAGTTTCACTGGCTCACTCATGGGTGGTACCTATCCAGGCGGGCTTGCACAAAGCCCTACCACAAAGTAAATTTTTATTTAAGTTAATTTTTTTTCAATTTTTATTATTTTGTACCCAAACATAACAATATATATTGCTATATAATATTTAAAAGAAGTCACCAACAATCCAAAACAGTTCAATCTATATATTAATATCTGTAGATCATAGTGAGCTTGTCGTTCTATCACGTGAATATATCTTCGTGTTATTAAAAAACTTTATCACATACGGCGGCCGAAATCCGGCTTACAACTGTCAAACTTAAATTGACTGTGTGAGAAGTTTGTTGTACTTTGACGCGATTGTGTATTAATTATTTTACTCGACGATTATAATCATGTGTGTGATTAAATTTTGTAAGAACGACCTTTTATAGTATTGATTTTGAAATTTAAAATAAGAACTCATGGATGTTTCGAATTTGAACTTGGAACGTTTTAAATTTTGTTTTTATTACCAGCAAAATACAGCTAGGCAATGTTTACAGGGCTTAACTATTTTTCAATATCTTAACACGACACTCACACTCTCACTTTGTAGCTTAGCCTCACATTGATTGTAATAAAATAAATAAATATGAGACAACATCACATACATTACTCTGATCCTAATGTAAGTAGCTGAAGCACTTGTGTTATGGAAATCAGAAGTAACGACGGTACCATAGACACCCAGACCCAAGACAACATAGAAGACTAATGGTAATCTACATCGACTCGGCCCGGAATCGAACCCGGGACCGGGAGTGGCGTACCCATAAAGACCGGCGTACACATTACTCGACCATGGAGGTCGAGGTCGTTCCATGTGTTAGAGACACAAACATAATCCACTTGGGGTTCTTTGTGTATGTTTGTCATCAACGCTCTTAAAGTATATAAAAAAGGAAATTTGGCTTAATCTAAAACTCTTTATTAATAAAACTTAATATTTGTGTGTCGGTCTTATAAGCGTGATGAAACTTTGATTAGTGTTTCTGAATGCCGAAGACAAACAAAAGACAGAAAACATGAATTTACATTTGTTTTTTTCTACTTTAATTTTGTTTAAACTTTTTATGTACACCATGCTTGTTTATATGAAACTAGCGACCCGCCCCGACTTCGCACGGGTGCTATACTGATTCCAAATGTGATACATAATTTGTTTATTTCAGATATCACATTAAAAACGTCTAAAATTGTCAGTGTTTCATTACTCCATGTCCATGTATTATATACAAAAACCATCCTCTCGAATCACGCTATCTATTAAAAACCGCATCAGAATTAGATGCGTAATTTCAAAGATCTAGATTCTAGGCTTAGGGGCAGATAGCGGTAAGCGACTTTGTTTTATACTATTGTAGACCCAGCTTCAAATGAACAGGAACATCAAATAATTAACAATATTTAATATGGTGTACAATAGTTATTTTTACAGTTTTCTTTACAATCATCCATTATCTTCCGTATTTAAAAGCAGATTAACAATTCCCATGTCAAATTTAATAATATTCTATTTCCACTTTTATTTATAAAAATGTCAAACCAAAAAGTATTCATTACATTTATATAATTCTGTGACAGAATATAGCTCAACAGCTAGAAGTTATATAACCTTTAATGATTACTTATAAATATTATATTTAAAATACTTTATAGGCTTACACTATGTAATGATGTTTTTGTCCTCGCGTAAATAATACACGTGACTTGGAAGCCGGGAGACATTGGTAGACAGTCAGTGGGACCAAATCCTCTTATGATTTCCCAACTTAAATTAACTATGTGGGAAAATCGTCTACTTTGAAGGGATCTCGTTTGAAATATATCTTTTTTTTTTAAGGTATACGTTGGAGGACGAGCTGATGGGCCACCTGGTGGTAATTGGTCACCATCACCCATAGACAATGACGTTGTAAGATATATTTACTATTCCTTACATCATCAATGTGTCATCAACCTTGGGAACTAAGTTGTTATGTCCCTTGTGCCTGCAGTTACACTGGCATCTATTTAAATTTAACAAGATTTGTACATGATTTTGTTTGATACTCTGTTTCGATGTGGTGTCATAAGGTCGCAGACCCGAAAGTCTCAGTGTCTCTGGTAGCCAAAATCAATCAAAATAAACTTTACTCAAGTAGGCTTTTACAAGCACTTTTGAATCGTCATTTTGCAATTAAGTGAAGCTACCATCGGTTCGGAAAGTAGATTCTACCGAGAAGAACCGGCGAGAAACTCAGTAGTAGGTAGTAGTACTCTTTTTCAACATTTAAAAAATACAAAGTTATGTTAGTTAATACAATTATTAAAATTAATATATCCTACTTGGAAGTCAACAGGAACGTAAAAAAACGTTATTGGGGTTTTCTGTTAAGAAAATTTTGGTAACAGTCTGGAGTATGGAATTTCGTATACTTACGAGGAATAATATTGTTGTATATCTAAAGCTGAACTCTGGTCTTGTTGGATAAATTTCTTATTCTGTAGGATTGAGGAAATAGTGAGAGTTACGGCATTTTTGTGTGCAATATGTGTACATTAACCCTATATAGATAGACTTAACGATACACATAAAGAACTGATCTTTATCTTCGAAAGCACCATTATTTAAGTTAAAGTAAAAATCCAATCATAAATATATATTTAGAAATGTTTGCCATTTTGGTCAAGCAAATGCGCCACTTGATGGTAAGAAGTCGAAGGTCCATAGGTATTTGTACTGTAAGAAATATTTATTGTTCCTTAGATCAGCAATTTTAAATAATGCTGTTTGGCGGTACCTACACCTATCCAGACGTGAGGCGAGATGGCCCAGTGGTTAGAACGCGTACATCTTAATCGACGATTACGAGTTTAAGCCCAGGCCAGTACCATTGAATATTCATGTGTTTAATTTATGTTTATAATTCATCTCGTTCTCAGCGGTGAAGGAAAACATCCTGAGGAAACCTGCATGTGTCAAACTTCATAGAAATTCTGCCACATGTGTATTCCACCAACCCGCATTGGAACAGCGTGGTGAAACCCTCTCCTTAATGGAAGAGGAGGCCTTAGCCTAGCAGAGGGAAATTTACATTACTTTACTTACTTACCCAGATGTGCACAAAACGCTACAGAAAAAAAGAAACTAGGAAAAAGTAAAAAAAAAGATATTAGATTTTAATAATATCATGTTTTTATATATGTCGTTGGAATTATGATACTTTAATAATAACGAAACAAATATTGACATCACATGGGCAAATAAGCTCGAGAAATAACCCAAAACATGTCATAGCCATTATATATATCGTTTTATCGGGTCGCTCGTTACGGCCCGATCACAATCGTCAACTTATAATGATAGAGGAAACTTTGTATTTGTCATTGAACGAAAATCGAAAATATTGTACGACGTACATTTATAAAGAAACACGAAATTCACAATACAAATGTTGAATTGAATGCAGATAAATCTGAAGCAGAACGGCTTATAACTCATATTTTAAATGCGAAACTCTGTATATCTATTTGTTGTTAGGGCATAGGCTACTTTTTGATACAAAAAAATAATAGACAACTATGATACATGTAGTATATTGTAATCTTCCCTGAAACGCACACTTTAATTGATATTGTTTTAGTAGTTTTTGATTAAAATCTTCAAACAAATAAAAAAGAGTCTTCTAATTTATTTGTTAGCAAATAAGGCGATTGGTGATAAGTTATCACCAGCGTCTATAGATATTGGCGTTTTAATAAATATTGTCTACTATATCGCCAATGTGCCACCAACCTTGGGAACTAAGATGTCCCTTGTGCCTGTAGTGACGCTTGTACCTGTGTATACTTCTAACAGTAATACAAGAATACTAAGTCTTGCTATTTATGGATACAATAAGTGATGATAGCATAGGACCTATCCGGATGGATTTGATAGGACCTGGAAGAAAATACTCAATGTCAAAATATTCTTTAAGCATCTGTATCGTTACGTTAATGGGTTAAATTAAATGTAAAGCAATCAGGAATCCGGATTGTAGATTCTAAGGACATAAACTATCAAGAAACTTAGTAGTTACTCTTTTTACGAGATCATGAAATATGTACCACCCATAATCATTTTCATATTTCAAACGATACAAAGACTCAGTAATTAGTTCAAAACCGCTTAAACGCTTTCCTTAGTTTGTGACTGAGTTTCTTAATAAGTAACTATGAACACCGGAATAAAAAATTGAATATCAAAACTCAAATTGAGATTTTACCCGGTATTAATCATGCAGGCATATTAAACATAACATAGATACAAAATAAAAATAAATAATACTGAAGACACGGACCACATATCTATCGAGATACAAAAAAAAGGAAAACAAAATCATTTTATACTTTGCTCTCCTTGTATCTTCGTTTAATTAGCTACAATCAGGTCATCTATTATTCTATCCCCAAATGGAAATAATAAGTATTCAATGAGGAAGTATAATTAAAGGCATCTTATATCTCGTATTTATATAGATTAATTATTCTTATAATCTGCGGTATAATGTCAGTTCCATTTGGCCATTTGCCGTCGTTCATTAAAACAAATCTGATATCCACCAGAGTTTAGAAAACGTCAAACAACAATAGCAGATACGAAATCGGCTACCGCTGAATTATACACAAACACCCGTACGCAAAACAGCAACGCAAATCTGAAAGGCCGGCAACGCACCTGCAAGCCCCCTGGTGTTGCAGATGTCCATGGGCGGTGGTAGTCACTTTCCATCAGGTGAGCCTCCTGCTCGTTTGCCACCTATGCCATAAAAAAGCATAGAAAACTAATGATTTTTTTCTACATCGACTCGGCCGGGAATCGGAGTCGGGAACTCGGAGTGGCGTACCCATGAAAACCAGTGTATGCACCACTCGACCACACAGGTCGTCAAATACCTATTTCTGAAACATGATACATAGGCATTAAGAGCAGTGTCGGGGAATAGGCTGCAAAACGACCTTTGACCAGTCGTGAGACAATCTTACTTTTACAACTTTATTGTCTTAAATCTATATTAGTTTTATTCTTTTTAAACCTGCATATTATAAAGCTTAAAATATAAATTACAAAAGATGTAAGATCAGATCAAATGCTTAATAAGAGCAATATTTGAAGCCAGCCAATTCTAATAGCAATTAAATTCGAGGAAACGTCGACAGTTTTCGAATGTGTATGTGCCTTGGGATTGTCGCAGTAATGTAGTTTGCCGGCAACTCTATCACTATCTACATTATAACAGACTTCAATAAAGGAGGTACTTTATTTGGATGTTGTATATAATATATTTTTTCTTGTGCGTGAGAGGTTTATCCGAAATGGTCCCGCCCAGTTTCGTAAAGATCTGATGACGCGTTTTGGAAAAAAGCGGAACTCTTCAATAAGTCCCGGTAATCAACAGCGATTAATGGTTTTTTGTTGCTACGACAGTTTACTAATTTATTTTTTAATAAGTGCCAAATTCAGTCGGTATTTACAAGACTTCTAGTAATTTAAATGTTGGAAAAGAGTAAATACTCAATTTCTTGTCGGGTCTTCTAAATATAATCTATATTCCGAACCGGGGGTAACTTTAGGTTTATTACAGTTTTGTATAATGATGATTCTAAAGTATTGAGTTGAGATAGGTCTAAATATCCTTAACAGCGCATAGTCCTGTAAACGATTCTAAAATGCTCAAGATGCTTGAATAATCCTTGACAGCCCATATATTTAATAAAGATTTAATTTATTTATGTATTCATAAAAATGTACTCGTACCTTCTAGTAGTCGAATTGTTTGTAACATAAAATTTAATCAGAAATTCGTAATAACTGTCCATGCTAAGGTTCGCTGTGAACCCTTTTCCTTTAATGAAGCCGGATTCAAATATAAATTGAGATGCATTTTTATCTAGTTACGAAGCTGAATGACGTCGATCCACTAAATTTGTAAGATCCAGATACATCGTCGTAAAATGCATCCAAATGTAAATATTTAAATTTTTAAGTAAAATTTTACTAAAGTGACCGCGCTGCTCAAAGACTTTAACGGTCAGGGTTACAAACTATGAGAATGTAGCGATTTCATTTTCTACATTAACTATAGAGGATATCGTAATTAATTATTGAAATAATATAATATTATTTTACTCAAATACCTACTTATCCTCCATTTGCTTAGGAATTGACTATTTTGATGATGTTAGTTATCATTTTAAATAGCATATGATAAGAATGCTTCTAGTAATAATCAAGTGTGTTTTTAATAAAAAAATAAATTATGTTTAGCGTTTTCTTACGCGATTCTTAATTCTTAGACATTTTTGTGGTAAAAAATAAAGACACTACACACACCTCAAATCACTAGTTGGCAAGTTAGTGCCAACTAATGGTTTGAGGTTTTAATTGGCAGAATATTTAATTGGCAAATATTTACACGATAAATTGTGTTTGCGTAGTTACTTGTGTGAATTCTTTATAAAATAATATTTATGATCTGTGTCTTAGTCTTTAACCTACCGAAAAAAGGAGATTACTATACTATTTAAATTCGAAAAAAATACAAGAATTACATCCTAAAAATTGAAAAAAGCCGCATGTTATATTTAAGGTTTTAAATTGTATTTATTTATTCACTCAGAGTTTCTATTGTTATATATATAAAACATTATAATTATTTAAGAATTTCAAATAAATTATATTTAAATATGTCTAATTAATCTCTCGTCACTTAAGGCACACACTCTAAGGTGATCCGAGTGATCGTTCCGTCGGTACAAATAAAAAAAAACTTACCGATCCAATTTCATTACCGGACTATTTTACGGCTGGAGGGTCCTTTTGATTATACAGAATGATTTTCAATATTACTTTAATGTTTGAAGTGAAATTTATTATATTTTTTTTAATATTTCAAAATTGGAGAGGTTGGTAAAAGTGCTCGTAACACCTAGGCGTCTTTGTTCGTCTGCCAACATCTTTAAATAGTATAAAACAAAGTCGCTTTTTGTGTCTCTTTGTACTCTTAAATCTTTAAAACTAGATAGTGTGATTCAAGGGGAGGGTTTATGTATATAATACATGAACAATATAGTAAAGAAATACTGATAATTTTAGAAGTTTGCAAAGTGATGTCGTAAATTAACTAATTCTTAGTATGAGTATTGCACCCGTGCGAAGCCGGGGCGGGTTGCTAGTACTTTATAAAAGAAAATAAGATTAAGTTTTTAAAAAATACGTTAGTATTATTCGTATCTACATATACCTTATATGACACGTAAAGTATGTTTAGTAAATAATTTCTCACTATATGTTTTTGAATAAAGAACAAAATATATAACTTGTAAATTAAATTTAAGAGCTTATATACTCTATACTTTTATTAATTCTTTATGAAATTTATTAGAGCCAGTGATAGATAGGTAAATTGTCAATTGGATGGTGAATTCTTTCTGCTCAGCCTGTGTCTACGACAAAGCCTGTATTAGGCATATATTATAAATACAATTTTATGCACTGTAAATGCACTTCGAATCACACTAAGTTCCTCCAGTTTCCTAACTTTAATTCCTTGTGCCTATATTTTTATCTTACTTGTCTTTCAAACAACAATACAACCTTAGATTATTTATATATCTAGAAAAAGTGTCACACTACAAAACTAACTGAAACAAACGAATCAACTTTATTGTGTTAGTGTGTAACAAATAAATGTTTGATACTATTTTTTCGACGCGGTCTCAAAACTGACAGGCTATCTCGACGATTTTTGTCCCAGTGATTATGGGACGATAGTTGCACGTTGAAGAACGGGTATGGACTTATTTTGAAGAGCTGTAGCCGTAGATGTGTAGAAAATTAAAGGTTAAAAAAAAAGTTTTAGAGAGCGGAAAAAAATTACTGGCCGGGTAGAGAGCTGTGCTTTGGCTGTATATAGAAGATATAAAAAAACAACGTAAAACGTACGAATAGACGTCAGTTTACAATGAAAGTAAATCGAAACGAGACCTGTTGTAGGTTTCGTAAGTTATATTAAAAACTATTGAATAAACGCTAAGTTTCGCAGACTACCCATTGGAATCAAAGAGTAAAACAATAGGGTATTAGTGGCTTAGTTGTGGCAGCCCTGGGTTATATCAAGTGCTACAAGCGAATCATACGCCATACAAATTCTAAGATTTTACAAGATGATTATAATTCGATAAGGTTCTAAATTGTTAGAATCTTTGAAAATCTTAGAAATTTTGAATGTAATTTAAATGATAAAAAAACGATCAATGTTCGTGACGTAATTATAATTGAAATTTCAACATATTTTTAAGCTATCATTTTCTTTAATTATTTTATATTTTGTCTTGATCATTTCATATTTAATTTTTAAATATTTTACTAAGTTGCCGATAATCTAGTGACTAAAGTTACAGATTCTTATGGTTCATATATTAAATAAATACATATTGGACAACATTACCAACATTACTCTAATCTCAATGCTAAACGCACTTGTGATATGGAAAATTAGAAGTAATGACGGCACCAAAAACACCCAAGACAACATAGAAAACTAATGATATTACTACATCGACTTGGCCGGGAATCGAACCCGGGACCTCGGATTGACATACCCATGAAAACCGTCGTTGCATGATGACGTCATCTCAGAAGCAATCAAATCTGTTGTACATTGGTTAATTTTATATATTATCATACGTAAATACTTGTATAGCATTTTTATATTTCAATGAAAACTTTCCTCTCGAGTATAAAACAAATGATGTCAGTCACATTGTATAAATTCTCGTTTTAGGTTAAATAACTTCTTGAAATTTTATAATAGGCTTAATAAACAAAGCTCTAGAGAATTTCGATTCTATAATTCAATTTAGGCAGCGCTCCTAGCGGTGGTCGAATTCAACTCGGAAGTTTGTTTTTGAAGTCCTTAATTACAACGTAACAAAAGTTATACATACTTTTATAATTACTCAATTATATAAAGTGTTACAGGGCAAAAGGCTTCTCTTCTCATAACAGAAAGCTACGCTAATACGCTGTTCTAGCTTGAATCGTTTTCAACCGACTTCCAAAAGGAGGAGGTTATCAATTCGTCTGTATTTTTTTTTTTTTTTTATGTTTGTTACCTCATAACTTTTTACTGGGTGGACCGATTTTGATAATTTTTTTTTTGTTTGAAAGGTAGTGCTTCCCGTGGGGTCCCATTTTTTTTTTATTTTTTTCCGATGATGGTATCCGTATGAAAACGACATAAGTCTTAAATTTGCATTATGTATGTGCGCGATAAATAGGTGAATAACTCAAAATTGGTTGGCACAATTTTGATGATTCTTTTAAAATTATAAAGGACATACTTTAAGGGTAGTTTGGTGAAAGTTTGGTAAGGTTCTGAGTATAGGATCCATGACAAATTAAGGGAACGGGAGGGAACGGAACAATTCTGAGGAGCACGTTAGCAATACTCGGTCGAATCTTTTATTTATGGGTTACTTGGATATTTAAATCATCTCCCGGAACGTGGTTATGTTCATGTAATTGTCATAATCGAATATTATAATTAACTAGCGACCCGCCCCGACTTCTCACGTTTGCAATACTGATACTAAATATACTACAGAATTTGTTTAGTTACGACAACACATTGCAAACTTCTAAAATTATCAGTGTTTCTTTAGTATGGTGTTCATTTATTATATACATAAACCTTCTCCTCGAATCACACTATCTATTAAAAAAAACCGCATCAAAATCCATTGCGTAGTTTTAAAGATATAGGGACAGAGAAAGCGACTTTGTATACTATGTATTGACGGAACTCCTAAACGGCTTACAGTTAGGGTGCGATTTGGGGCAGAATTTCTTACTGTCTTTAATCAAATTTTGTGTATATGATGTGATGTCATATGATGTACGAAATATAGTTGGTCTTTTTCAAAGTTTTTTTGCTGAGTTCGATTACAGCTCTTTCGAGGGATCCTTGTAGTTTACGCCGCGTGACGTATTAAATCCGCATTTTCGAAAGTCTATTTTTGCTTTATTCGCAAGTTTCCTTTGAAATTGTCCTCGAAGTAGTTTCTGACTCATATAAACGGAACGCTTAATCTATCCATATTAAAAAAAAATTAGTTAGTCAACATCAGCTTCACTTAAAATCAAAAAATAAATAAAATTTTAACAAAAAGAAAAACCGACTTCAAACAAAACACTATTTTAAAACAAATGAATATGCACGAAAAAGTAATAAAAATAATCGCGTATTCAACATATTTTTTAGAGTCTTCCTAAGTTAAATGAAATGAAAAATATTAGACTACTTAAAAGTCGATTAACGATTATATCATGTAGTTATAATTATTGTTATATTTGGAGTCGGTGTCAGCCAATAAAACCCTACAGTATATCTATCAAAAAACAATACGAGAATACTTTAACAAATATGTTTTTTACAAATTACCTTTTACACAATAATATACTGGATCAATCAAGGGGCTCGTATCGCTTCTTTCTTTTGATTGTTGGGACAAGGGCACCGTGGCTGACACCGGCTCCAAATATACCAATAACTATAACTACATTATATAATCGTTAATCGACTTTTAAGTAGTCTAATATTTTTCATTTCATTTAACTTAGGAAGACTCTAAAAAATATGTTGAATACGCGATTATTTTTATTACTTTTTCGTGCATATTCATTTGTTTTAAAATAGTGTTTTGTTTGAAGTCGGTTTTTCTTTTTGTTAAAATTTTATTTATTTAAATATAATTTAATAGGCACGTTTAATATTTGTCTTATTTATAGCTTGCCATTATTATAAAATAATCTCTAAAAGATCATAGATAACATATAGAAAATCACTATAATCTCGCTCAGAGAAGTTTCTCTTCACAACATTTGTACGTAAACTAAATTTCTAAATGTCTGTGAAGTTACTCGAGACACAGTACTATAAAATTAGATGCTATCGAGTGATCCATATCACTGTTATTCTTACACCCCATCACGAAAAGTGTGTGAGAAGCGTTTATGTCATATGCAATGCTGATACTAAATATTTTATAGAATTTGTTTATTTACGACATCGCATTAGAAATACCTAAAATTATCAGTGGTTCTTTACTATATTGTCTATGTACTATGTACTGAAACCTTCCTCGCGAATACTCTATCCATTAAAAAACCGTATCAAAATCCGTTGAATAATTTTAATGATTTAAGCATGCATAGGGACAGACAGTGGTAAGTGACATTGTTTTATACTATGTAATGATAATGATTATTCTTTAACTGACTTGTAGATAACTGACTTCAATAACCTTCCGAAGATATGACATTATAATGTATAAGTAACTATTATTAAACGCGGCTTCGCAAGTATTACGATGGCAAAAAAGGAACCTATGTCCTTCCTTAGGGCTCAAACTCAAGCTTTAGATCTTGAAGAATTTCTTCAAGATCAAGCATGAGTCAATTCCATCCACATTTCATTTCATTTCAAATTCGTTTCAGCTTTTACAATTAGATAGCCGGATATACAGTTACTTTTTCGTTTATTATGAATGATAAGATAAATTTAACGATAAAAATAAGTCGTCATAACAAAACAGTCAGATAATATTCTAATATTACCGTCCACGTATCGACTTCTCTCTAAAATAAGAAACTATTCTAAAAGGAGCAACCTGTATAACAGATATAATTACATGCACGGGTTGTTCAGAGTTTATAGTATCATCACGATACAGTATCAGTCGCTTGCTTTAAATATGTCTTACAAAGAAACCTCTTATTAAACAATTGTAATTTCAGTAGTTCGGGATGGCAAAATGAAATCCAGTTTTCCAATAATGTTCCAATCTCTATATATATTTTGTTACAATGCCTTGCAATCGTCCATTTGTTTTTTAATGACAATTTAATCATTTTTAAAATTAGAAATACTGTTACATGTCAGTACTAAATATTATGCTACATAAAATGATAATTAAATAAAAATATATTGATCAATTACTTACAAACATAATTGTATATATAATAAAGTAAATTTAATCGTTTCTGTTATATTCATAATATGTAATAATAATTACAAATAACACCGTATTGGAAGCTAGGGTTACTCTCTAACACTATGTGAAACGAAAATTTAGAAATTACCATTAAAACAGTAACTATGGTATAATAATATTTAACATTTTAAATAATACTTACAATTGAATATCCTAATCAAAAAGAAAGAATCTTCACGAGCCGGCGTTTTAATTCAAAAAGCTTAGAAGACGGTTCTACCGAAACGAGTCAGCATAAATGTCCTTGTAATAATTCCCAACAAATATTCTACCGCCAAACAGGCAAACATAATAATGTTTTGTTCCAGTTTGAAATCGGTGTGAGCCAGTGTATAGCCACAAAGGATATAGCTTTTTAATTTCCAAGGTTGGTAGTAGTTGGTGATTGGCGTTTGGCGGCATCGGTCATACATATATACTTACCCGCCCATAGACATTAGCCATATATGACGCTTTTAAAATTTCTTATACAGCCAATGCGCCACCAACCTTGGGTCAAATCTATCAAGATATGGTTACTATTTCTTAAAGCGCCAACGCCGGTTATTTCTCTTTTGCTGATCTCGATAATCTCTTATCCAATCTAGGCTGTTTATACTAATTTTATAAATATGAAAGTAACTCTGTCGCTCTTTGATAACCAAACTAACGAACCGAATTTTTAGGATTTTTTTATGCAGTAAAAGATATAGGTAGAAAATATTGGTTCCCACGGCTTTGCTCGCGTTTTAGGGATTGGTAATTGGTTGTCATATTTTAGGCAAAAAAGGAACCTATGTCCTTTCTTGGAGTTTAAGTTTTCAAGTTTTACTTGGTGGTAGAGCTTTGTGCAAGCCCGTCTGGGTACCACCCACTCATCAGTCATTCTACCGCCAAATAACAGTACTCAGTATTCTTGTGTACCGGTCTGAAGGGCGAGTGAGCCAGTGTAACTACAGGCACAATGGACATAACATCTTAGTTCCCAAGGTTGGTGGCACATTGACGATGTAGGGAATAGTTAATATTTCTTCCAGCGTCATTGTCTATGGGCGATGGTGACCATTTACCATCAGGTGGCCCATATGCTCGTCTGCCAACCTATAATAAAAAAAAAAGTTTGCTTTGTTGTAGTAATTCCTTCGTATTCTACAAGATCATCTATATCAATTCTTTATCATTTAATATCCTTTATATTTGTTGTCTCCATAACATTGTTTTTTCAGGCAATTATTCAAGCTGTAGAAAACTTATGCAGCTAATATGATTTCACGGTCGTGTCCAACTTGAATTAAATGTCCATGCAGTGCCAGGTGGATTCCAGCTACTTATAAAAAATACCGCAGCGCTACGTGCATGAAATAATACAACGTTTAACATTGACTTCGCAATAAATTGAATTAAAATCTACAGGCTCATTGTCAAATACAGTTAGTAATTGTATTTGAACTAAAATATGTATGGATTTCTGATTCTGCTAAATGAGATGTTAAAATAAAGTAAATACCTCAGTACTAGGGATTCTCTCTATTGAAAAGATGATGTAGAGGCTAATTTGCAGTTTTGATGTGGTAAATATACCTTACACATGTTATGGGATTTGACGACCTCCGTGGTCGAGTAGTGAATATACCGCTTATCATGGGTATGCCACTCCGAGGTCCTTGGTTCGATTCCCGGCCGAGTTGATGAAGAAAAAAATCATTAGATTTTTATATTGTCTTGGGTGTTTATGGTACCTTATTTATGGAATTTGTGAAGTAGCGATACTTCAGTTTATCCATAACTCAAGTGCAAACTCAAACTCAAACTCAAATTCCTTTATTCAATATAAAAGCATTACACTTACTTATTGATTGTCAAATAATCACTACCACCGGTTCGGAAAAAGGAACACCCTGACCTGAGAAGAACCGGCGAAAGAAACTCAGCGGGTCTTTTTTTTCTGTTATTTTTTTTTTGTCAAATTTATAAGGTACATAGTAGTATATGATTAGAAATAGCCAGGAGGCGATCGTTTCATTCCCAAGGTGTGCTATCAAACATAAACTCGCTAATTGTATAGTAACCTTTTGCACACAAGCGTTCCTTAACATTTTTTTTAAATTTGGCAACAGAAGCATTTTGAACGCTTTCTGGGATCCTGTTGTAGAAGCGTATACATTGCCCCACAAAAGAGTTACTGACTCTATGCAGTCGAGTAACAGGAGTAACAAGATTGTGTTTGTTCCTTGTACCAATGTTATGAGAATCACATTTTCTCATAAAAACATTAATATTTTTCCGTACATACAAAACATTACAAAATATGTATTGAGAAGCAACAGTCAATATCTTAATTTCTTTAAATCTATGCCTTAATGATTCCTTGGCTCCTAGGTTATAGATTGCGCGAATAGCCCTCTTCTGCAGCACAAATATAGTTTGGATAGCGGCTGCGTTACCCCAAAGCATAATACCGTAGGACATTATACTATGAAAGTAACTAAAATATACTAGTCGAGCCGTATCAATATCAGTAAGTAATCTAATTTTTTTGACCGCAAATGCCGCAGAACTCAGTCTACCCGCCAATCCGTTTATGTGGGGGAGCCACTGTAACTTGGCATCAAGAGTAAGGCCAAGAAATTCAGTTGTTTCAACTGGATCCATCGATTCCCCATTGATAAGTACATCGGGTTTTACATTTTGCACATTTGGTGTGCTAAATTTTACAATTTTATTTTTTTTATTATTCAGTCTAAGATTATTTACGCTAAACCAATGTACTATATCGGACATAGCATTGTTTACATCGTCATACTGAACCTGTTTCCTATTAATTTTAAAAACCAAAGAGGTATCATCAGCAAACAATACTATATCATGTTTGTTCCCAACAAGAAAGGGCAAGTCATTTATGTATATGAGGAATAGAAAAGGTCCAAGAATTGATCCTTGTGGGACCCCCATACCAACTGAGACCCCAGGAGACCTTGTCCCTTTAACGTCAACCCTCTGAATTCTATTGTTAAGATAGGAAGTCAGAAGGTCGAGTGCACATTCTCTAATTCCGTAGTGATATAGTTTCCTGACCAGAGTTTCATGCTGAACACAATCAAAGGCTTTGGATAAGTCGCAGAAAATCCCCAAGGCATCCTGCGACCCCTCCCAGGCCTCATAGATATTTTTTATAAGTTCGATACCTGCGTCGGTAATCGAGCGACCCCTCATGAATTCAAATTGTTTTCTGTGAATCAGATTGTGTCTATTGAAATATGCTAATAATTGATTTAAAATAATGTTTTCAAATATTTTGCTGAGGGTAGGTAATATTGAGATAGGCCTATAGTTATTAGGATCTGAAGTGCTACCAGATTTAAATATTGGAATGACTTTACTATGTTTCATCAGGTCAGGAAATATACCACGCTGAACACAATCATTGAATATTATTGCAAGATAAGGTGCAATCACATCAATAATTGAGTTTATCACCTTTACAGAAATACCCCATAGATCAGCAGTTTTCTTAATGTCTAATGATTTAAATGCACAAATTATGATATTGGTGTTTACAGGGGTAAAATTAAATTTTGATTTGCATTCTCGTACATTTTCTTTCATCAATGATTCGGCAACAGCTGGAGAAGAAATAAGTAACCTAGTTGTAGAAACTGGTATGTCAGCAAAAAATTGTTCAAAAACTGAAGCAACTTCCCGTTCACTATTTATGACTTTATTATTATAATTTAAGTTTAATTCGGAGCTCCGATTACCACTTCTACCAGTTTCACAATTTATAACTTTCCAGGTCATTTTTATTTTGTTATGTGCATTCTTAATTCTATTTTTTATAGTTAAAGACTTAGCCAGAAAGCACACTTTTCTAAATAATTTTGAATAGTTACTTACATAGTTGGCAAAAGTGGCACTATGATTGTACGTCCTTTCATTATAAAGCTCGTACATTCGTTGCCTACTTTTATGAATTCCAATAGTAGCCCAATCATTGAATTTCAAAAAGTTATTTGTATTAACTGTTTTAGAAGTGAATATTGCATTAAACTTGTTTCTAATTAATTTAAATAGGTTATTATACAAAACGTTGGGATTATCACTAAGAGTTAGGTGAAGGAGATTGGCCATAATATTACTTCTAAACTTCTCAATACGACTTCTGGTCAAAGGAACAAACATTATTTTTTCACAATTGCTTATTTTATTAATATGAAAATTAAATAAAGCCTGTTGTCCACAGTGATCTGAATTTAGTTTATTAATAATCATTTTATTTTGTGGAATATGGGTTGCAAATATATTGTCTATGCAAGTTGCTGTGGAATCTGTTATTCTAGTTGGTTCTAAGAACAGATTTACCAGATTATATGAATTTAACAATGATCTGAATCTAATACTTGTGGTTGTATTATGCAGTAAATTTATATTAAAATCTCCACAAACAATAATTTCCTTAAATTTAAAGTGTTTACTCATAAGTATTAAAGAGCCACCGCGAATAGCTTTATTCCTACTGAACAAACTAGCCAACTGGTGCCCACTAAAGTTAAACATGACCTGATAATTCAGAAGCCAATGTTCAGTTAAACACAAAATATCAATATCATTACAGGTCAAAAATAATTCAATATCTAGGTCCTTCCCTAACATTCCTTGAATATTTTGGTGCACCAGGTTTACAATTTTATTATTTGTTATTTTCCTTTTCTTTTTATTGGCTAATATGGTAACTATACTATTGGTGCCAGAGACTACCTCTATTGTCTTAGAGTTTAATTTAAATTACTTGGAACATATTCCAAAATATATGGTCTTGTATTATTATACTGCTCAATAGAAGCAGTTGTCTGGTCAACCAAACAGTTGGTTGATTTTGTAACAATAAAATATGATAGCGTGCTTGCTATCTGTCTCTTATAAAAAATTGATAGGTGACACCTATCACATGTCAATAAACATGAACTATTATTAATTATATTATTAATATCACTAAATTCAATTTTATTATTGATGTCATTTTTTGATACATAATAACTATTTGTCATTATATGTAACCTATTATTTAATTTAAACCTAATTGCATTTTCCTGTGGCATATCTTTAATATAAGGAAATGTGAACATTAATATTCTTTCTACATTTAAATTTAATAATTTAGTGTAATAATAATCAAGAATTTTTTTGTTCACATTTCCCCTTCTCCCAACTAGTATGATTAGTGTAGTAGAAGGACAATGAGTACAATTCAAAATACTATTCATTATATGTGAGTAACTTGCACCTGGCATACAATTATTTGTTACTAATTGTCCCCTACACATGTCATTGAGCAAAACACCCATATCTCTTCCCATTCCATCACTATAAATTTTAGTACATTTTTTGGGAGGAACATGATGTGTTTTGCTTGGTATGGCGCTGACATGAGCTGTTGACTGAGATGGAGGCACCATACCAGAGCACAGCCCAGAACGATCCCCAGAGTCAGAAGCGCCCCGACAATCACAAGCATAGTGGTTTATGAGAGAGTCAAAGCGCTCCGAATTATACTTACTTAAGTCTAGTAGATTGTTCATGGCTGCGATATGACCAGTAATTTCATTTTGGGACAATTCATATTTTTTTGATATGGTGTCTAAGGAGCTTTTTAAATATGATATCTCAGCCTGAAGAGCAGTCACATCAGCCTCATAACCTTGTCTCATATCTTTCACATTCTTATTATACTCAATCATTTTTTAATTTGAGTGTATTTCTTTCCTTACAGATTTTTTCATAATTAAGGCAATTATTTCTAGATTTTATCAATTTTTGTGTTTTCTTAATATACCTATCAATTTTAATATATTTCTTGAATTTATTATTACTTAATACTAGACTGGAAGAACCCATGTCATCACCAGTCAAATCAATTGTCGAAATGTCATTGTTACTGGTGAGCGGGGACACTAATGTGGCTTTATATCCAACCAGTTCATCATATAGACACTGGGTTTGAGAGGCCTTCAAGTTGAGGTTATTGTTTTCTAATTCTGATGTATATAGTTGGGCCTTATGTAATTTAGCTTTTAAGTCATTGGTGAGCATAAGAGCTTGCTCATACTCATCTCTGCAACTATCAAACCCACTGACTATTTCTTGCAAATTATTATTTTGTTCTTCCATTTCTACATATCGTAAATGTAACTGCGAAAGCTCAGATTTTAATGCGTTGTTTTTACTAAGAATTTGCAAGAATTCTTGTTCATTATCATCCCTTTCTTTTAACAGTAGATCACACTGAGTCCTGGATGCTTTTAGTTCCTGGAGCGTCAGCTGGAGTTGTTCCTCGGCCTGGCGCGCCTTGGTGCTACGAGTCATCATGTTTTATAAAAATAGAAGTTATTAGATAAAATAATATAGACGGCGTCAGTGTGATCAAACAGTTGCTATAATATTGCTAGTGCTTTAGCTGCTTACATTGGGATCAGTGTAATATATGTGATGTTGTCAAATATTTATTTATAGAATTTCAACAGGCTCATGCAGGATTTTTAGAGCATATTTTCCTCTTCAACACGTTTTTATGTAGTTCCAAATTCGAATCCTCCTAATCACGTTCATATTCGTGTATTCCATTCACGCAGCCAACTAAAAACACGCCTGCCATGAATGAATGAATGAATTTATAGCCAGTGTCAGTCGGGACGATAGAAGAATTTAAGAATTCTTATTATAGTATTATAAGTAATATTTTACCTCCGAATCGTTTCAAACATAAAAGTTGAATAAAAGTGACCCATAGTGAATGACTCAATGATGCACTCGCCTTTTTGGACATTCGTGTAAAGAATAATGGTCACGTCCCATCCATCTGGTTCCTCTCCAGTCTTTGGTATTTTCTAAGCCGTGGTAGTTTGTTACAAGTCAGCCTCAATGGTGTTTGACACTGACATTATAGCTCAATTATAGGATTTGTAATCATTATCAAATTACAATAAATTCAAGATACCTATAAAGTCAAATTAAATCAAAACAAATCTACTTTATTTAAGTTTAATTAGCACTTTTAAATTGTCATTTTAAAAACTGTATTAAGTGAAGCTACCATCGGTTAGGAATGTAGTTTCTACTGAGAAGAACCGGCAAGAAATTTAGTAATTATTCTTTTCTTACACGTAAAGAAAATCGTGCATGTATTTCTTTACAATTGATTTTAATGTATGAATCGGAAAAGTTAAAATTATCAGTGGAATTTTATTCTAGAAACGGATAGCTAGTTAAAGGATTTTTACATATTTAGTTTTAAACAAAAAACAACGATAAATTACAACCTCCAAAAACCGAATCATAACCAAAACGTGTATGAAAGAAGTTACGAATATACTTCGTCAATAAATAAGTCTGATAAATTGTATCGAATGGATCGAGAAATGTAACAAGGAAGTCATATTGCTCGTTCATGAATGAACGAAATTCGTTCGCGATGTGATTTGTAGGTATTAATAAAAACTGTTTGATTCTCATATCGAAAATTTATTGTTAAGCTTTATTTTTGGAATGGTATGACGAGATTTTCGAGTGAATGTAATAAGATGTATGTAGTTAAAGATATATCAGTTATCTTAAGAGTGATTGCCTAGTTCTATCTTATATTGAAATTGAAAAAAAATAAAAAAAAAATAAAGAAAAGGATAACAAGGGTCATAACATGTTAGTTCCAGAGATTTGATTTTAAGAATGGCTAATGCTCCTTACGATTCCAATATCTTTGCTTCACTTAATTGTTAAATGACGATTCAAAAGTGCTTGTAAAAGCCCACTTTTCAATAAAGTTTATTTTGATTTTGAATTTGATTTTTTGAGTGGTGGTGACCTCTAACCATCGGGTGGCCCATTAGCTCGTCCATCTACTTATATAATATAATATGTAATACTGTAACAGGTGAAGAAATAATGTGCTATCTTAGTTAAAGCCAGAAATATATGAGTTTGAATATCTCTTATTTTTGTGTTTCTTAGTGTTCACTTAACGTAAGGTAAGTACCTTAATATTTCAAAATCTATCTTCCATAGATAATTTTCCAGTAAAAAGAAAAATATATCGTATATAAATAGACCAGAAAAACAAACGGTATGTGTGACCGCATATTACACGTATTACTGACTGCTGACCACAGGACTGCGTGCCACGGTAACTGTCAAACCGCGGAAACAGTGGATATCATGGTTAATTGTTAAAGGATTCATAATTTCAATACTATATTAGCTTTGTATGCGGTTTTATACGCTTTACTGTTTAGTTTATACAGGTAACGTGGAGTTATAATCAATTTTAGCTAACCAATATTGGTCACGGAATTTATATGGTGAACTAAATTGAATAGAAAGGGGTGAATATTATTGAATATTTATTTTATTAAGAGTTGATGGTTGATGTCGATGTTTCTAAACGTTTTATTTGTAAGTTGTTGGAGGGATTGATTCTTGTATGATCTTCTAATTTAAATGAAAAAACATTAGGTTAGTTGTTTTTTAGAGTTCCGTACAAATGATAAAAAAATGTAACTCTTCTAGAATCATCTTTGTATCTGTAGCTTTTGGTTGTTGTCATTTCATCTGTCATTACCTGAAAATGATTTTCATTCTTGGATAGATTTAATAATAGTGGAAAAATTTGCATATATTATCATGACATATCTTTACGAGAAATTAATTATTTTTATGTTATAATTTAAAATTAAAATTTAACTCATCTATAGATTATATTTCAAAATTAAAACCTATATTTCATATAACCAAGCCTAATTTTGTAACGAAAAACGTTATATCACGTAACTCAATTATATTATAAGCCTTAACGAATGTCTGTCCGTGTATGATAAAGAGGAAAGCACTGCCTGCGGAGCCCTTAACGCGAGTCCGACACCCACTTAACCCTTTTTTTAATTAAATACTAAATTAAAAATTATTACGTTTACTTATTTGTGCAATGAAACGTTTTACGAATCAAAATCAAAACATACTTTATTCAAGTTGTCTCTTTAAATTAAATCATTTTTGAAACGAAATTTTTAATGAAGTAAATGTAAAAATGATAAAAAAAGGCCGTAGTTAAAATTAATTACATCTTTTTATAAATATGATAATTTTTACGCTTATTTCGTACTACCGCTATTGCACAAAGTAATTTTTCTTCAGGGAAGGTCATTCGACTGTAAAACAGCAAGAACATTGTTGTGTTCCGGTTTGACGGGTGAGTAAGTCAGCTTAACTATATTAAGGTACCTACATATTTTTGCGGTATCAATGTATATATCGTAACCACTTATAGGTCTAACTTCCAGTTGACCTACCTACTTTTGTAAAAATCATATCTACGGGTTAACGTAGAAATTATTAAATTATATTTTGAGTTTTTTGATGATTGATGGATGAATATAGAGGTGCTTAATTAGAATAGAGGTGCTTAATTATAAAATTTGGTTTCTTTAACTTTTAAAAGCCGCCGTTCATTGTAGTTTAGTCTTTACTAGGGACCCGTCCTGGCTTCGACTGCAATACTGATACTAAATATACTACAGAATTTGTTTATTTACGACATCTCATTACAACTTGTAAAATTATCAGTGTTTCTTTACTATATTGTCCATGTATTATATACAAAAACCTTCCTCTCGAATCACTCTATCCATTGAAAATACCGCATCAAAATCCGTTGAAAAGATTTAAGTATACAAAGGGACATAGGGACTGAAAAAGCGACTTTGTTTTATACTATAAATTATACTACAATTTGATTCGATCTTTCGTATATAAAAGGATCATAGTGACGAGAATGTATACAATATTGATAGAGCAATAAATACCCCTGAAACGTGAAGGACGCTTTCGAATTTTGTAGATGACAAGATCATTTTAAATGTTAACGAAGGTTTCGGTGATATTTCAGCATGAGTTATAAATAAGGAAAATATTTATCCCATAACAAATATTTTATAACTTTATTTTTTTTTATGGCATAGGTGGCAAACGAGCAGGAGACTTGGACATCTGCAACACCAGGGGGCTTGCAGGTGCGTTACCGGCCTTCAAGAAAGGAGTACGTTCTTTTCTTGAAGGTTTCCATGTCGTATAGGTTCGGCAAAACCGCCGGAGAAAGCTTTATTGTATTTTACTGTACTTGGGTAATTTTTATTCTCAAAACTTGCTCTACATAGAATTACATCATTCGATTTACACGAGTAATTTGTGTTTGTTTCTTTGCCTAATGATATCATTATAATATACTTTTGTACTTTTAAATGTTACAGTGTTACCATTTTGTGTTTTGGTGGTTTTTTATGGTATAGGTTGGCGGACTAGCGTATGGGCCACCTGATGGTAAGTCACCCATAGACAATGAAGCTGTAAGAAATATTAACTATTCCTTACATCGTCAATGTGCTACCAACCTTGGGAACTAAGATGTTATGTCCCCTGTGCCTGTAGTTACACTGGTTCACTCACACTTCAAACTGGAACACAACAATACTGAGTACTGTTATTTGGCGGTAGAATAACTGATGAGTGGGTGGTACCTACCCAGACGGGCTTGCATAAAGCCCTACCACCAAATACAAGTACAACCGACATACATATATGTCGTGAACGCATACGGCATGACGCTCTCTTAATTATCATGTCCCGTCATGTACAGTCAGAGTAAGAAAACCTTTGTTAGTTTTCAAATTCATTCCTTTATCAAGTTTTAAACTCTTAGTACCTTTTGAATCCAAACATCAAATCATTGCGACGCAATATGTTATTCTCAATCGGTGAAGCAGATTACCGCTCAAACGAAGCACACTTACACGAACTTTTCCTTACCCCGACTGTACAATATACATACATCGTCTTTTTTAGTCGAGATGGCCCAGTGGTTAGAACATGTGCATCTTAAGTGATGATTGCGGGTTCAAACCCAGGCAAGCACCGCTGATTCATGTGCTTAATTTGTCTTTATAATTCGTCTCGTGCTCAGCGGTGAGGGTCAATCGTGAGGAAACCTGCATGTGACAAATTTCATAGAAATTCTGCAACATGTGTATTCCACCAACCCGCATTGGAACAGCTTGGTGGAATATGTTCCAAACCTTCTCCTCAAAGGGAAAGGAGGCCTTTAGCCGAGCAGTGGGAATTTACAGGCTGTTGTTGTTGTCTTTATTCCATGTGTGTGCACACATACTATAAACATGTATATATTATTAACAAAGTTAGGTTATTAACAAAGTTTTTATTTATTGGTTTTCTTTAATAATAAATACCTTTAAACTAAATTTCACAACATCGAAATAGATGGATGTCGTGATAGTATATTTTCTTATCTCTCCACCAAACTATTGCAGTTTTATTTTTTTCTACTACAGGTTTTACTATAATGGTACCTGTATATCTATAGTGACATACAAAAAGTGTTGACTACGACAGATAAAACAATGGCTAGGAAAATATAAATTCGCCCGAATTCCGCAGGTCAAAAAACCCGAATCCCGGGTTGCGGGATACCTAACTATTGTACACATCTGACATCTAGAATATTCTATTCCGGCTGACCTGATGTTTGAATAGCAAGATTTAGAGACATTTTGAAATGAAATTAATTCCTCTATTTAATTTGGACGAAGCTAGCTTTGTACAAAGTACATTGAACTAATTTAAATAAAGGTGGATTCCAGTATTAGCATGAGATATCAAGGCGATGTAATATGTGGCTTGAATATCATAGTGCAAAATCTAATTCAAATTTAATACTTTATATTCATTTTATATTATATAGTTATATCAGAAATCAAAATCAAAGTATACTTTATTCAAGTGGGCTTTTACAAGCACTTTTGAATCGTTATTTAACAATTAAGTGAAGCTACCACCGGTTCGGAAAGTAGATTCTACCGAGAAGAACCCGCAAGAAACTCAGTAGTTACTCTTTTTCAACATTTAAAAAAATACAGTCATGTTAGTTAATTTTTAAGTTAATACAATTATTAAATTAATATATCCTGCCTGGAAGTCAACAGGTATTAATTCCACGCTTTTTTATCATCTACAAAATCTTGTATCGAATTAATAATCTTGTATCTTTTTCACCAATGTATTTTTTATAAACGATTTGAATTTACGAGACGGCAAAGTTAAAAATGTCTGTGGAATTTTATTATAGAAATGGATACCTTGCCCCAAGAAAGATTTATTGACTTTGCGGAGTCGGAAACTTGGCGTTATAAGCTTATCCTTACTTCTAGTGCATATACAATGATTATCACTGATTTTATCAAAGTTATCAATGTTACTGTGAATATACATGACATTGTTGTAAATATATTGCGACGCAACAGTAAGTATTCCTACTCTGTTAAAAACATCCCGAAGAGAGTCTCTAGCTCCAAGATTATAAATAAACCGAATTGCTCTTTTTTGTAAAATAAAGACAGATTCAATGTCTGCAGCGTTACCCCAAAGTAATATGCCATATGACATAATACTGTGAAAATAACCAAAATAAACTAAATGAGCGGTATCAATATCAGTTAGTTGTCTAACTTTTCTAACCGCGTATGCTGCGGAGCTGAGTCTCCCTGTTAGGGACGACAAATGGGGACTCCACTGAAGTCTAGAATCCAATTCTATTCCCAAGGACACGGTAGTATCGGCTACATCAAGCGGGCCACCGCTTAAAGATATATTATAATTTTGCTTCCTAACATTGGGTAGGGTAAAAACTACACACTTTGTTTTTTGAGTATTCAAAACAAAATTATTTACATTAAACCAATCTTGTATCTGTGATAAGGCACCGTTCACATCGTCATAGTCAGTTTTTTTCCTGTCAACCTTAAAAACCAGTGAAGTATCGTCAGCAAACAATACTATATCACAAATACCTTTAACAAAGAAAGGAAGGTCATTTATATATACTAGGAATAGAAAGGGACCCAAAATTGAACCTTGCGGAACACCCATTTTTAGCGTAGATCCAGTAGACTTTATTCCATATATATACATATTACAAAAGAGTATCCGTCGTTTTTTCTATTAAACATAATATTATATTTTTAATCTGGTAAGACGAACATTGACTGGTGCTCTTTATGGCGAGAAAATTGATTTTCGAATATTCATATTTAAAGTAAAAAAAAATGATGGATGAAAACAATTAAATATAGTTGGTGATAGGGCTTTGTGCATGTATTGTTGTGTTCCAGTTTAAGGGGTGAGTAAGCTATTATAATAACACATTTTTAATCCCAAGTTTTATGCACATGTTATGTAAGGTACAGTTAATATATCTTAAAGTGCTAATTTCTATGGGCAATAGTGACAGTTATATCATTATTAGTAGTCGCTCGTGGCTTCGCTCGGCTTTTGGTTGTTGATTGTCACTTATTAGACAAAAATAATAGCCTATTTTCTTTCTTCTAGTTAAATTTTGCATCGTCATGTCAACAGACAGACAAAGTTGCTTTCACATTTGTAATATTAATACACATATAGATTGTGGCCAATAGGTCAATGTGTAAATTTATGTTCCATAACGAATGAGAAATAAACAGAATCAATATAAAAACGATCTGAATAATAAACAAATGTGGTCGCTAAAAACTCATTGCGCTCTCGACCGCAGCGAAGCGAATAATTTAAAATTTTATTAAAAACAAATTAAACTTTCGCAAGCATTCAAATACGATTATAAGGAAGGATCCGACGGATTTAATTACTTTTATATATGTACGGCTTTAGAGGTAATTTTTGTATATAACGGAGTAGCATGTCAGAGCCCGTTTTTAAAAACATGACGTCAGCATTGCTGACGTCACGAGTTTTAGGGTTTCGATCTTTAACCATCTTTGGTGTTATGAAATTAAACTCAGCAAATAATCCTCTCTGATTTATTTCAATATGAGATCCTATCGCTCCGACGGCTCGACCAAGCCTGTCGATACCGGCGGGCGCTTGGTCTTTTATAACAAAAATAGGTAGGTAGACTTATTCACTCAACATAACATCTGTATACAAACACTAAAATAATTCACTAAAAATTATTAATTTAACAATCAAACAGTTTTAAATTATTAAAATAATCGTTTCTGGACACGTGTTTTTCTTAAATTCGTGGTTTAATGCGTAGTTACTATACGAGATTCTTTTTTCAAAACATGTATAGGCCTCGTCTCGGCAAACGTAGTGTAGGACGCCCTCAGGCACGGTGGAGTGACGATATACGCAAGGCGGCAGGCAGGAGCTGGATGCGAGTAGCCGGAGAAAGACCACAGTGGCGTGCACTTGGAGAGGCCTATATCCAGCAGTGGACAAAAACGGGCTGATGATGTGATGTGATGTGATGTATATAGGACTAGCCAACGGACCACGGAATGGCAGGTGGCAGGCATATACTGATGTTATGTGACTTGGGTCTTCGTAATCGCCGTCTTACAAATTTTTCGACGTCTGTTCTCGGTGGAAGCTTTCCGAAACAGTGGTCGAGTTGATTTCAAAAATGCTTAACAGTGAACTTTATTTAAATAGGATGAATTAGGTTATTTGTATTTGGAAGTAGCAAAAACACGCTACTGATTCTAAACTTACTATTAATACAATTGCAATGAGACTCTGTTTGAAAATTCGTTACTCAATCACGCATGAGCGAATGTATTCTGATTAGAGTTTAGTTTAGAGATTTAAAAGCAACATCCAAATATTTGATACAGTAGGAAAACTGACTGACTGGTTGATTTAGTGGCTATAGGGGGTGTTCAGAGGTATTAAGTAAAGGATTTCGGAATAGCAGTGCACGTTGTTTTTTTTTTACACATAATATTACAACAAACAGAGTCGAGATGGCCCAGTGGTTAGAACGCGTGCATCTTAACCGATGATTGCGGGTTCAAACCCAGGCAAGCACCGCTGATTCATGTGCTTAATTTGTCTTTATAATTCATCTCGTACTCAGCGGTGAAGGAAAACATCGTGAGGAAACCTGCAAGTGACAAATTTCATAGAAATTCCACATTTGTATTCCACCAACCCGCATTGGAACAGCGTGGTGGAATATGCCCATATCGAATATGCTTTAGCCCAGCAGTCGGTAACTTACAGGCTGTTACTACTTCTACTACTACAACACACATACTATTATTATTTATATTCACCTACCCGGGTTTGTGTATAGGAACTCAGGATCTGCGATCTTATAAGCTATCAATTAGACCAGCGATATATATACAAGTATATAATTATATACTTGTATATAAAACAGGGTCATGATTTGTACATTGCCAAATATCATTTTTGTTGTATTAGTTAAGCCTTTATGTTAATAAGTGTTTTACTAAAGACGTAGACATTTTTAAAACGTTTAAAGCAGGAAAGTGAGTGATTCCCCTATTAACCTTTGAACTGCACTAACTATAGCGTAGAACGCTCTGTCTGTCAGACTGTCAGAGCTTCGTTAACTAGCTCACTGGCGATATAAAATACGTAAATAGCACTTTCGATGCACAGATAACATTTTAAAAATGTTTACTAATGTTTATTTATTAAGAGCGACCCGCCGCTGTTTTATACAGCTGCAATTTATTAATGAAGAAAATAATATTATATAAATGCAATGAATAATTAATAACATTAAATGCTTAAATATACAAGTATGAACTAAAACTAGTTACTGTATATACAAATCTTGATCGCGTGGAATGGTGGCAAGAATGCTAGCAGTTGAATCGCAATTCTGATCCTCTGGGCAAAAAACGAACCAGCCCTCCTGTCACCAGTGGAGACACGTGCGTTTCGACAGAAAAAGGAACAAAAAAGTAATTAGACACAAATATTTAGATCTCTTTTTTGTTTCGGCTTTTAACATTGTTTCCCGGATACGAGAGATATGATATGCAATAAACTGCTTAGGATTAAATTGAAAATTGCATTCTTATTTTTGCTATAGTACCATCAACGTACAATAGATGGCGCGCGAAAGTACTTTACCTAAAGTGATAATGCATACTTTCTTAAAGTGATAATGCAATACATGAAGGTAAAATCACGTGGAGTATCTATTCGGTTTTTATTTTTTTTAAATGTAATAATAGCTTAAACTTAAATACTAAGTATAGGCTCATCCTTTTGAGCTAAGGCTAAATATTTATTTGCTTTTTTTATTTGTAATTAAAAATCTGTTAATTGAAGAATGCAAACAGGTTATGGTAATTTAGGATTTTTAAAATATCCATTGAATGAAATGGGTGAGAAATATGTTTCATGTTAAAGAACTTTTATTACTCATAAAGAACCTTACAGTTCACTTTTACAATGAGCAATACATATAAATTGTATACAAAGTTGATTTTAGTGGTAGAATCTGTAGCAGAACATGTCCACACTGACAAAAAAAAAAGAAAAAAAATTTAAAAATAGAATAATATTTACTAATTGTATTCACATACATATTCACTTACGAAAAATTCGGTTTCTTTTGTTTTATTATTAAATTATCTGTATTACATGGAAATGCGGAAATCCGCGTTAATCGTGCTTGGTACACGGTAAATATACCAAGAGTTCATACCAATTATAATACATAAACATTTTGGAACATTGCTCTGTGGTTCGTTAAGTTTATTAAACAAATATTATTTTGTCTGTTAGTGTAAATAGTAAAAACAAAGTCGCGACTATGAAGCTAATGATTTAGTGGAAATTTGAAGCGTTTTGTCAATTTGATTCTGATAAAAAACGTCGGGTGATTTTTTGGTTTTAGTTAAGATAAGTTCTACATTTCAATTATGTAACTAAACGTTACATTATTTTAATATTTATCATATCTATCTGTCAGATTGTACATTAACATCCTGGCACTATGAACTTAGGTAAATTAAAAAAATATATAAACACGAAAAAAGTCTTAATCAGTACATTATCTTATATTTAATTGACATTTTAATTTACTTCGAGCTATTAATGTCGGAGTTTCGTTAATTTTTTTATATAAAACCTATTTAATAGTAAATATAATTTTCTTTATTAGATATTGTCAAAACTCTTTTAAAGCTCTTATTTATACGCATATAAAATAATATTTCCTCTCCGATGCGTATATTTTACACTACTCATGTTAAATGCTAATCTAGTTACAGGATTATAAGTATATAATCTAGTCTCTAGTAGATCTACCAATTTACTAGATACTAGTTCCTAGTCTTGTACTATTAATAATGCGTAGACAATAATTGGATCTGAAATGTTATAGTAGTATAACTAACCATTAGTTATTTTACTATTACGCCATCTCAGATATGAGTTACTAGTATTTTTTATATAATTTACAACATTTATTTAAAGTAAAATATGTATCCATAATCTATAATAAATAATATATAAGTAATTCTTTTAATTCTTTATATGCCAATCAAGCGTGCCCTGCTCCGTTAAGGTAGCATGCGTAAGCGATTCTGTGGCGTCCGCTGAAAGACGGAGAGGGTACCGCTGGTTTTTTAGTGAGTAAACCCGGTGTGCTTGGGCGCACTCGGCGTCCAGGGCTCCGGGGAGTCAACTTTCCATCACGTGGGGGAAGCGCGTAAAGCGTATTTCAAGCAAAAAAAAGCGTACCCTGTTCCGCGCTCGATCTGAGACAGTACAATCACCATCGTCTCACATACAACAGAAGCACAAGTGTAATTCAGCGGTTATTGTATGCACATATCACATCATATCGGATCAGAACTGATGTTTCCTCGTGAACTATGTGATGCTACGTCACTTTGGTACTTGACTAAAGGGATAAATTATAAAAGTACACCTAGCCCTTGGCAGTAGTGGTGCAAAAAGCTCCATTCAAAGTATAGCATTATTGCTTCCACTGGTATTAGGTTCATTTTTTGTTCAGAGGATCGGAATTTCGATTCAATGCGGAAATACTGCTAGCATTCTTGCCATCATTATAATTATCATTTTTTTTAAGTAAATATGAGATAACATCACATACGTTACTCTGATCCCAATGTAAGTAGCTAAAGCACTTGTGTTATGGAAAATCAGAAGTAACGACGGTACCACAAACACCCAGACCCAAGACAACATAGAAAACTAATGATAATCTACATTGATTCGGCCGGGAATCGAACCAGGGACTTGAGTGGCGTACCCATGAAAACCGGTGTACACACCACTCGACTACGGAGGTCGTCAATATTTCTTCAGTAAACATATTTTTAGCAATCAGAAGGAAAGTAAAGTAAAGTAAAGTAAAGTAACAGCCTGTAAATTTCCCACTGCTGAGATAAGGCCTCCTCTTCCATTAAGGAGAGAGATTAGAACATATTCCACCACGCTGTTCCAATGCGGGTTGGTGGAATGCACATGTGACAGAATTTCGATGAAATTAGACACATGCAGGTTTCCTCACGATGTTTTCCTTCACCGCCGAGCACGAGATGAATTATAAACACAATTAAGCACATATATATAGTGGTGCTTGCCTGGGTTTGAACCCGCAATCATCGGTTAAGATGCACGCGTTCTAACCACTGGGCCATCTCAGCTCAGAAGGAAAAATAATTAAAAAAAAATTAACGAAACAACCTATAGCTAATTCACTTGAAAATAATGTTAATTTTTAACAATAATTCAAATTGTAATCAAATTTTGAGCAATGTCAAACAACCGTTAATTTCAGATATGACAAACACATAAATAAACACAAAACCACAATTATAAATAAACGATCTTACTGCTAAGCAGTGAAAGTACCGACACTCTTACCGACCGACGACTGATGAGAAAGTGACCTGCAGTCTATCGAGCGGTCGTTTTTATACGAGTCGGAAGGTACGCCAACTACCCGCAATAAGTTCGGCTTATAATATATTTAAAGGCTTAATGTTTATAATTTTTATACAAGCGATAAATTGTACTGCGAAAAATGTTTCATTCAAATAAATTGGACACAAACACGTGTTATAGAACCGAGGGTTATTGAAGAACGTAAATATCAGACTACACAGTTACCCTGACTGATCGTTGCTACTATATGGTCTTGTTCAAGCGTAGGAGGTTTGCTCGTGTGTCTTCCTACGTAACGGCTAATAGATCAAACAAATTAAAGTACTGGATTCCTTATCCCAAAGAGATCTAAACTTAAATTGTATTTAATTTAATCTTAACTATTTTTTTTATTGTATAGGTTGGCGGACGAGCATATGGGCCACCTGATGGTAAGTGGTCACCATCGCCCATAGAAAATGACGCTGTACGGAATATTAACTATTCCTTACATCGTCAATGTGCCACTAACCTTGGGAACTAAGATGTTAAGTCCCTTGTGCCTGTAGTTACACCGGCTCACTCACCCTTCAGACCGGAACACAACAATACTGAGTATTGTTATTTGGCGGTAGAATAACTGATGAGTGGGTGATACCTACCCGGACGGGCTTGCACAAAGCCCTACCACCAAGTAAGCTACCCGCCCTAGATTAGCACGGGTGCAATGCTGGTACTAAATATACGACTAGATTTTTCTTGTTCTTTTCTATATTGTCCATGTTTTATATACAAAAACCTTCCTCTCGAATCACTCTATCTATTAAAACCACATCAAAATCCGCTGCGTAATTTTAAAGATACAAGCATACACAGGGGCAGACAGCGGTAAAAGACTTTGTTTTATAGTTTATACTAATTAAAGATAATCTGTAGTCAACCCGTACAATTATTTTAGCATATACTGTCTTTATATATTTATTACCAGTAACACATAAGTGACATACGAGAGCCGAGATGGCCCAGTGGTTAGTACACGTGTATCTTAACCGATGATTGCGAGTTCAAACCCAGGCAAGCACCACTGAATATTCATGTGCTTAATTTGTGTTTATCTCGTGATCAGCGGTAAAGGAAAATATCGTGAAGAAACCTGTATTCCACCAACCTGCTCAAAGAGAGAGGATGCCTTAGCCCAGCAGTGGGGAATTTACAGGCTGTTGCTGTAGTTGTTCTAATTTTTCGCAACTCATGATGTAGATAAATCGTTTTAAATTTGTATCTAAAATTATGTTTGGTGTATCTCAGCTTGGAAATATATATGCGTGGAATTAAGATACATTCAAAATTATATTTGTAAATAAGTTTAATTTGTAAAGTAAAATGATTCTGAAGTAATCGAGTCACAAATAAGACCCTGTATAAATAAACAAGGGCGCAATCAACGCTTCGCAGTAAACCTACCGGTCCTAAGGGAAATATTGCATTTTCGCAACGAGCTAATAAGAGAGAAATTAGAAAAAAAAGCGAATTTACGAAGTAAGATAAGTTACTAGAACACTAATGTGTAAACGGCCTTCCGTATCCGTACGATCCTTTGTTCATATAAATGTATACGATTTTATCAATCAAAATACTAGTTCACGTCTACGGTTCCGCCCATTTTAGATATAAAAAGTAACCGTGAAAATGCAATAGAAAGATGAGCTGAGTATCTTTTCTATGTAATATTAGTAATAAATAAAGTTATTAATATAATTGTGAATTGAGAACATACGATAAAAATGAATAACAATATATATTATATAGAAAAGTCATGATCGATAAATTTAATCAAAGTAAAAGTCAAAGTAAAAAATCTTTATTCAATATGGAAATGTTACACTTGCTTATTGATTGTCAAAAAACTACCACCGGTTCGGAAAGTAAACACTACCAACACTCTTTAAAGTTCGATTTTTAAAATATTTTAAAAATCGAATAAAATTATTACAAAAATTAATGAATACAAAATAATCATAAATAATCAAAGTAAAATTAACATGATTTACAATAAATGTTTTTCTATATTCATATTATGTGAAACGAACCTTATAAAACAATATGGCCGACGGTAGTCATCCTATTTTGACGGATGAGCTAATTTATATGCAGGAATTATTATGCTTTCTGTAGTACTTTTATATTACACCAGCAACAGACTTAGTCTAGGACTCAATTATTTATCTCATGATCTAGATACTTGACGTTTTGTTTATGTCTTTCTTATTTATGATTTATATTGTATATTTTTCATTTTGTACTAGTATGCTTATACGTCAACTTGACAAATGATACATACATATATGGATACTTGTAGTCGAAGGAGCCTTAGAATTCAAGTGTGCCTCATACCTATATGTATTGACTATAAATTTCATCAAATTTGTTTGAGTTGTCTGGAAGAGATGGCTAATAAGCCATAAGTCCGCCCGTTGTACAACACTTTTAATGTACTTCTTTTGTTTTTTTTGTTAAATTCGTTTTTTGTTTTTGTTTTTTATTTATGGTGTGCAATAGAGAATAATCTATTCATTCAAATTCGGATGAGCTTTTTGGTCGTAAAAGAGCGACAGAGAGACATAATTCCTTTCTCATTTATAATATTAATATAGATTTCAATAAATATTCAAATATAAATACAAATATTTTCTATTCAATTGAACCTTGTATTGAACAATATAACTTATTTATAAATTTAATTTCTACATACAAAATCTAGCTCAAAAAGAGCTGAGATGGCCCAGTGGTTAGAAATCGTTTTACTTTACTTTTACCTATTGTACAAACAACAGTTGGTTACCTTAAACGCATTAATATATCGTTGATTCGATTGAGTTAAAACGTTTAGTTTATGTCATGTAGCGTATACCACTCGTAGAAAAATTAAGTTAAAAAAATCTTAGATTTATATATTTTAGGCGATTGGCTAATAATATTGTTTTATTATGTACTACAAATAGTTCTCGATGAAAATATCTTCATTTACAACACTTTAATATACTTTTTTAATATGTGCCAAAAAGGCACAGATTAATTCTCCAATGACAGGTGTGATATCTATTATTCACAAATATTCAGAATGCCATTTCCACGAATCCGCAATGCATATTATATTTTTTTTACGATTTCGACCAATGATATCAGTTCAATTTAACATCAAAGATGTTCATTTGTCATCCCGACTGGAATAAGCCTTAAATACTTTTTGCAATAGTACCATCAATGTATACTAGATGGCGCTAGTCGTTAATATTTTATATTTATGCAAAAATATTCAACGAATCCTTACTGATCATGCTAAGTATTATAAAAATTAATTGCAATAGATTAAGGTACGATGGGACCGAGATGGCTCAGTGGTTGGAGCGCGTAAATCTTAACCGATGATTGCGGTTTCAAACACAGGTAAAATCCACTGAATTTTACTTAATTTGTATTTATAGACATCGGCGGCGAAGGAATACATCATTAGGAAACCGGCATGTGTCTTAATTCGAAATTGAAACGAAGTTTTGTCTCATGTGAATGCATCAGCCACCACTGGAGTAGAGTCCGAAACTTCTCCTTATCAAGAGGCTTTAGCCCAGCTGTGGGAAAGTAACAGGCTGTTACTACTACTACTAAGGTAATTTAAAAAATCCTAAAATTACATAATTTACATTACACATTTTTGATTATGTGGGATATAAACACGTGTAAACAAAGCAATTAAACTAATCGATTGTAATAAAACTGATACTTTATGTTCAAACTGGTTTTAAAGGAAATTGAATTTCTATAAGGTCACCCGTAACTTCATAACATTATGTTATTAATTGATTGAGAAAGACATATATTATGTTAAGATGTTTCAAGATTATCTGTGCCCATTTAGCACAGACATAATAATAAAGATTTATAAATTGCTGTAGAATAAAAAGTTTTTAAGGAAAATTTATAAAAGTATAATTTATATTTTTGGCATAATACCAGTTGAGACAACATCAGCCTATTAGTTTATTGACACCGACTATAAAAAGAAAGAATACCTATATATTTTTGTTTCATACATTAAAGTCATTTTTTGTGAATTTTGTGTACTTAGTTTAGCTTACTAAACACTGATCTGATCTGATGAAATGATCTGATCAAATGAGGAGACTAATTTTAACTCCTGTGAAGGAGTGAATCTTTTTTATTCACTTGGAGCGTAGGAAGAATCAATAAAAATATAATCAAAACTGAAGCTGTTACCCGCAGCTTAGCTCGGGTAGAATATGAATATATTTACAAAATAACTATATAAATATTTCATTGATGTAAGACCATTTGATTTACAAAACTCTTTTCCAATTGAAAAGTGGCTTTGTAAAGGACAAAGGGCTCAGGCTCTAGACTAAAAAAAAAGTAAAGTAACAGTCTATAAACATTCCCACTGCTAGGATAAGGCCTCCTCTTCCATTAAGGAGAGTGTTTGGAACATATTCCACCATGCTGTTCCAATGCGGGTTGGTGGAATGCACATGTGGCAGAATTTGGATGAAATTAGGTTTTCTCACAACGTTTTCCTTCACCACCGACCACGAGATGAATTATAAACACAAATTAAGCACATATATATAGTGGTGCTTGCCGGGGTTTGAACCCGCAATCATCGGTTAAGATGCACGCGTTCTAACCACTGGGCCATCTCAGCTACAGGCTCTAGACTATTTGTGTACCAAATTCCAATCCTATATTTGTAGCTTTACACTACCACATTTATAATATCAGTACAGAAGTATGAATAGAATCGCCCGAAAAAAACGAATAGAGGTTTCTTGTCAACATTTTTCTATATTTAAGGCGCCAATACATACTGACTGACAGAACCCGATGGCAAAGCTTTCCTCCCTAGTAAAACATTCTGCAAGAATAAATTCGTCTGACCGCAGAAGAAGAACGTGAAATACCAACATATGATATACGATATTGAGTTTATTAATTATGTAATTTATAGGATACAAGTATCAGAATGGCGTGCCACTGTAAATCTACTGCCAAATTTTCAACCTTCAATGCAGGTTTGCAATTCGGTTACGAAATTGATTTAAACCGACCAGTTAGTACTGGAAAACTCACACTGCTCCATTTTATCTCATCATTCGATTACGATATATGATTAAGTTCTGTTTTCTATCTCAACTTATTTTTTATGACATATTTGCCCAAAGAGAATGGTGCTGTAAGAAATATTAACTATTCATTGCATCGCTAATGCGCCACCAATCTTGGGAACTAAGATGTTATGTCCCTTGTGCCTGTAGTTACACTGACTTACTGGAATCCTACAAACCGGAACACAGCAATACTGAGTATGTACTGTTGTTTGGCGGTGGAATATCTGATGAGCGGGTGTTACCTACCTAGACAGACTTGCACGAAGCTCTACCACCAAGAATAAAGTAAAGTAGCAGTCTGTAAATTTCCCACTGCTGGACTAAGGCCTCGTCTCCCATTGAGGAGAGGGTTTGGAACATATTCCACCACGCTGTTCCAATGCAGGTTGAGCCACCAAGAATGCTACGATAGATTTACACATTTTTCAAGTTTAATTCCAGTTCTTATCCATATATTTATATTTATTTTAAACATTTGATCTATGTGAAATAAAATACGTTTGAAACCAAATGGATGTTTATATTACATTTAAATCTACAATGAAAGGGAAAGAGTCTGGAAGACTACTTCGTTTTATTGTTAGTTTTTTTTGAAAGCTCTTTTATGCGGCTTACGGTAGCGAGTGCACTGGCAGAAATCGTCACGTCAGGAAATAACGTTATGCTCTCTCCAAGTAACCTTTCTCTTTCATTTATAGACGGTTTTGTTTTTTAAATTAATTCACATTAAATTTCAGTAAAAATAAATGCTATATATTAATAACGTCAGCCGAGTTTTAAATCTTACAATTAATTTTAGAGAGCTAAAAAAATACTGGCCGATTATAGACAACTAATGTATTTGACATTAAGAATTACCTTTAAAAAAGGTCTCATTACATTTCAATTAATTTAAAACTATTGTCATAGGATTTGAAATACTTAAATAATCTTTTGAAAAATTGCTAAGTTTCGCGGACGACCAACTATTATTAGCTAATTTACTTGATTGATATTCAATACATCACACATTTTTTTATGTTCATATTTTCTTCGTTGCCACAAATGTTTTTGAAAAAAGAACTAAATTTGTTCTAGGCTCAAACCTATTCAGTAACAACCGCCACTGCATATAAGTTATTGTTAAATTAATTATTTAGTAATAAAACCTCCTTTCTGTCAGATATTCGCGAATTGTTCCAATTATTTGTTTTTCTTACATCTGAGAACGATTTAATGAATCCGTCAATGGTTGGGTTGGTACCTTGTTTTATACATAACACTTGTTTATTTTACTTACATAACTCAAAACAATAATTTGCTATGTCGTGACATACATGTCCAAATATATTAATTATTATAGAAAATTATTTAATTCTTATTTCAGACTTTTTTTTTTTTTGCTTTAATTGGAGTAATTAATGTGTAATTTGAAGTAAATAACTGTTTGTTACTTAATTAAAAGTTTTTCTAAGTCGGATCGTTAAAACTTTTTTATTTATATTATAGACAACAATTATACACTTTTTTAAAGTTTAGAATTTAGTTTTTATTCAAATTATCTCTAATATTAAAAAAAGAATCACGACAAAGTTTATTAGCATGTATGTAACACCGAACGCTATAGAATGTGGCAAAGAAAATCAATGTACAGCCTAATATTAAAAAAAGTTTTTTTTCTTTCCAAATTTTATCATAACGTAACTAAATCTTTTCGTTTTAAAACGAATAAAAATTTTGAATTTTACATAAGAACAGATAACGCAATGCGACGTATGTCATTTCGTAGTACTACTACCATGCGCAAACGGCAATCGGCGGAGAGACGTCTTCGCAGTCGGTCGTGTCGCGAGCGTGGCGTGAAATAGAAATATTCCGTAACGTAATATTGTGACTTCGTTTACGTGAAAATAAAATAAGTGAAAAAGTATTTACAAGTGAAGTGATTTATTAAAAGTGTTTGTGATTTAAAAAGGATTTTTGTTTTCCGGCTGATGTAAATAAAGGTAATTTTTAAATGTTTTTATATTTTAATAGTTCACACAGATTAATTGGGTTATTAACTTATGCTATTATAATATTTACAATAAATCCTACGTTTGGTATTAAAATGTATGGTATATGTAAAAATATTAAATTCTATTTTTAAATTTGAAGTTGAATATGCTGTAATAAATTTTAAATATATCAAACTGTAAAGAACTTTATTTGAATGCAAAAATATACCATTCAGAACTTCACTTCAAATATCGTGCTTGTTTATTATATAAATTAAAAAAAGTGTAGTAAATAATAAAAAAAGAGTCTCTATGAAGGAGTTTTCATAGGCACCTTAATTAATTATTAAGTTGGTATTTTGTAAAACTCATTCCAAAAATGTATTTTACGAGCTGTTACTGCCTTAGTTAATTGCTTTCTCTGTAAATAGTCTTGTGACCTATTTACATTCTTCGCTAATTTTCTAAAGACATTTTGAGTACCGAAAATTGTTTACAGGCTCTATATTAATTTCTTTAAAAAAGTTTAATTATAATTAAAGAAAGAATACGCATTCGTTATTTTTTTTTTGTGGTAAATAAATATCAAGTTCTATTTTCAAATTTCTCTTAAAAGACTACAGATTGTACAAATGTTAGTTTTTTTTAATACCGTCAGATTCTACGATAAAATTTATATTTATCGTTATCTCTTATTAATTTAAGACAGAAATTAAATAACTTGTAACTTTAAGTTATATGATTTTATTCGCGGTAATGTGATCTGTGATCGTTGTTGGAAACAATTCGCTAATTTTAACCACATCAATGATAATAATTAATTAATGTTTGAAATCAATTTATACGTCTACGTTCGCGGTATAATATAAATGATAAAAAGCTGTGGAGTTTGTAATGTTTAATTTCCGTGCCGGATAAGCAATCATGCAATTATTTCATAATGTAACTTATTTTAGAAAAAGAGCAACTCATTTACTGATAGGTTTTCTCCAGCTCCTTAAATTTACTTGAAATAATGAAAAATGACGATTCAAAATTTCTTCTTCCTAAGAGCGTAGTTGATTAAAATATTTTCTTATTGAATGCTTATCAACCTTCTTGGTTTAAAGACCTGACTTTAATACAAATGTGTCATATATTACCTGTAGTAATAACTACATATAATATGTTTAAAAAAAAACAGTATTTCGCGATCTTTATGTCGTAACAACGTAATAGCTTTGCCACGCCGTTTCGTTTTCGATGAATAAATATAATGGACGTGCAATAAGAAATGCAAAGTTTATGATAACGTTTACTGCAATCGCATACAAAACAAGAGATTCTATCTTTATAGTACGACTAAATTTAAAATAATGGTCGCATAAAAAAACTCCATCGAGTTTACCGCCTCCAAAATTTGACGTCGTACGCCTCGTCTAGCGAGCCTGGCTGCCTTAGCGAGCGAACTCCGTAATCCTTTTTCGTTTTTTGTCTCGAAACTTGTTGAGATTTACATTACACCATTAATAAATGAGCTGAGATGGCCCAGTGGTTAGAACGCGTGCATCTTAACCAATGATTGCGGGTTCAAACCCAGGCAAGCACCACTGTATAATTGTGCTTAATTTGTGTTTATAATACATCTCGTGCTCGGCGGTGAAGGAAAATATCGTGAGGAAACCTGCATGTGTCTAATTTCATCGAAATTCTGCCACATGACCATTCCACCAACTCGCATCAGAACAGCGTGGTGGAATATGTTCCAAATCCTCTCCTTAATGGAAGAGGAGGCCTTCTCTCAGCAGTGGGAAATTTACAGGCTGTTACTTTATTTTACTTACTTTACATTAATAAATAAAAAAAAAGTTAAATCTTTATTCAATATAAATTTTTTGTATGCTTACTTATTGATTGTTAAAAAATAATTTTACAATAAAATTGTATGTTTATATCCTACTCATATTATAAATGAGAAATTTTCTGTAGATGGATGTATTTATGTTTGTTAGTCATTCACGAAAAAACTACGAAACGGATTTGCATGAAATTCCACAGTAATATAGGTTGTACATCAGAATAACACAAAGGCTGCAATTTGTAACGATTTTATGTAATTTTGTCAAAATATTATAACGATACATATCAAGTAAAGTAAGTTAATATAAAAGGTTAGCATTAGGTTAGTTCTTGATAATTTTCATTAAATTTAATTATCGCTCTACATTTCAATACAAACTACTTAATGTTATAAACTTAAGATTATTACGATATACGAAGATTGTTAACACTTCTAGTTCTTACGCTGGTTACAAAACGATACCAAAGTATCATTAATTATATCATTACAATAAAACATGAATGATTTAGGAACGCGAATGACACGTTTATTATATTTATATAAATCAATCAATCAAAATAAACTTTATTCAAGTAGGCTTTTACAAGCACGTTTGAATCGTCATTTAACAATTAAATGAAGCTGAACTTGGTGGTAGGGCTTTGTGCAAGCCCGTCTGGGTAGGTACCACCCACTCATCAGTTATTCTACCGCCAAACAACAGTACTCGGTATTGTTGTGTTCCGGTTTGAAGGGCGAGTGAGCCAGTGTAACTACAGGCACAAGGGACATAATATCTTAGTTCCCAAGGTTGGTGGCGCATTGACGATTTAAGGAATACTTAATATTTCATACAGCGTCATTGTCTATGGGTAATGGTGACCACAAAAAAAGCTACCACCGGTTCGGAAAGTAGATTCTACCGAGAAGAACCGGCAAGAAACTCAGTAGTTACTCTTTTTCAACATTTATAAAATACAGTCACATTAGTTAAATACAATTATATATGTATGTAATGTATCCTGCCTGGAAGTCAACAGGTATTAATTCCATGCTTTTTTATCATCTACAAAATCTTGTATCGTAACAGAGATTTAAACATTTTAGGTACTGTGTGGTGAAGTTACAAATTATTGTTATATTATTGTTATTATGTCAATACGAATATCACGATTATTAATTTATGCAAAACATCCTAGTTTCGGTGAAAGGGTAACTCTGCATTATTTTATAGGGAAGGTTTGAAAGCTATACCACCGCTTTGCCGTTATTGATAGTCATAGGTACTTGGTATATAGGTCCAAAGTTCACCGATAAATTTATACATGCATATAAATGGTTTAATAGTTTCATAGTATTGCCAGTTATTTCATTTAAAAATTCGCATCGCGTTTCAAAGACATTTTTATGTACACCCACAACCTGCAAATAGATTTGAGGGTCTCCATATCCAAAACAGAGGCCCTCCTCTTCCACGGTCCACGTAAAGGACCCCCACGAGGGGCGAGTATCACCGTCCACGGGACGGTGATCAAAGTGCAGGCCCAGATGAAGTATCTGGGCCTGATCCTGGACGGACGATGGAGCTTCGGGCAGCATTTTGTTCATCTCGGCCCGAGGCTCATCAATGCCGCCGCCGCTCTTGGTCGCCTCCTTCCGAATGTGGGGGGGCCGGGGTCGCTATGCCGGCGTCTTTATTCCGGCGTAGTGAGGTCGATGGCGCTGTACGGTGCCCCGATCTGGATAGACGCCCTCACCGCTAAAAATCGGGCCCTGCTGCGAAAGCCGCAGAGGGTCATAGCGGTGAGAGGCATCAGAGGGTACCGTACGGTGTCGTGGACAGCGGCGACACTTCTCGCGGGTGATCCGCCCTGGGAGCTCCAGGCGGAGGTGCTCGCGGAAGTGTACCGGTTCCGGGTCGAGGCGAGGGACCGCGGCGACCGTCCGGGGTCGGCGGAGGTCGGGCGGATCAGGGCTTTAGCCCAGCAAGCCCTGATCGCCCGATGGCAGGAGGATCTGGGGTCTCCCTCGGCGGGCCTAGCGACAGTGGAGGCGATCCGTCCCCACTTGAGTCGCTGGGTCGAGAGGAAGCACGGCACACTGTCGTACAGAATGACGCAGGTACTTACCGGACACGGGTGCTTCGGTAAGTACCTGCACGGGATAGCGCGGCGGGAGGAGTCACCCTCCTGCCACGAGTGTGGTGCGCAAGTGGACACGGCGTACCACACCCTGTACGAGTGTGCTGCGTGGGGGCCCCAGAGGCACACCCTTACGGCAAGTATGGGCGGAGACCTCTCGCTGTCGAGCGTTATCAACGCCATGCTCGGTAGCGAGATGTGCTGGTCGGAGATGCGCTCCTTCTGCGAAAGTGTCATGTCGCAGAAGGAAGCAGCGGAGCGGGAGCGGGAAAAGAATGCCGCCGCTGACTCGCTCCGCAGAAGACGACCAGGGAGAAGGAAAAGGCGCTACGCGCACCTTCTCCCTCCGCCTCAATAGGCGCCGTAGGGACCAGGGGGGGTCCCAGTACCCTGGGAATCCCCCCTAGCTGTTGGAGGCCCGTATAGACGGGCCGACCGTCAGGGCGTCACGGTAGCATGCGTAAGCGATCCCGTGGCGTCCGCCGAAAGACGGAGAGGGTACCGCTGGTTTTTTAGTGGGTAAACCCGGTGTGCTTGGGCGTACTCGGCGTTCAGGGCTCCGGGGAGTCCCACACACCCCCCCACTTTCCATCACGTGGGGGAAGCGCGTAAAGCGTTTTTCCAGCGAAAAAAAAAAAAAAAAAAAAAAAAAAAAAAAACCTGCAAATAGATTGTCTAGCTAAAATTTCCAATATCGGTTCGCTTTGGTGCCGACGTGCCCTAATTTTTCGTTTAAGGGCCAGATTATACTTAGTCAAGTCCAAGACCTAGATAGCTTTAAATATTGGTATACGATCTACCTAATAGTTTTTTGAAGTTTAAACTTCTTTGGAAGTTTTCTCTGAAAGTTCAGTGGCGCTCACCTGGGCTTGAACCCACAAAATATCGGTTAAGGTATACGAGTTCTAATCTTTTCATGTCGGCTTGTGATAAAAGAAATTTGATTATTTACTGCGTGATCATATTTAACTTTGGCTATTTAGGATATCGTACACATATTAACAATATTTACAAACAATAATAATTATTATCACCCGAAATAAATGTTACATGTACTTACATTATATGGCACTAAGTCATAAAATATATTCGCAGCAAATGAAGAAATCGAAAAAAAAAAAACGTATTAATTCTAATACGCTGCATACAGATAACGTATGCATAAAACATTTTGTTTAGGCTTTTGTCAGATTTTAAGTTCTGACGATTATAACATCGATCAGACACAAACATGTCTCATAAATTATTTTCAGTAATAAACCTATTTTGTTATTATACGTCAACCCTATTAAATCTCGCCTTGATACCATAAGCTACTTTGTCAATTTCGTGTTTATATAATAATTATCTATAAATAGTTTAACGAATTTGAAGGGCCTGTTTCGAAAATGACAGCTATACTACAGACTAAATAGAATGCTATGAACAAAATAATGAAACCCATTAAACTGTCGTTTTTTTTTTAATTCATAATTTCGATTCTAGCAATTTGGCATTAAAAATATATATAGCAGCAATGATTATAAAATTATTTTTCATGTAATTCCTAGAATTAAATATTAATCGTATTACGTTTGATTAATTTTGTGAAAAAAATTAATTTATTATTATTTTACTTAAAAGTAATTCTGAAATATAGGGATATAAGGTTATAAGCATTTACGGAATATCTCTCACTCTCTTTGTTTTCTCAAATATTACAAACGTTTATGTCTACTATGTAGGTTACCTCACGACGTATTTCTTCACAGCTAATGTGAAGGAAGACGTCGTGAGGTAACCTGATGTCGCCCTAAAATTGGAGCGTTTCGGGATTTTTAAAAAAAATGGAAGCTTTCGTCCATTAATGCCCAACAAGAAGCTGAAAAAAAAACAAATGTAGACCCTATCTTGCATAGTACCTAACATAATTATAAAGACTTATGTAGCAGTCTTTATCTGTACGTTTTGGTAGCTTTTTTTATTAAATATAAAATATTCTCTTGGTAAGTGGTCAATACTATAGACAATGTCGCTGTAAGTAATATTACACCCGTCATCATCCCTTAGGGATGATGGTGTAGGCATTATCGTTACCAACCTTAGGAAATAAGATGTTATGTATAGAGTTCTACTACACGATCGAAATTAAAATTTGTACACATTTTTTGGTTCTGGTAAATATATTTCTAATTTATTGTTTATTCATTATTTCCATTATTCATTTGTTCTAAATTCAAATATACCTCATGAATGAAATGAACACAATTATGACATAGGAAAATAAAAACTCGTCTGATGATCTACCTGAACCGGTGATAGATTTTTACTTTGACTTTAAATATGTAAATATAAATTACCTTTTATATTGAGAATTTCATAAACTGAGTTCAATTCAAACGAATTGAAAAAGAATGAATATTAAACTAATAAATAAAAACTCGGTATATTTTTGTGTACCAATTGCTTATATCCTTATTACTTATTAATGATGAATTTAACTTGACCTATTCATAAATTCAAACAATTTGTTAGAAAACCATTAGTAATAAGGCATATTATTCCATATAAGATTACATAGCTGATAAAATATCGTGGCGCCAATACTTTTTCTTTTTCAAGCAGGGTAAATTACGTAAATTTTATTAATTGACATAACTTTGTACTTCACATATTGGAAAAGGATAACTGATTTTCTTGCCGGTTCTTCTCGGTAGAATCTTTATTCCAGCTAGTAGTTTAGTTTTACGTTTTGTACATTTTTTTATAAAATTATACCTCAAAAGTGTTTGTAAAAGCCTACATGAATATAGTATATTTTGATTTTGATTTTAAGTCCATGTTTTGGTTAAGAAAGAGCCCCCCATCCCTACCCGTGGGTGTCGTGAGAGTTACTAAGGAAATTGTTTTTAAGCTCACCTATAAATACCATCGAAAATTTAAGCTACTTAAACGGTTACCAGGCGCCAACCTTATTAGCGCTACTGAGAGTTACGTCAATACTTGTACTTCTACTAATTATTAGTTTATGAATGTTAGGAATTACTTATATATAATAATTAATATATTTGTATAAAAAAGTATGGTACACAACTTAGATGTAGTATCGGCATATTCAATAAAAACGATTACTGCCGATTTATACAACCAACTGAAAATAGTACCCTATCGCGCCATTCGACGCTATTCGTCGCTACGACGTTACGCGTCATTTCAACCTGAGAAAGCAAGCGCATGTTAAAATTGATGAATATAATTAGGCCATATGATGTTCCAAGTTATTACGTTTGCGTAAAGATCATATTCACATAAGAAATAAATATTGATAATATGGGATAGCGTACTGAATTCGGATGTGATCGGATTGACGAATTTTGCCGATGCTACATCTAACTTTTGTCGTACTATAATGTGATATTTTTATGATATTATGTAGTTGTAAAGGAGCCCGGAAAGGCGTATTTTAACGACAGATACTAATTTACGGAAGAAAAAAATATATAGTTTGTTCAGTCAATCTGTGTCGATGTACAAGAAAGAATCTCAACTCTGATCTAAAGTTTCCGCTCTAATGAGATAAAAGAAACATTTTCCTCTTAGTAATGATACAAGTTTTCGTATGACATCTTTACGTTGGAACTACCTACAGACTTGTACGGTGTGGGTATTATTTATTCTATAGTTCTTGCTTCGTATAGGTAGCACAAGAACCCAGTACTATAATGTTTAGATATTGAAGTATAAACAAATCCTAGTATTTATTCAAGGCTTAGGTCGGTGGTCAGGCTATTAGGCAAAATTATGGTGAGTGGTTACTGCTAATAGACATAGGCTCTGTTAAGGAAAACTATTCTTCATAACATTAATGTGCCACCAATTTGCGAATGAAGTTGTTATGTTCCTTGTGCCTGGAGATAACCGGGCGTACACAATTCAAACCAGAACACAATTATTCTTAGTATCGCTGGTAGGCGGTAGAATGTGTAATTAATGGGTGGTGTCTACTCAGGCGGGCAGGCACAACGGCTTACCACCAAGGTAAAATGTCTTTGCTAACGTATACAAATGATCAAAGTATCATCAAAATCGAGTCTTATGAATGCATAGAAGACAAACATATCAAACAATACTGTGTAAGGAAAGCTTTTCTCGATCGAATTAATTAAATTATATATTATCATTGCTACCACTTTTTATTTCAACTAGGTTAAATATTTCCATCAAACATTCCTTTTTTTTATTACATTCCACTTTTAATTTTGACATTTGTTAAATAATACACGTGGCGTAGAGTAAAACCTTTTTATTAAAACATGCCAATTTTCCTCTTACTGTACCATAATATTCACTTAATGCTACTCAATAAAAACAATCGTTGATTAAACATAAATACACACGTCAAACATAGATTCGCTAAGACGCCCTTTTACGACGAGATGGGCGCTTATGATAAAGTTCGCTTAATTAAGTCTCGCAAACAATAACCATGAATTCGAATGTATTTGGGATATTCCTATATTAACTCCAGTCATCTGTGTAATACTGTCAAGTTAAATAGTGTATCACTTACTTGTCATGCCTTACATTAAACCTATCTTTTCTAACTAGTGAATAATATATAAGTGAAAGTTTGTTCGTTATGCGTTCACGTCTTAGCTACTCAATCAATTATCATGAACTGTAACGCTATCAGGGGTAAGTAAAAGAAACGGTGCCTAATAATACAGACCATCACACCACTTCTCATCCCTTATATGCCTTTTATATTTACTTTATTCAATTATTAAAAGAAGCATTACATTAATTATTGATGGTCAAATAAAACAGTACCACCGATTCTGAAAATAAAACCTGACCTGAGGAGAACCGGCGAAAGGAACTCAGCGGGTCTTTTTCTTTTTTTGTCCATTTTATTATACATATACACATTTGAATACGAAAATAAATAGTATTTAGCATTATTTCATTATGAATAAGTAATTATCATTTTTATTTTACTAATGTAAAAAGTCATATGTTCATACAATGTAACAATTAATAACCTGTGTTTATTCACGTACTGAGTTGATTGAAAACTGTGAAAAGCAAAAAAGTCCTTTTTCAAAAATGGCTGATCCCCCGCTGACTACACCACTACCATTAATCTCATTTAAGCCTTAAAAGCTCAACAGTACGCCGTCCGACTTTCGATATGAAAGACAAGTTTGATATTAACTCATGAGCTTTTGGCTTATAGGTAAATGTAAATATATAGAAAAATTTTATATATGTAATTAATAATTTTATTATATATTTTAGTCATAGAAAAAATCCATGATGATGCTAATATATTAAAACCTGCAAAATTGCATTTTATTTAAACCGGTTCTTGCTATTTTAAATTAAAGATAAAACATCGATCCTTGATGTAGATTCTAACAAGTTTCTTTCACAAAATATAAAAATTAAAACTTACTTAATACGATGAAATGATGGTGATGGTAGAATGAGGCTCATTGTTCTATTAATAATATTAAATATTCCTATTATAATCAATGAACGATACGAACGAACGAAATTTATCCATTCATTCATCATTAGCCCGTGTCATTTATCGTGCTCTCATATCACGCCATTGAGCTTGATCTTCAGCTCTCTTCATTCAATCCCTGCCCGCTGCCTATCGAATGATTGAATGAAGTTAGTTAACAAATGAAAGTCTGTACAAGGAAGGTATTTATATTGTTTTTTTTTATGGTCACCCCAATTTGAGAGAATTCCTTTTCTTGTCATTATAATTAATTGGTATCTCTTTACAGGAAACGTTTTATATACATTCGTATTTAGAACGTTCTGATTTCGATCGAGACAATTGAAATACAATTAAAACGTGTTATTTTATTATTGTTTGTAAGAATACTGTTTAATTAAATTATATTTATAAATAAAAGGAAATAGGTCATGGGAGCTTTTTTTTAAATTTACATCATCCACGGTCTCACAGTTGCCTGTGCTTTTTTGTATTCTATTTTTATATATGTTAGCGTTTTATATTTTATATTTTTACTAAACATCAGCTGATATTCGCTGGACTTCAGTAACTATTATATAGCTGTTAATAATAGTTAGGGTAGATATTGAGGCTATATGAATTAACAATCATATAAACATAATAACAATCATACTCATAAATATATGCATAAGTATGAATTGTAATTAAAAAATCGAAATTAACTTTTTCTTTCGGAGGATCTACGGGAAGTATACCGTATAGTAACCTCCCCAAAACAAAAAAAAGAGATATTCGAATCGTTTCCATCATTCATCTCCTTCGTTTTGTAGAGTTGGTTTAAAAGCCTTATCTATATTCATATATTAATATATAAATGTGAAACTCTGTCGGTCTGTCTGTCACTATTTGCAAACGTGAACTCCAAAAAAGGAAAGTCCTGTGTTAGGCTTCTTTTGCCTAACGCTGGACAATGTTACAATCAACACTTTACAACGCAAGCAAAGGCACGAGCGACTAATATTTTAGTATATTATATGAGAAAAATAATAATTCCCAAACTTCTCAACCGTATAATATGCATAATATTACATAATCGTACAAGAAGTTTATGTACAGAGCTCTCAAAGATTTTATGTCGGTTTTTATGTCAGACTAATGTGATGACTTTTGAAACACAACCTAGTGAAAACATACAACGCCGACCCTAAATAAATGGGAAAAGAGTGAGCGAATACTAAAAAGGTTTTATGTTAATAAAATACATTTTTATTATCTGTTGAAAATAATAATAAAGATTACAAATTTCTAGTCTATAATATAGGGTTATTAAAACAAATAATCTATCAAAACTAAATTTCTTATTATACTAAAATTTGTCTTATAATTTTACAAAACAAAAAAAATATATTACATATTTTTTTCCAAATGAACTTAAATATTGATACAGGAATATATATTATATACCCTTACCCTGAAGAAACAACCTGATTAATATAAGGACACGTTGTAACCTTGGTATCCCGGAATCTAATCCCGGGTTGGCCCAAATAAATTGTTATTTAACTTTTTGATCTAAGGCGGGATAAAAAGTATCCAAGCTCAACTCATTGAATTCTTAGTAACAAACAAGATAATTTTATCACGAAAAATTATGTTAAAGTGCAGTAAATAAATACCGCAAAGCAGTGTTACCATAAAAAAAATAATTATATTAATGTCGTTATAAAATTTGTTCTTAAACAAAAACATGAATTAAAAATTTCTCAGCAAAAGAACGCGGTTCCGAGCCGCATATTGAAAGTACGAAAGTATTTATAATTATTTTTGACCCAGGTAACCGTATTACTAATAAATTTCTTTTTTATTTGAAAATGTATTTTTTAATGAAGATTATTTTTTTAGAAGTATCAATGGTTACTCTTTTGCAGAAAATAAAATGAGCTACATTTAGAACTGTTAAATTTGGAAAAAATATTTTTAATTTATAATATATTATGGAGAAGGCTTTTTTTATTATTAGATAATAAAAAAAAAACCCTTAACTAACTAACTCTTTCTAAACTCTTGCAAAGAACGAACGCTGTTTCAAAGATGTATGCCCAAAAAGTGTAAGAAAAAAAAATTATTAATTAGAAAATAATGTAACGAAATATACGTAATATTGATATAATTATAGCAAAAGCGTCTTAAAGTTTGGCAAGCAAATGGCGGAATGATTATCGTGCCAAAAGTAATTGGGCCAGTAATCAGACGGATATTCGGATATTATTTTAAATTTTCTTGAGACACTTACATACATAGTTATATACACATTAAGTCGATTTTATTTATATAGGCTGTACGGAGATAATCTTAGTATTATGTATTTAAACGGTATATTCTGGAAGAACAATCTCGAAACTCACCTTGAAACGTTAGAAAGTGATAGCGACTTCTACTGTAACAATTAAATCTTTTCTTATCTTTAATTCATTAAAGTGTAATATTTACTTTACTTTTTAATCAAGATTCTACAGAAACCGCTTATTCTAAATTGAGATTTTATGGTTCGATGACTTTAATATTAAATAAGGAAATAGTAATAATAATTTAAAAAAGGCGTTATTATATTAACATCTAAAAGATAAATATAGTACGTTAAAAATAGATTAAACTTTGTTGATAAAGATTTCTTTAAATATCCAACCTTAATAATAAGGCAAAGGTACAAATGTTTTCGTTTTCAATAAACTTACACATACGATCTCTTTGGTCCGAAAACTAATTGTATAGTAACAATACAATTGAAACGTACGTCTGTCCACACATGTCTATCCCGCCCCTTTGTGTGCTATTGATAAAGTCTGATTGTTTGACAGTTACTGTTTGTCAGTAGGCGCTGGGATAGATACATTTGTTTATAAGTATGTATGTAGATGTGTGTAAATTGTACGTGTTTAAACGAAACGTATCATAAACAAACGTATCGTTCTATTTAGGTCTAGATGTACGATCTTTTTTGTTGTCTTTCAATGTGTGAGTGAGACAATGTAATTAAATTACCATCAATTAACTAGATAATAAAAAAATCTGAGCGATACACATTAATAAAATAACGATCTGTAGATTAAAAAATATTATCCTTACTTAAAATAATATAAAATTAATTATTTTTATAAAAAAAATATTCTTTAAGTAGAGTGGCGTGACAAAATGTCCTGTTGGCCTAAGGCCTCCTCTTCCTTCAAGGAAAAATTAGCTAATGACACCGTTGCTGTAACGAGGGTTGGTGGGTAAACGTGTGGCAGAATTTCACTCTGATGGTTGCACAAAAAAAAATGAATAATTCTAATCTATTATTAAAATGTATACAGATATAGTTATTTAAATTTGTAGATATTATAGATATTAAATTTAATACTTGACGTATCTAATATGAATTTATAATACTATTTAAGATTAAAGTAAATACAGGCTAAGCTTAATAGAAATGAAGTAGAATTTATCGAAGTATCTTAATTTAATTTGACTAAAGTAGCAAGACCACAATGTTGTCAAAGTCTACCAACGAGATATTTGACAAGATTTACACTCCAAATTACAACTAATTCCTTGTTATGCCATTTTGTCCTTTACCTTACCCTGACGTCAAAGAGACAAGATATTAGGGTGTAAAGGTCTTAAAGGATTTCAAAACGGTGTATAGTTAATAGCAGAACTATTAAGGCATTTTATTTTTATATTTACTCGTAACTTATGACGTTTAGTAGTTAATATATACGCTAAACGCTCATTGGTCTCTTTTTTGCATTATTAACTGAACTGACCAATCATAGCATTGGTTTGACTTACAGAGTTTTGAAAACTGTAGGTGATATGGTTTTCCAATAATTAAGAATCATGTCAAATTTGGGAGATGGTGTCATCTTATATTTAAGTACCATTTTGCAGTCCTTTTTAGTTTTGTCCAATAAACTGACTTCGGTACATCTACTACTAATGAAGTACCCTGAGTGTCAGATATTAATTACAAACATTAATAATACAATAAAAACTACAGCCTGTAAATTTCCCACTGCTTGGCTAATGAGGCGCCTTTCCCTTCGAAGAGAAGGTTTGGAACATATTCCATCACGTTGTTCCAATTCGTGTTGGTGGAATACACATGTAGCAGAATATTTATGACATTCAACACATGCAGGTTTCCTTACGATGTTTTCCTTCACAGCACAGGACGTTAATAATAATTTATTTTAATTTAAAAAAAACTAGTTCTATAACGGTGTGATCTATAGGTGAACCCTATATAAATCTTGACTGAAGGTCGGAAACCCCGATCGTTTCAAATTCGGGTTAGTACTGAGTTTTCGTGCGTATAATTTGTGTTAAAAATTCATGCGTTGTGGTGAAGGACAACGTCGTAACCTGCAAGTATATGATAAAATTTAGTACAGTCAGGGTAAGAAAAGGTTCGTCACCTTAAGATCTAATTTCGTGTGCTCAGTATGCGCGATAATCTGCTTTACCGATCGAGAATGACATATTTCGTCGCAATTATTTGATGTTTAGATTCAAAAGGTACTAAGAGCTTAAGACTTGATAAAGGAATTAATTTGGAAACTGACGAAGGTTTTCTTCCTCTGACTGTACATCCTATTTGTAACCAACCCAAATTTAAGCGTGGTGAAATAAACTACAAACCTTTAATAGGTAGAATTTAGCCCAAGAGAGAAAAAAATAAAAAGTCTCTTATTAAAATAAAATTAACATATCCTATACTCTTAAGAGGTACTACATTAATACATTGTTGACCTCGCTCGATTAAGCGTTACCGATAAATATGCTCGAGTAGGTATCACACCTCCTATGCCCTGTGTTTATGGAGAAAAGCATCATAGGTGTCCTAGGCACAAGGGCTCGTGACGCATTAATTATGTAAAAAAATATATCCTTCCTTATTTAATTCCTTCGATTTATATTATTAAAAAATGTTAATAAAAAACGAATAATATAATTAACTAGGGTACTAACCATATTGATTTATATTAATAGCAATCGTTTTTAAAAACAATGATTGTGTCTTGTAAAATACAGACCAATCCTTTCAATATTGTTGTTTAACATGTTTTTTTTTTTATTTTACAAAAAGGTTTTATTGCATATGAGACCTCTTTACGTATTCATGCCTTGATATTACTGTTCTAATATCTTTATAACAGTGACGCAAACTAGGCTAGATCATATATGTCAGATTCCAATAGGCTTAAGGTTATCAAATCAAAGACCGTAAATTAACGCTAATTCATTAGAAGCGCCACACATCGCGCGTCGACGCGAAACTAAAATTAGCTTAATGACTCCAGTGTATTCAAAACCAACTGTTCTTCTGATATCTTATACCAATTACCCGTCCTGATTTCACACGGATATAGCAGTTATTTATAAAACGTATTACATACATTTACTTGGTGATAGGGCTTTGTGCAAGCCCGTCTGGGTAGGTACCGCCCACTCATCAGTTATTCTACCGCCAAATAACAGTACTCAGTATTGTTGTGTTCCGGTTTGAAGGGTGAGTGAGTCAGTGTACCTACAGGCACATGGGACATAACATCTTAATTCCCAAGGTTGGTGGCCCATATGCTCGTCCGCCAACCTATAACAAAAAATAAAATAAAAAAAATAATACAGATATAGCCTGCAAGCGACCCACACCGGCTTCAATATATATGTATACTAAAAATACTACAGAATTTGCTTATTTACGAAATCACATTAGAAACTTCTAAAATTATCAGTGTTTCTTTACTAAGTATAATTCATTTATTATATATAAAAAACTGCATCAAAATAATTTGCGTAATTTTAATGATCTAAGCATACATAGGCACAGCTTGCGGTGACTTTGTTTTATACTATGTAGTAGAAATTAACAAACATTCCTCCTGAATTACTCTATCTATTAAAAACCGCATCAAAATCATTTGCGTAATTTTAAAGATCTATGCATACATTAGTACAGCTTGCAGTGACTTTGTTTTATACTAAGCTGTACGTATACGTATTTCATGCGATTTGCATTTAACTCAGCTGTACACTGCCCTACTAAGGGATTATGATTAATATATCTTTATTTATAGTACAATACTATAACACTAAACTACTTATATTCACTTTGATTTTCTTTCCAAAATTCCGTTTAGCTTATCATGTTCAGAACAGACAGATGATAAGGCGAGTTTTGTTCTGTAATATGTAGTCATCTTTATAAGAAACAGAACTTATTAAAAGAGGATGACGATTGAATCAAATCTTAAACCTTATTATAATATTGTATAAAAAGAAAAACATACTTATAGAAATAACGAGAACCTGTTTTTATTTATAAGCACCAAAATTAATCTTTAATCATAAATTCGTTCAATAATCATCAATCGTGTTATTTCCCCTGGGCTTCTTGTGACGGCCTCTTTTTTCCTTCTGAATTATACCAAAATTTCAGAATACAATTTAGTATACAAAATTTTATTAGTTTTTAAATGAATCGAATCGAATTATTTGGATAATTTTCAAATAGTGCTGCTATCCAAAAGTCTTGTTAATATGAATGCGAAAGATTCAATGTATGATTGTTGCTCAATCACGCCAGAACGGCTGAACGCAACTAAATGAAATTTTGGCACAGATCAAACTCAAATTCCTTTATTCAATATGGAAGCAATACACTTATAGTAAGACACAACTTAGATGTAGCATCGGCAATTCTATAAAACCGATTACTGCCGATATATGCAACCAATAAAAATAGCTCCCTATCGCGCTATTAGTCGCTATAGATTCTCGCGTCAGTTCAACCTGAGAAAGCAAGTGCATGTAAATCGATGTGTCGTATTTTCTCAATCTTTTGTCCATCTCAAGAGATGTCTTTTTCGAAATTCTGTTTGTCTAAATTGCTTTCTTATCTATAAGGGCGCTTTCTCTGTATTTAGTTTTGCTTGTAGCTTTGCTTGTAGTTTTGCATAACACATATCAAATCAGTGCAGCAAAAATCAATAGTAAAATGTCCTCTTGTAAAATCAAAATGGCGTCCTTAATCATGATCAATACTCTCTGTATTGGCCATGAGTTAGTTCTCATCGGCTGGGTAATTGACATTGTATGAAAACTCCTTACATGTGCATCAAAACTCCTTACAGTAAATATATCGTTTAATATTAAGGTTCAAATGGAGGTGATGGGTAATCATACCCAATTCGTCATTTTACTTAAAACAACCATTCCTTGTACATTAAAATAACTCGGGCTTAAAAATCCTTTAAAGAAATTCAATTCTCCCAACGGTTTCATCTCCTTAACAGAACACGAAATGAATTAAAAACATAAATTAAACGCTGGAAAAACTGAAAGGTGCTAAGTCGGATTACACGACCTCCGGTCAAGATCCTCGTATTTTATATCTGCCTGGTCATCTGGGCTCGTATTATAAATGATTAAAATATAACTCTATAATAAAATAAAAGTTAGTACAGTAAAGTAACAGCCTGTAAATTTCCCACTGCTGGGATAAAGCCTCATCTTCCATTAAGGAGAGGGTTTGGAATATATTCCATCACGCATTCAATGCGGGTTGGTGGAATGCACATGTTGAAGATATTTCGATGAAATTAGACACATGCAGGTTTCCTCACGATGTTTTCCTTCACCGCCGAGCACGAGATGGTGGTGCTTGCCTAGTTTTGAACCCAAAACCATCGGTTAAGATGCACGTGTTCAAACCACTGGACCATCTCCGCTCTCTGTATGTCTGTATGTTCAATATGAACTCCAAAACTATTGAACGGGTTTTCATATTATTAAGGTTTTTGTGTAAATAAATGTGTGTGTAATGTTGGAATAGAATGACATTTGTTTATTGTTACAAATACAAATTAAGCACATATATGTATATGGTGCTGGCCTGGGTTTGAACCCGCAATCATGGGTTAAGATAACCACTGGGCCATCTCAGCACAATAAAGCTATTGAATAAATCTTATTATAATTGCAAACGCCTCAAGCTTTGTTAAATAAAGTCATGACTGTACGGTGGCATGCATTCCGTACAAGCAATTAAATCCTGATTTGAATATTGTGTATGTAGCCGGAGATCTCGAGTAATGTATTAATCCAGGGCTATTAGTTTATTGTGTTCTTTATGCCTCGAGGGTAAGGCTAAGTCTTATGCCGTGACGAATATATAGAAGCGCGAAGCTCATACCCGCCGCACTTTAGTGTACAAAAATCAAAAATTAAAAATCAAGGTATACTTTATTCGATTGCAAACACTTTTTAATCGTCATTTAACAACTAATTTAAGTGAAGCTACCAACGAATAACCGGCGAGAAAGTCAGTAGTTACCCTTTTTCAACATTTAAAAATACAGTTACGTTAGTTAATTACAATTATATATGTATTTAATTAATGCAGGTAGAATAAAGATCTTAGACACTAAAGTAACAGCCTGTAAATTTCCCACTGCTGGGCTAAGGCCCCCTCTTCCATCAAGGAGAGTGTTTGGAACATATTCCACCAAGCTGTTCCAATGCAGGTTGGCGGAATGCACATCTGGCCGAATTTCAATGAAATAAGACACATGCAGGTTTCCTCACGATGTTTTCCATCATCGTCAAGCACGAGATGAATTATAAATACAAATTAAGCACATATATACGGTAAAGTAAAGTAACAGCCTGTAAATTTCCCACTGCTGGGATAAGGCCTCCTCTGCCATTAAGGAGAGGGTTTGAACATATTCCACTGGGCCATCTCAGCTCATATATATGGTAGCTTCACTTAATTGTAAAATGACAATTCAAAAATGCTTGTAAAAGCCTACTTGAATAAAGTTTATTTTGATTTGATTTGCCTGCCTGGGTTTGAACCCGTTTAAAATCATCGGTTAAGGTGCACGCGTTCTTACCACTGGGCCATCTCAGCTGTGACAGTGAACTAATATTATTCTTCAGAAAATTACAACGAAAATCATGAATTTTTTGATTGGATTGAAAGGATAAATTGAACGTGCTCTAAGTCGCAGGCGACAAGAAATTCCTATAATATGATGCTAAATAAAATATATTTTCCGACGCTCCTAGATACACAGCTATAATGAATCAAGTTTATGATGCGATGTGCCAGCTGCATTATGATATATTCGCGCTGATAACATTTTATATTATCATATCATATAATATATAGTGATGTTTCGTTTGTTTGCGTGTTTGTTTCGGATTATTGTTATTATAACACTACTAGTGACCCGCCCCGGATAGCAATACAGATACTACATCACATTAGAAACTTCTAATATTATAAATGTTTCTTTACTATATAGTCCATGTATTATATACAAAAACCTTCCTCTTGAAACACTCTATCTATTAAAAATCGCAACAAAATTCGTTACGTTATTTTAAAGATTTGAGATAATTTTGATAATTTGTTTTACTATATAAAATAAAGTATACTATATATAAATAAATAAAGTAGACTTTATTCGTAGACATTTACAAGCACTTTTGAATCATCATTTAAGAAATATATTAAATGAAGCTACCACCCTTTCGGAAAGCAGATTCTACCGAGAAGAACCGTCGAGAAACTTTCTTTAAGCTTTTTTTTATGTAATAGGTAAAAATATAGCAATTTTAGTTAAATACAATTATATATGATTGTAATATAGTCTGCCTGAAAGTCAAATGTTACTATTAAATAAATATTAAATTTTACTATATTCATTTCAATTGCGTTCTTTAAATCAATAAATGCTTCACCACTGGACGTAAACTTTTATTCATATTAATATTTGAATCTCAAATTTCTCTGCTTAATTTCGGTTTGGTGAATATTGCATATATTTCAATCCTTGCAGTTTTTCTTGTAAATTTTCTCTTAACAAGCATCACATTAATTAAGAACGTGGAATGTCACACGTTGACCGGATTGTAACAAGTGATCTTCGCTTAAGAATTAAGATTCACGTGTTTTATACAAGTAGTTATCACGTGTGTTTATTTTGCATAGACCATAGATTTAATATGCGTATAGAAGGGACAACAAAACATATTACTTTTTATTTATCTAAATTTAAAATGAATGTGTGTTTAATGTAAGAGATTTTTTTTTTGTTTTAAGATCTATATTTTGTCTGTCTGACGGCTAAATCGCTAAATCGAATGTGATAAAATTTCGAATTTCGAACTCCAATAACGAACAACTTTTCGTGCCTAGCACTAGACGACCAACCCGTTAAAAGTAAGTGTAGCTGTGGGTGACAACTAGTATTCTATATTTAGGTATATATACAATAAAGTATTGGTAGCGAATGGCGATTATCTATTTCGCGGATTCACATTTTAGATTGTCAAAAGTTCTTTTCTATAAACAAGACAGCGTATCAAAACTATCTATAATATTTTGAGTAGTTAAAACCACAAAACGTCATAAATAAACAATCAAACTCCATTCCACTTTCGCCATTATAGTTTAAGCAAGGATTGTTCTTTATTTGTGTCCAAATATAAGTAGGTGCTAGTATGCAATTAGGTCTATTTTCGCACAACGCACGTACTTTTTATACAATGCGAACTATTTAAATCTATCTCATGATTTATTCCTTTTACACCGTCTGCGTATGTAATGAAATATGTCTTAGGATTCATTGATGTATAAAGTGACTGGAAACGATCTTCTATTTTTTTACGCGACTGTTAAAATAAAGAGTGTTATGTTTTAAGAGATCGTGTAGGTTGTAAGTTTCTTTATTCCACGATAGTTTTTAATACCTAAGCAAATTGGATGTGTGGCTTACGATCTTAACATGATTTCGAGTAGTCGTCAATGTGAAAAGAAAATTCATTGTTTTTTTTTTTTATTTCAAAGGCAAAGAATCGTTTATTATATTCAAATTTCGAACTAGTTCTTTCGCATGAAACAAGTTGCAATAAATTGAATTCTTTTTTCCTTTTTATTTTATATTAATGATTTAAAGATTAATTTCATTCATCTCTTATCTTTGACCACACAGAAATAAGATAAATTTATTACATATAAAAGTGCCACGAATAATTGACCTTTAAAATAATGATGACATACTTGATTATTATCACCCTAAATTATAAGGTGTTGAACATAAAATTGAATTTATTGTAAACCGGATTTTTGAACGTAATTTTTTAAAAGCCTTTCCGTGGTTCACATAAAGTTATAACGGGAACAATTTTACGGCCGTACTTAACGTTTTATGTTTACTCTCGAAGGATATTAGATTCGAATCCTTTTTTTTGTTGTAGAGGTTTTAGTTTTTTTTTTAATTCGTTACTAAGTGTCTATTCGTTTCTTTATAGAAACTAATTAAGATATTGGAAAACAAAACGAGGCAACTAATGGTAAGTCACCATCAACCATAGATATTGGCGTTATAACCAACCATAGGGACTGAGACGTATGTGCCTTGTGCTTGTAGTAATTCTGGCTTAGCCACCCTCCAAACTCTTTAAATTGGTATTTTTTTAATTTATTCTTAGTGAAAATGTTATTAATATCAATTCATTAGATTCCATTAAAAATATTGACCTCTCACCCGTATCTTTAAGGTATTTGGTATAGCTCTACAAATGTAAGTCGTGATTGTTGAATACAATTTTAGCTATGTAAAGATATAGAAAGCTATAAAAAACGTGATTCTCGGGGCGACCACTATTTGAAATAAGCCAAGCGCTTTGGTTTAGAGTAAGGAGGAGATTGCCTGCTGCGTGAGAGAAAGGGAAGCAAGATAGGCGCCGTAACGCGTTACGTAACGAAGCGGTTCTCCCTCCTATAAGAAGTTCAGTCAGTCTGTAGTCATTAAAAACATTTTATATGAATTTTGCAACATCAAATTAAAGATTTTAAATGTAGATTTTGAATGAAAATTACTTTTGTACTCAGTATTGTTGTGTTCCGGTTTGAAGAGTAGGTGAGCCAGTGTAACTACAGGCACAAGAGAAATAACATCTTAGTTCCCAAGGTTGGTGGCTCATTGACGATGTAAGGAATAGTTAGTATTTCTTACAGCTTCATTGACTATGAGTGATGGTGACCACTTACCATCAGGTGGCCCATATGCTCGTCCGTTAACATATACCATAAAAAAAAGATTCCACTAAAAACCTCAGTAGTCTACTTTGATGATTTAATTGCATAAGTATTTTATTCTATATTAATTTAATATTATAAATGTGTAAGTAACTTTGTCTATCTATCTGTCGCTCTTTTACTACCAAACCCGAAATTGATGAAATTTGGTATGAGGCAAACTTGAACTCCAAGAAAAAGGCTACGTTTTTGCCTCACACATAACACCCTAAAATGCGAGGAAAGCCACGGGCAACCACTAGTTAAGTATAAATAAACAATAAATAATCCTTCATTAAAATTAAGTAAATCAAACTTTCATTTCTGTAAAATCTTTTTTTATTATTTATCGAGCAATAGTTTTTCAATCAACGTTTTCCTAACATGATAATTCAAATTTTTAATTGAACCACCAATTGGAAGAAGGGAATAAACGTCATTTTTCGACATATTCACTTCTATACATTCTTTAGACGTAGGGCTAAATATTATACATTTAAGGCAGGTCTGTTGGTGAATATATCAGGATTGTTTTTTTTTCTTAATAATCATTGATGTCCTATAAGTTTATAAGTTGAAAGCAAAAAGTTGTGACGTTTTTTTTTATTATCTCCGTTCCTATTTTTTGGATTTATTCCCTTCTTCCAAAAGGTTGAATTGCCAAAGAAGTAGTAATAGAGAATGTTAAATTATTAATTTTCGTACGTGTAACACATCCATTGATTTTTTTTATGTTATAGGTTGGCGGACGAGTATATGGGCCACCTGATGGTAAGTGGTCACCATCGCCCATAGACAATGCCGCTGTAAGAAATATTAACTATTCCTTACATCGTCAATGTGCCACCAACCTTGGGAACTAAGATGTTATGTCCATTGTACCTGTAGTTACACTGGCTCACTCACCCTTCAAACCGAAACACAACAATACTGAGTACTGTTATTTGGCGGTAGAATAACTGATGAGTGGGTGGTACCTACCCAGACGGGCTTGCACAAAGCCCTACCACCATGTGATTTTGATTCGGTAACATAACTCATCGACGAATTTTATTTAAGTTTTCGTTTACAGGAAAGAATCAATAAAACTTCGGTCCAAATATGACGTGAAAACTTTTGCCTGTGTTTTATCTCGCTGTTAAGATTGCTGGCGTGCCAAGACACAATTAAACGGGACGAGCGTCGTTAGCATGTACAACGCGCGCTTCCTACCAACAATGCGTTAGCGGGTTTTAAAATTAAACTCGAATTAATTGTTACTTTGCGGGGCGGGATTTGACCCGGTTCGTTTGTAAACTTGAAACAACGCCGTGTAACTATGTCAATTGATATATTATGCTATTTTAAGGGTGTTTTCTTTCTTTGATTATGTATGTACACATATATTAATATAGTTTCTCCAAAAACATGCAGTCGTACTTTGAGTTACATTACGTTGTTATTAATTTGTCTAAATATATGCTCCCATTTTAAAAAATAACTATAAAGTAATTACGCGATAAAAGTGATCTATTACGATTCCAAAGTTTAATCTATAGGAGAGGAGGCCTTAGCCCAGCAGTGGGAAATTAATAGGCTGTTGTTGTTGTTGTTGTTGTTTTATACACTAACGTTTGATATAAAAACGTCTTACATAAGCTTACAAAGTTTCCACTGTTACATTAAAACATTAAGTGAATTTAATAAGAACAGGCTTTTGTAAAACGTATCTAAACACAAAAAATATCAAAGAATATTAATGACAAAAAGAGTTATAATATTATTAAGATCGAACATACACTAAACGTAATTATTTCTTTATTCTAATTACACAAATAAACTTAAGAGGAACATTTCAGAGTTAGCCTAATGTAATCTTACGTAAAGTTACGAATTCCGCACACAAATATGCTATAGTCTAGTGAAATGTAATTATGCTACGTTACTTTATTAGTGTCTTCAGTACGCTGAGACAGACATATTCCTTGAAGTGTTCTCCTCTAATTTGTCGAAATGAGACAGTGGCGGTGACACGTCTTAAAAGACACACAGTTATTCTAAAAACTAACGCTTTGTAAAATAATCACGTGCGAAGTTGGTAACTTTTCGTGGAAATCTCGGTCGAGTTCCCCGGGAATGTTTCAGCGTATTCGTCTATGAGATTTGGTGCATTTTGAGTAAGGATTATTGTTTTATAACCCGCTAACCAACGTGACTTTGGATCGATAAAATATTTTTAAAAGAATTTATTTGCTACGGTCCTTTTGTCGAAAACTCTAATTTACCGATTTACTTTGACAAGGTTACACCTCACCCTGCTTGTACGCGTATTATTATAAATTAAAGTAACAGCCTGTAAACTTTCCGCTGCTGGGCTAAGACCTCCTCTTTCGGTAAGGAGAGGGTTTGGAACATATTCCACCACGCTGATCCAATGCGGGTTGGTGGAATGCACATGGCAGAGTTTCAATGAAATTAGACACATGCAGGCTTCCTCGCGATGTTTTCCTTCACCGCTGAGCACGAGATGAATTATAAACATAAATTCAGCACATATATATAGAGATGCTTGCCTGGGTTTTAACCCGCAATCATCGGTTAAGATGCACGCGTTCTAACCACTGGGCCATCTCAGCTCTCATTATAGACAGCCACATTTGTACTATTATGTCTTTTACAATATATTACGTTCAATTCAGCTCTATCCCAATCGCTTGACCATAGCTTGCGGTCGCCTGTATCTAGCCTCTTTACCTTTACGACCACCTTTCCCAGGTCATCGGTTCACCAAGCGGTTTTGTAGTTTAGGGACCATTCGTTAATTTTGTAAGACTATTTTCACTATTTTTTTATGCCTTCCCCTGTTTAATATGTATTACATAAGAATATATGGAACAAAACGAATAGACGTTTGGTTTATTTTAATGTATTCTATTTTTAAAATAACAACTTTTTTAAATATTTTTTATAATTTCAAATGTTCTAAAGGTACGCATTCGAATAAATGTTGGAAATCGCGTGGTTTACCGTGCTTTTTCAAATAACTTCAACCTTGCGCATTTCTTTGATCTTCTGTGAGACCTATCGAAATTCCTTCCTTTTTTATGGTATAGGTTGACGGACGAGCATATGGCCCACCTGATGGTAAGTGGTCCCCATCACCCATTAACAATGACGCTGTAAGAAATATTAATTATTCCTTACATCGTCAATGTGCCACCAACCTTGGGAACTAAGATGTTATGTCCCTTGTGCCTGTAGTTACACTGGCTTACTCACCCTTCAAACCGGAATACAACAATACTGAGTACTGTTATTTGGCGGAAGAATAACTGATGAGTGGGTACCAAGTAAACCTACCCATCCTACCCATTGTTAGAAAATATAAGACATGATCGACCCCCTCCCCCCAAAATCATCTTACGTAATAAATGAATACCCCCTGAATGTTAAAGAAAGAAATAATTCTTAATACCGTAACAAAAACAATCCCTAATATGTAAATGTTTTCAAATGAAAGTTTTAAATTTATTTCGCTTAAATTGAATGATACATCAAGATTGTAATCGAAATATAAATCACGCTATTGAAACAGAATTTAAAGTAAACTCTAATAATTGAATTAGGCTGAGCATATTTAAAACAATTAATGCAAAGTTGAGATGAATCTGTAACGATATGAAAATAACTTTGCTCATATACGTACGTATCCATTGTACTAGAAACTGAACGAAATATTTGCTAACGACACAGCCTGTAAATTTCCCACTGGTAGGCTCTAAGGTCTAAGGTCTCCAAGAGTTTCTCCAAGGTCAAGGGCTTCTCCCTTTTGAGGAGAAGCCAAGCCGAGAAAGGGCGGTGGAATACACATGTGGTAGAATTTCTATGAAATTAGACACATGTAGGATTCCACACAATGTTTTCCTTTACCGCCGAGCATAAGATGAATTATAAGCACAAATTAAGCACATGAAAATTCAGGTGGTGCTTGAATGGGTTTGAAAGACTCCGAACTGTAACTGAGATTTCTTTGAAAAAAGAAGTCCCATTAAGTTAATCGAAATTAAAAAAGTCAAAGGCACATTTATATTTTTAATTCATATTGTGCAATAAGATGGTGCATGGTGGGACTACCTGTAAGTAGTAGAACTTTTGCTTTCATAATTTTGTTTCTTTTTTTCGATGTGATTTTGTATCTACTGTTGGTTGTCCTAATATTAAAAATTAAATTAATACTTGTAGTCTAACGAGGCTGTCTAAAATAAGTTTCTTTTGTGAAAAATTATATTTTCAAATATAACGTGCGACGACTTCAAACAGCAATGGAAACGATATCTAATATTGTACGTCGCTCGTGAGGACTTTGTGATTTGTTTGAGAATGGTAACATTTTAACAAAGCTTTGTTAATCAAATCCATGGCTGATTTTGACTGCGGTTTATAGGGGTGTTACTAAGGGTACAAAGGGAGGGGTGTGACGGCGTTACATTGTGATATATATACCATGAAATAAATTACGTAACTTTGTACAAATCAGTCATTATTTATTCTACCATTTACTATACTATTATTGTGTTCCGGTTTGAAGGATCAGTGGGTTAGTGTAATTAAATCCACTAGGGATATAACATCTTAGTTTCGAAAGTTGGCGGCGCATTGCTACCTGAGCTGTGACCCCTTATCATCAGGTAGAACATTTGACTGTCAGCCAATCTTTATGCTAAGTAACGGATTTAATAAAAAATGTTTTTTTTTTTATTTAGTAGGTATGTTCTGAATTTGAAAAAGTAAAATATAATATGCAACACTAGGTTTTACTTTATATGCGTTGGTGTAACGATTTGTAAATATTTACCGTTGAAAATCAACTCGATAATGTTAGGGTTCGCGGTATTATTGAATTTTTAATGATAATTAATTGAAAAACTTTCATACACGAAACAAACTTTGTTTGCTTTTCGTATTAATTAACGAAACTTCTATTGTACTTGTTACATATTGATATTATAAAACTAGTAGAGACCGCGACTTTGTGTGCCCTTGAAATCAACATAAAAAATATTGTGTTAGCCTAAGTTACTCCTAATTAAATCAGCTATCTGACAGTGAATGTCCCGTCAATATCGGTCGAACAGTTCCTGAGATTAGCCGCAACAGATAGACTAACAAAAATTTTATATAACGTTATTTTGCTTTGATTAATTGTATAAAAAATCGTTTTAACTGAAACAAAATAATTCACAAGGCACATAACAGCTTAGCTCTCAAGGTTGGTGGTGTACTGGTGTAATGGTTAATGGTCTTACAACGTTAATGGTGAGGAATTATCGTCACTACCTATAAATAATTATTTAATTGTAGTTTTTGTTGTTATGATAATTTCTTTTTCAAATTACTATTATGACATATATTTACGAACTTAAACACTCACAATTGAAATTTGCTTATAAAATAAGATAGAGTGTTAAGTTGTCTATTTAGAGCGACTTAGCGATTAATTCGCGGTTTAAAATTTCATCATTCATCAATTCTTTTCATAATGGTCCGAAATAAGTATGACTCAAAGAATAGACCAAAATTCATAAAATAGTTTTATACGTTACTAACTAGACAGAATTTGCTATCTTTTTCAATCCCTCGCTGCAGAAAAGGAAAGCAATATTTCGAATCCTGTCAAAATAATTTTCCTACGATATTGTATGCAGCACAGTCGGATTTATTAAGTATTTAGACATGGGTTCAAATATTAATAAAAATTAATTTCGTACTCAATGGAGTCGTGTGTGTTAATTCCTATGTCTTTGTGTGTATCTATTTGGATGTGTTAGTTTATATCTTAATCATTTCTTACGATTCTTTTTGTAGTTGTGTGAGTACCACTAGTTCAAAATATAATATATTAATGCTTAGATGGACAGATAATAAAGTTGTTTGTATGTTTTGTTTTCAGTCATGTCAATGAACCCTGAATGCGAGCCATTTTTGTGTTCTTTATTTAAAATTTAAAATGTATGAAACTATATTTATGTGAAAATATGCTAAGTAGATATGCGTTTTCATTATGTTATTTGCATTCATTTTTCCTTTTAAATTTATTTTTGAGAAAGCTTATACGTTATATTAATTACACAACAAATTTCGCTAGCGTTCCTACGAAATTCTATAACGTATGGCTGTTATTTATTTACTCGTACTAAATATAACTGACACACGTTTTAAAAATATACCGTATTAACAACGTGATATGGTTCACATTTGGTTGACATAATTAATTAAGTTGAATTAAAAATTAAATGTATCTGTCATAAAAGAATCTTATGATAAGCGTGAACTCTCGATTTCATCTACAAGATAAAATGGACTAACTTAATACTGCGTCTCGTTTCATATCAAATGAACTTTATATAAATAGAGATAAGATTGAAATTTGTACGATTATCAGAATCTTATGTGTCATCAAATTCGTACGGAAAAATTTACATGTTTATGTGGAATTTTTGATTTGGAATAAATAATTATAAGGCTGTTCGGAAGACTTGTTCGTTTTATATTCTGGGTTGACACGAAATGATGGGTTTTCATTAAAATAATCACCGTCCTATCACGATACTTGCTAAGATATCAATCTTAATGTGTCATAAATAACTTGATATTTGTTTATCGAATATAATCATCACCAGTCCGAACTCGTCCACTACAGCTGGAAGACTAATCCTAGGGTATGCTAGTCTGCCTGATCAGCCCGATATTTGCATGAGACGTAAGGATAAGCTTATATCGCCAAATTTTTGAGTCCGCAAAGTCCTTGTTGGGGCGAGACATCCATTACTATAATAAAATGAACCCTAAAATCAGTAAGTGATATTTTAAATAGTCATATACAGACGCTTTTATTAACATAAGAATTAACAACATTAAATGCTTAAATATATATACAAATATGAACTAAAACTAGTTACTGTATAAATCTTGACCGCGTGGAATGGTGGCAAGAATGTTAGCAGCATTTCCCCGTTGAATCGCAATTACGATCCTCTGGGCAAAAAACGAACCAGCCCTCCTGTCACCAGTGGAGGCAATGAGGCGAGGTGTTATACTTTTGATATACTATATATATAATATGTAGGTATGAATATACATTGTCATTGGTACGATTGAAAACAGACGAAAATATGATTAAAGAATTAATTGAAATCCTAAAGCAGAATTTTAAGTTTTCGAATTCTTGATTTCAAAAATATTTCAAGTATTAATTTCATGTTTCTTAATGAATTTTATTAATTTCGTTTTCGTCTAGTCGTTAAAAAGTTTAAAAAATCCACAAAGGCGATGTATATCCCGTAATCCGGGATAGCGCTCAGCGTTAAGATACCGTCGTTTATATTTTATACGCGTTTAAAATTCATACTCGGTGTCATGTTGAAAGTTCACTTTGCTACCCTTTTCGAGGTTTTTGGTAAGGACGCGTTCATAACGGCGTCGAGAGGTAGAGACAAATTGAAAAATTAAAATTTGTTTCTTTCGAGATTTTCAGTCCACCATTGTTCCTCGATGGAGCAGGGAATACTAGGTTACACGTGTATTTTTTACTTACTAAAACCCTGATGATGTTTTTCTTGGGTGCAGCTACAAGCTTCCTTCCATGCGATCTAATTTTTTGCAGAAAAAAAACATCTATATTTTCTGTCTTAAACGACCAGTAATAGATTTCAGGAAACCAACTTAAAAGCCAAAACAATACTCAGGGCTATTTGTAGACGTCCGGCAAAATCCTTTCTTGTATTTGTGCCTAAACACAGAATTTCTGCTCTGATGATCCTATTACATGTCAAATCCGATATGACCGTAAATACAACACACACATGACAATGGATTTTACGCGCTTTTTGAGTTATTGAAACGTACACATTTCGAAAAAGCTCAGGTTGTTACTGAGAAAGTTTTTATCTGCTTAGCCTGGAGTCCGACCTCTATACTTGTGGCTGTATCCCAAAAGCAACCAGGCTGATCCTAAAAAACAACATCATGAGCAAGCGAACAAGAAAATGATGATGACGATGAATGTAGTTCTTTCAACCTTATAATGATTATAGGTGATCTCCTCATCGTCATCCTTCTGCCCTTATCCCAATTTTATTTGAGTTCAGCGCAGTCTTCTCCTTCCATACTCCTCTGTTGGAAGTCATCTCACGAGTAACAGTAGTTCTAACCATATCATCTTTCACATATTCATGGTCAAAATTCAAATTTTAATTCTGATCAAGCTCTCATTATATAATTGATAGATATTGATCCCCTTGTATATATACTATATCCTTAAATTAGGCGTGAGTCCATTCAGATTACGTGATTAGATTGAACAAAGAGACAATGATCGGGTATTGTTTTGAACTGAGCCCAATCCTCTGCAATCTCTTAGATGGCTGATTTCAATGGCAAACCACCTGGAGGCATTATAATGTACAAGTATTCACACACACCGGACTGTTAAGGAGAATACTTTACAGGAAAATCCTACATTTTGGTACAGTACCAAATTTAATCCAGGTTTTCTAAAGTCTAATAAGTAAACTGCTGGACCAATGGGATAGCGTAATTTAATGCTATCTTCGCCTCTTGAGAATATCTGTTATTTGACTTTTGATTATTTTGTAACATACAAATATGAAGCTGGTACTAAATGTCTTCTAACAATTTTTGGTACAGACTATTTCGAATGAATACGTAAACTTTAATATACTACCATATACAATACAACGTAAGAAATTATGATATGCAGACGGCTGCATGGCTCAAGTTATATTTGGTGGTCACCATCGCTTATAGACATTTGCGCTGTAAAATTTATTAACTATTCCTCACAATCCGCCCCCTACCTTGCGAACTAAGACGTTAGATCCGATATACCTGTATATACTAAATATTTGATGCGGCATTTGTCGGAGTATTTCTTTTGTAACACCGTAAATAAGATAAAAAATTAACAGATCTAAAGTGATCAATACTATTCATCCGAAAAAAGTCTTAATATTTAAACTATCTTCTTGTCTACTGATATTATTATTATTTTTTGTTTCTTTTTTTATGTTATAGGTTGGCGGACGAGCATATGGGCCACCTGATGGTAAGTGGTCACCATCACCCATAGACAATGACGCTGTAAGAAATATTAATCCTTACATCGTCAATGTGCCACCAACCTTGGGAACTAAGATGTTATGTCCCTTGTGCCTGTAGTTACACTGGCTCACTCACGCTTCAAACCGGAACACATCAATACTGAGTACTGTTATTTGGCGGTAGAATAACTGATGAGTGGGTGGTACCTACCCAGACGGGCTTGCATAAAGCCCTACCACCAAGTAAAGTTTTGTTTTAAGACGAATTAAATCTTAAGAGCAATTTTATTATATTTAATTAAATGTATTTTTCATGTTGCTTTATTCTATGCGATACTTGAATAAACGAATTCCTGTAGAACAGTTTCGCCTTTCAGTGTTTCGTTCGAGTCATCAATCAGAGAACTGGTTTCGGAATTTCCTTAGTTACGAAATCACTTTCAGGATATTGAATGAAACAGTCTATGCAACGTCTTGTTGCAAGGAAAATCATTTCTAGAACAATTTCAATTCTGACTCAGTTCTACAGAGGAAATTAATAGTTGTAGTATATATTTTAGTACTAGTTTTCGCCGATATCTTCACCCTCTTGTTAGGTCGTAAGATTTGAGTAAGAAAGTAGACTAGGTTCTTATTTTATACAAATACCTTGCTTTATACATAGTTCTATCAAAATTGATTCAGTGATTTAGTCGTGAAAGCATAACAGTTAGTTTTACATTTATAGTTTATTAGTGTAGATTTTCTTGTATTAGATTTATTGCTTTCTCGTATATATTATGAAACTTAAGTTAATTAATTTAGGTTTAAGGTGAAAAAATTAGTAATTAATAAATATCCCATGATTTATTTACATTGCATATATTTTATGCAATGTAATTTGCATTAGTGACTTGAAATATTACATGCATGATAAAATAGTTATGTTATATAATAGGTTGGTTACTTTTAAGACGTGCTGGAATAAGTTAAAAGTTCCTACCAGTTATAATTTAAATTTAGACTTAAAAATATAACTGAGATTCCATATATAATTAATTAGATGTGATGTAAATAACAGTTATCCACCTACGTATTCAATTGGCTTATATCCGCTAAGGTTGTAACATCAGCCATTATTCAATCTTTAAAATAAACCATCTGAATTACAAATCCAGTGTCATATTCTTTATTTAAATAAGCTCTTAAAGCATTTTTTAAAACTCAGTAGTTACTCTATATACTATTTTAATTACAGAATATGTAATTAAAGTACAGTCCACGTATTTTTACCTTTAATAACATCTTGTATTGAATAATATACCTTATTTGTCATGGGCTTTACATTTTTAGTAGGGTAAGTTAGAATAACTGAGGAATCTTATTATGGAAATGATCATCGTGTCCCAAGAAGGATGTATTGACGTTGCGATGTCGGAAAATAGTTGTTATTAGTTTATATTTTCTCCTCGTGTGATTACAATGATTTTCATCCTTTTTTCAAAAAGATCTATATTTTGTTGTGGATACACGTAATGTCATTGCGTAATACTCAAATATAATGAAATCTACATATATTAATCTAAATTAATATTATAAATGTGAAAGTAACTCTGTCTGTCTTTTGCTCTTTTTCCGACCATATCACTGAATTGAATTTGATGAAATTTGGTATGAAGCAAACTTGAGCTCCAAGAAAGGACATGGCGACTTTTTTGGCCAACACATGACAACCAACACTATAAAACGCAAGCGAAACTGCAGGCGGCGACTAGTATTTTATAGTAAATATTATATTAATAATTATTATCTATGTACGGAAGAGAACTCGTGCATCTTAACCGATGACTTCGGGTTCATATCCAGGCAAGCACCTCTATATATATGTGCTTAATTGTGTTTATAATTCATCTCGTGTTAGGCGCTGAAGTAAAACATCGCGAGGAAACCTGCATGTATCTAATTTCATCGAAATTATGCCACATGTGTATTCCACCAACCGTCATTGGAACTGGAGAGCCCAGCAGTGGGAAATTAACAGGCTGTTACCTTACTTTTACGGAAGAGTATCTGTCACTTCGTCTATTAAGCATTATATTTTTAATTTGGTAGCATATACATATAGTACAGATACTCGTAATGGCGTGAAAGTTGATTCTGATATATAGTTCTAACTATCGAGCAAGACATTATTTATAACGCTTATGTAAGTTCTATAAGAAAACGTAAATGTAAAATATAATATAAATATTGTTTAATTTTTGATTTAAAACTAAGTTCTTACTTTTCTGAAAATATTGAGAAGCAAAAGTTAGTATACTCACTTTCTTAAAGCCAATAAATTTCCTTTAACTATTGTTTTCATCTCTCTAAATACTTATTTGCATTTGTCTTTCATCAGAAAAATATAATTACCAGGTTATAATTTGCAGATAAAAACGTTATATATATTAATATATACATTATACATTAAGGCCTTCTTGGAAATGCATCGCGTATTCTGGTATAATTTTATTGTATGTTGGTAGCATTGGTTTAGCAGTTTTTCAATTTTTTTTATTTAAACGTCAAAATAGCACCGCCGTCAAAAATCAAACGTATGTGACTACACCCTTGTCCGGCCCTTTCGGTCGCTTAATAAATTTATGAAATAATCCGGGACTCTTTCCCGCTTTCCGGGACGTTGCAATTAAAACGGCACGACTTCACTTTTGTTATTTTTGCATTTGACTTTGTGAATTTCCAGTTCTTTTTAATGAATGGACAAGTGTTTTTGGTTTGACTTTTTAACTGCATATTTAACTTAAATAGGTATTTTTGAGGGTAGTCAGTTATTTAATTAAGTTACTTAAAATATTAAAGGTAGTATCTTGTACTAGCCGGCCGTCCCGACTTTGAACGGATTGGATAGTAAATTTCTTTCGCGACCTTAGCGCCACCGGTTTTAAATATACACAAAACTTTTTATCAAAATTCGACTACATTTAAGTTAAAGAAATACGTATGGTGTCGCGAATTATTCATTCATTTCATATTATTGGATAGTCGTGTTATATACCGCCATTGAGTCAAACAGCGTACTGTTTGAAAATTATATTGTTTTGTTGCTTTTTTCCGACATGTGGAAACAATTGTCTTTCTATTTCAACTTATGTCCACAAAAACCTTAATTAGTTGTATACGTAATGTAATAACATCCTTATGAAAATTCGTTCGTTTGGTTTTAGAGTCATCTTGAACAGACAGACAGACGCGGCCGGAGAACTTCGCTTTATAATATGTATTGATATTACGACTATTTCTCATTTTCAATCTTTAAATTTAGATCAGTCACGTGACAATAGAAAATTTCTTGATATAAGAAAGAAACGGTAACAATCGTTGTACAGACACGAGGAAAAAAGGTAAACTAATAAAACCTAGTTTCCAACTTCGCGAAGTTAATACATCCTTCCTGGGACACGGTATTCTTTTCTATAATAAGATTCCACAGTTATTTTTAACTTGGCCTATTAAGAAACTAAGTACATCATGATTTCTAGGCAGGATTTAATTTAAAAAAAATAATTGTAATATATACTGTGCAATTAAAAGCGTGGAAAAGAGTAAGTTCCTTGCCGGTTCTTCTCGGTAAATTCTGAACCAGAATTCAGATTTTAATAATAAATATTGGACATCACATACATTAATCTGATCCCAACGTAAGTAGCTAAAGCATTTGTGTTATGGAAAATCAGAAGTAACGACGGTACCATGATAACATAGAAAATTAATGAACTTTTTCTACATCAACTCAGCCGATGTACTCATGAAAACCGTCGTACCTACGCATTACTCAAGCACGGAGGTCGTCAAATTTAATTTAACACTTTAAGATATATTAAGCATTCTCTACATCGCCAATGCGCTAGCTACCATCTTTGGGAACTAAGATGTTATGTCCTTTGTATCTGTAGAGATGAACACTGATGTCTCACTCTTCAAACCGGAACACAAAAATACTGAACTTTTTAGTGGTAAAATATCTTATAGTGTACCTATCTAGTCGGGCTTTTACAAAGCCCTACCACCAAGGATGATTATCCTACTTCAGTAAAAATTGTTTTAATTTTTGATTGTGTGTGCTTGGAATTAAATACGAGGTATATTGAATTTAATAATCTTATCACACTGTGCATAGACACGCCTAAATGAAGTTACAGAACATTTCCATTCCGGAGCTCAAATTCCAAAAATATCGACCTAATATCCGAGATGCTGATAATTATTTCAGATAAGTGCGTAATGGGACTTTATTCGAACAAGAATCACTCTATGCTACATTAAACCGAAGGTCAATTTAAATATAGCAATATGCTAGCAAAACGAGCTCCTTTATAAAAGCAAGCCTCTTAGTGGTGTCAGTAATATATTCTGATATCGATGAATTTTGCGATTTTACTTATGCTTTTTTTAATCATATTACTTATGTATCAAGCTCGAGATGAGATAGCCCAGTGGTTAGGCGTGCATCTTAACCGATAATTCCGGGTTCAAACAAAGGCAAGTAACGCGAAATTTGTATGTAATTTATAATTATAATTCATCTCGTGAAAACTACATTTAATTAATTTCAACGAAATTCCGCCACATGTGTGGCCACCAACTCGCATGGGATAAAAGTACAAACCTTCTCCTCAGAGTGAGAGGAGGCTTAAGCCCAACAGTGGGAAATTGACTGCATCTAGCAGTTATGTTATTACTGAATATTGCTATTAAGTCCTAATATCTCGTATTTAAATGAATAAAATACTGAATCTTTATTATCATATACAAAATGAATACTTCAAATTATTAATTATGAAACGAAGTATAAAATATGTCAAAGCGGCGTTATCGCCTAACGCGATCTCTTTCAGATTATCTCCTTTAGAGTAGCGAAAGAACGAAACAGGACATGCGCTCTTTCGATTAAAGATAAAAACTGTGAAATAACTTCAAAAAAACATTCATATTATTTGATTAAATTGCATCTGAACATTAGTGAAACAGCAAATTTTTAACACACAAACTTCAAACAGCCGTTTCACCCCCTTAGTGGGTTTCATAAAATCTTAGCGAATCACGCCTTTAAGGAGCATACCTGTTTAATTTCAAGTTTGTAGGTGTTAAGGTTTCTGTGATTTCATGATTAATCAAGGACTTTTTTTATGGTATAGGTTGGCGGACGAGCATATGGGCCACCTGATGGTAAGTGGTCACCATCACCCATAGACAATGGTACTGTTAGAAATATTAAGCATTCCTTACATAGCTAATGCACCACAAACCTTGGGAACTAAGATGTTATGTCCCTTGTGCCTGTAGTTACACTGGCTCACTCACCCTTCAAACCGGAACACAACAATACTGAGTACTGTTGTTTGGCGGTAGAATAACTGATGAGTGGGTGGTACCTACCCAGACGGGCTTGCACAAAGCCCTACCACCAAGTGGACTGGTATTTCAATTATTAATATGTTATAAAATCCAAATACAACACATATTAAAATAGACACGTCTTCATTTTATACGGTGTTTGCTGTTACATTGTCTTTTAATATCTAATGACATATATCAATATGACAACGAACAAACACCATTGTTATGATTATTTAATTTTCTTCCGGTATTAAAATAGTGACAACCTATTATGAAATAGAATGTACATACTTGAAATCAATAAGTTAACATTAATGAATAGAAGACGTTACAGAAATAAAATACACACAAAATAATTTGATGTTTTACCGTAAAACATAACAATTTAAACATTATGACGATGTCAAGAATTGATTTTTTTAATTTTGAACGAAACAAAAGAAAAAGAAAATAGAGCCAGTGTCAATCCAAGTCACAAAGTTAGGTGTTAACCGATAAATTATATATATATATGTCTGTTTTATTTTTAGATACGGTGATAAAATATAAACCCTTGAAACATAAGCCTTCTTTATTGGGCAGTCGTGAAAACATGTGAAGTGAAATAGAAAAGGCGTAAAGTCGTCTATCACAGGGACTTTACATTTAATTGGTGGTGTAGCGAGCCACTTCATCATCACTACTTGGTGGTAGGGCTTTATGCATGTCTGGGTAGTTACCCCACACACAACAGAAATTCTACCACCAAACAACAGTACTTAGTATTGTTTTGTTCCGGTTTGAACGGTTAGTGTAACATTTTAGTTCCCAAGGTTTGTGGTGCATTAGCCATGTAAGGAATGGTTAATATTTCTTATTCAGTTATCGATAAACTTTATAAAGTACCAGCTCAACACTAGACTCTATCAAGAGTGCCGGAATTATGCAAAAACCCTTTTTATAACTGATAGCTTAATAGGATATCTTAATTTTGATACGGGTGTGATGCTGTTAATATATTTCTTATCATATTCTCATCTCTATGATTATAAGTATTATTTTTTTACATCAATATTGTTATAAAAGTAAGTACATAGAGGATCTTTTATTCTTTATTTGTATTATCTATATTATTTATTATTACTATTATTAATAAGAAAGTAACTCTGTCTGTCTGTTTGTGCGTCGATTTTTTAACGATGACCACTGAAGCGAATTTGATGAAATTTGGTATGAAGCAAATTTGAACTCCAAGAACAAGGACACTACTTTTTTGCCTAACACGTGACAATAAACATCCTAAAATTATTATTGAACATTTTTTTCGTAGCATCTGATGTGCGAAGTACTCCTATCACTTCCTTCCTTTGAGGTTGAACTTTCCAAAAATCATAATGAGCGTTTCCAATGCCTTTTAAATAACATGACCACAAATGATTGAGATCTATCAACTGTCATTTCGAAAGGTACGCCTGGCAAAGATTATTCATGAAGTGTATTCAAGTAATAATTACATTTAAAAATAATTTTAAACAGCTGTGACGTCACAAGATGGCGTCAAAGCTTTCATTGATCAAAATGAATATTTGTTGGATGCGTGTTGCTATTGCGTTAGTTTGCTGAGTTTCAAGTCAATTCGACTTATGTGAGTTATATATCTCGTGATGAGTCAGTCGTATTTAGCTTAACTCTATACATATAATAAAATTGGAGTGTCTGTTTTTAATATTAATAACTGCTTTTTAATACATGCATATGTACATATACGGTACATACATCAAAATAACATTTTTTTGACTATCATCTATCTGTTTGTTCCGGCTAAGCTCCGGAACGGCTTGACCTTTTAACGAGATTGACACCGGTGCTGCTGCTGTAATTAAGAATAGCTCAGGTTACTTTTAGAATTAGAATTATACATAAAGTCACGATGAACTGCCATGCCACCACTCCACCTACACCTCGGATGCCTTCCACCAACGACTTCAATATCACTAAAGCTGCTTAAACATAATTAATAAGGAATAGTAAAAAATGCGAACTGAACAATACCTTTTTGATAAATTCCAACGCGCGAGGTTGCAGGCACAAGTAGTTTACCTATATACATAGATTATTAAAATATTTTTTTACATGCTTAATATTTCATAATTCTATGTTATATTATTAGTATTGATACTTAGATAATTATAATTGAACCATTTTTTTTTGTTAGTATATTTCGAAACACAAATAAATAATTATTTTGTTACTCAAAACATTCAAATAAATGTATTATTATTATTTTATTACAACGTCCACAAATAAGTCAATTGTTGGAGTACGATTCTGTAAGAAGTGTCATAGCTTATTCTAGACGAAGACTGTCAACTTGACTTCCCAAACTAAATCTATTTATCAGCTTGATATGCGAACGCGAGCCCGAAAGATCTGCAGTCTAAACCATCTCTATCTGACAATATAACTAGTGAGACTAAATTTCAAATATCTAACACAAGCCTATGAGACAATTTGTATATTACTAGCGACCCGCTTCGCTTCGCACTGGTGTAATGCTAATATTAAAATTGTGTTAACGACATCACTTTAAAACCTCTAAAAGTATCAGTGTTTCTCTGCTATATTGTGCATATATCATACATATAAACCTTCCTCTTGAATCAGTCTATCTATTAAAAAGAACCGCATCAAAATCCGTTATGTAATTTTAAAGATCTAAGCATACATAAGGACAGACGGTAAGCGATTATACGATTCTATACGATGTAATGATAATTATAATGTTATAATGTTGTCTTAAATTTTCGCGATTATTACACATTTAAATAAAACTAATTATAACGGATGAATCGCGTATATTAATTATTTTTAAACATCCCGACGTTTCGAGCACTTTGCAGTCTACCCGTGACCACGAACACTGCAAAGTGCTCGAAACGTCGGGATGTTTAAAAATAATTAATATACGCGATTCATCCGTTATAATTAGTTTTATTTAAATGTATAATGTTATAATGTCTTATGTTCCGTAACGATATCTGTTTAGCTTATTTTAAGATACGATAAGTTTCTAAACCAGAAACGGTAATTGTAAAGATATTCTAATATAATTTCACTCGAATTTCTATCCAAACGAATATTAAATACATAAAGCTGCTCATTATTACCGTTATTATTAAATATTCCACCCTGAACATAGCCTCGGATTGTCCCTAACAGCAAGAATTCACTTAATACTCTCAGGGTCTACAATGGAATATAATATTTGCTTCCCTTAATAATAAACCTAACGTTGTAATGGGAAGATATACCTTCAACTATAGCGAAGCTATATGACGTATGAGTAAGAGGAGACGAGCCAAATAAACAACTTTTGACAGCTAACTTAACTTTACTTGGTGGTAGGGCTTTGTGCAAGCCCGTCTGGGTAGGTACCCAGTCATCAGTTATTCTACCGCCAAATAACCGCCAAATAACCGCTTTAGTGAGCCAGTGTAACTACAGGCACAAGGAACATAACATCTTAGTTCCTAAGGTTGGTGGCACATTGACGATGTAAGGAATAGTTAATATTTCTTAAAGCGTCATTGTCTATGTGTGATGGTGACCACTTACCATCAGGTGGCCCATATGCTACGTCAACCTATACCATAAAAAAGCTAATTGAAGCGATTTCATTGGTCGAGAGCTTGATGACTATGATATAATTAATACTATGGTTTTGCTAGAAAATGGCGTGTTGAACGTCCACGAAACTGTTATCGGAATTTTTCAAGTAAAATAAAAGTGCATGTAAGTAATTACGTATAATTGTGTTATGTTATAAGTAAAAATATATTCATCATAAATTCTGAGTTGTGCATAATATAGCTGAGTTGTTAGCTAATCGCATGAAATACGTTAATAAAGGTTTGTTTACTTTTATTCCTACTACGATTGGAATAGGCTTTACATATAAAAATGAATTCATATTATTTGGTTATAATCTAAATCGTTATAAAAACTGTAGCAACACTTTCCATATTAAAATTAACTCGCGTATGTCACTCGCATATGTCACAGGTATGGCTGCAGCTTTACAGATAATTTTCCGCCTAATTCTCCTCACTGTGTTATGCTTCGCACCTGCGATCTCTAAATCTACGGTCTCACTGACCGATACAACAATGTTTGTTCTAATTATAAAGTTTGGGATCGTAGTTGTGGCTGCAACTTTATATCAGATTTTGTCTATATCAGTGTCGCGTAAATATCGGACGGATAAGATAGTATCAGGGATTTTACCCTGAAACTAGAGTATTACGATTGTGTCATGCGAAATCTCTTCGTTATCTTGCGTTGTCCAGGTGAAAGCTTTATTGAAATTGAGGTGAAGGTTAGAAGTAGATATATTTTTGTGAAAATGAAACAATATTATTAATTTTTTTGTCTCCTAAAGGTCTTATACGCCTTCTAAAACCTTAAGGAAAATGTGTTTTGTTAATTAGTAATTAGGACGACTGTGATAAAAATAGTATTCAAAACCAAATATGGGTACCTCAAGTATTGTATTTCTAACAATTCAAAATAATTATAATCTGTTATAATTTTTTAACACTTCCATTGACCACTAAAAATATGAATCCTAAAGTAATGTTTCTATCATTAATCTTACACATACTTAATCTAACATGGACACATTTAACCGCATATTTCATGTTCAATTCATTAACTAGGCAATTAATATTACAAAATCAAATATCTAACGACCACTCGCATGGGCCCGCATAAAAGTGAGCTTAAGGATGTCGTAATCCCTCTGACGTAGCTTCTTTCATCTACCGGACACTAGTCAAGCCTTGACGAATAATTTGAGGGTACAAAATGCTGGCTATGTTTCATTTCCTTGCAAAGTCTCTTAGAATACTTAAACTCAATTATTTAACACATTTATTCGATAAAGAAGAATTAAACTTACTTATTGACAGTCAAATAGGACACTACCACCGGTTCGGAAATGAAAAAACCCTGCCCTGAGAACTGGCTAAACTTACTAATTGTATAATACATTTTCTCAAACCAGCCTTTTTCAAAAAAAATTAAAATTAAAATCATCAGTAGCATTTTGAACGCTTTCTGGGATCCCGATATAGAACCATATACATTGCCCCTCAAAAAGCTTACTGACTCTATGCATTCGAGTAACAGGAGTAACAGATAGAATAGAAAGTTTACGTTTCTTTCTTGTACCAATAAATGAGAATATAAATATATGTATTATTAAGTTGTTCTATTGAATTGAAGATCAAATTCATTTAAATCGGTTATTCGTTCAAACGTGACTGAGAGCTAGATTTAACTAAAAGGTATAACAAGGTAGCATCGTCTTAGTGCTGTGAATGAGTCTGGAAGTATTAATCAGAGTATGAATATAAATATTTTACGAAGACATTTTTATTTATCTGAAGATGATTCTTTTATATTTTGATCTTTGATTTTGAATTTCGAGTCTTACATGTCACTGTGTACTTAAATATTTACTTTTGTTAATAGTGTTGATTAGGGAATTGTTAATTTAAAAATATATCAACGCTTTTTTAGTTAAGTTAAGCTCTAAATTTCCATACTAACAATTTTGTGTATTTTAGTCATCTAACAAGTGATAAATCTAAACATTTAATTCAATATTTTATTTAAATTTTGATTCAAAGTAATGAAAAATTTTATAGCATTAAATATGTATGCGCTAGCTACGTTACCGGTGAAGAGTAAACCTAATGAAGGATGACTAGAGGATTACTGCCGTATTTTAAACGGGCACGCAGATATTTTTGGGAAGACGTTTTAATTCTATTTTATGACATATAATATTTTATTGCTATCATAACGTAACCTTTTGTTTGAAAGGTATTGTATTCGTAAAATGTTTTTATCTCCCACTGCTAAGCTTAAGTTAGCTTAAGGAGACTCCTATTAATGAGAAGACTTGTTTAATCTAAACTGTTTCCAATATGATTTCTTTGACACGTTATCAGTGGCAGATTATCAAAAAAAATTCCATCATCACAGAGTACGAAATAACCACAAATTTCAGCCCATGATTCATTAATCGTTTACGTGTGATTCACGAATCATTTACGTGTGATCCAACGTGTGTACGAACTTATGAGATACTTCACTTGGTGGTAGGACTTTGTGCAAGGCCGTCTGGGTAGGTACCACCCACCCATCAGTTATTTTACCGCTAAATAACAGTACTCAGTATTGTTGTGTTCTGGTTTGAAGGGTGAGTGAGCCAGTGTAACTACAGGCACAAGGGACATAACATCTTAGTTCCTAAGGTTGGTGGCACATTGACGATGTAAGGAATAGTTAATGTTTTATACAGCATCATTGTCTATGGGTGATGGTGACCACTTACCATCAGGTGGCCCATATGCTCGTCCATATACCATAAAAATCTATACCATAAAAAATAAGAAAATAAAAAGAAATTCACTCTTAATCATAATTCGGAACATTACTTTTATTTTTATTCAAAATTGCATCCGTGCGAAGCTGGTCTGCTCGCTTGTGTTACCAGTAATAATATACATGTTAATTCATATGCAGTTTCATTATCAGAACAAAAGTGTTATGATTTTATCGCATCAAATAATCGTGTTCTATTTTTTTCATAATAGTATACCGTTAATAAAATTTAATACTTTCACTACATGGAATCACGTAAGAAACAAATTTATTTTATCGTCGAATTAATTAATACTATTGAAGCTCTGACCCATTTTGGTATTGTTACGTCAATGTAATTTAATAGTTCTATCATTTGTTCTCGATTAAAACTCGAATAAGTCTGGTATTCGATTTTTGAATTATCTGCTTTATGTTGTAGCATGTAATGTTTAAGACAAATTCAAATTTTATAGTTGCAGTTGGTGTGTTTTCTTAAGAATATTAATTTTATTATTTTTCAATGAAACTGGTAGCCGACTAATCACATCTAAGTAAGTATTTCCTAGCTAATCGGAAATGGTGATGAAAATGATTTGATGGCAAAGTAACAAATGATAGTGCTTATCAAGAGTGTAAGATAGTTTTTGACGAATTAAAAATATATAGTATGTATAAATTTACTTTTACAAATAAATTTACTTTTACAATACAAAACATATTTATTGCGACATTGAACGTCAGTAAATATATACCTATAACAATGGTTTTTAACGCATGATTTGTCTTCCCAGAACACTACTAAATAAAAATGGAAAAATTCATAGAATCCATGAAACATTCGTCAGAACCTACAGTTAAATAAATTAATTGTGAAAAACGCACATGGTCGTATAGCAAAACAGCAAATTTCTGTTGTCAAAAATCTTTTACTATTCAAAGTATTTCCAATTTAGCCTCAAACCCGTATACTTGGTATTATTAAACCTTATATAACCTTCGTTTCACCTTTAACTTATATTTAGGTCAAAATAAATGTTAAGCGAAAAAATACAGAGATTCTTTTCGAGCTCCGAAAAACAAAATATATTCCTTTGTAAATATTCTTATTTATATTTATTATTATATTAAATAACTTACTTTTTAATAAATCGAAATTCATAATATTTGCGTTGAATAATATTTCGAGTTATGAATTTGGAAATTCATTCGTCGATATTCAAGCTTATATAAGGCAGTTTTATTATAATGTTTATTTATAAAAATATTGGAGCATTATTGTATTTGATTTACTAAATACATAGTCAAGTAATATTCATTATAAACACCCAATGAATTCGCAGTACTTCATAAACAAAATTTGTCCACAGTAAGCATTTTCAAAGACCAGGTATTAGTGCACAAGGTTGTGCGCCAACACAGGTGTTTTACGTCCTTTCTCTTATAGACCGATAGGATAAGACCTGCGACTATGTTTATGTAGTATTCAAAGAGCACAGGACTCGGGTATTGATAAGGTCTTTAACCTCAGTTTGGATAAGTCATCAGTGTTCTTTTACTGACTCTGAAATTAATTTACAGAATTCTTGATGGAAATTGTGAACTACTTGAATACACGAGGTAACACAGATAAACAATAATTCTCATAGTATTTAAAATCATGTCGGTTGGGTGTTATAAGATTAAGTGTAAAGTTACTACAATACTAAAATTCTAAATGGACACTCTGCTTTAATGTCAAACTTCTCGTTAACTATTAATTGTTGGTACTATTATACTATCAATTTGTAAGCGACTATTCTGTGACTTCTAACTAGCACATAGTAGTGAATATTCCCAAAGGCCATGATTACAGCACCAACTACAAGTAACTTAGAGTGAGTTTAATTTGACACAAGTACTTATCGACCGCACCGTTGATTTTATCGTATGTTCTAACTTTGAACTCGGGTGTCCTTCCAGGAATTAATGGACTTCGATTAGTATTATATAGAAAATAGGTTTTATGTAAATCTATTTTTAAATCAACGTGAAGTTTTGATATAAATTTTATATGACCAGTAGTTGCTTGTAATTTTTTTTTGTATAGGTTGGCAGACGAGCATATGGGCCACCTGATGGTAAGTGGTCACCATCACCCATAGACAATGACGCTGCAAGAAATATTAACTATTTATTAACTATTCCTTACATGGTCAATTTGCCACCAACCTTGGGAACTAAGATGTTACGTCCCTTGTGCCTGTAGTTACACTGGCTCACTCACCCTTCAAACTGGAACACAACAATACTGAGTACTGTTATTTGGCGGTAGAATAACTGATGAGTGGGTGGTACCTACCCAGACGGGCTTGAACAAAGCTCTAACATCAAGTATAGAGTGCTACATCTTATGTAGACTATTTTATTGTCCGAAATAAAAATACCTTAATTACATATAATTACATTTTTGATTAACAAGAGAATTAAATTAAAGAAATAGCTGTAGAATTGATCAAGGTAGTTATCGAAATATCAATTGATTATGTCGTCTTGATGGGTTTGGTAGCCAATCTCAAAGAAGACCAGCCAATTACAAATGACATATTATAGCGTTGTGCAAAAGTTTGTATGCAAAGGCTAGTACACTCTCATAATCCTATGGGACGGTAAATCCGGTGCGATCGAATAAAGTTCAGATGCAGGACCAAAGGCGGTACGTGCTCTCCGCGGCAGTCGAATGTACACAATCGTTTTTCCGAATCGATACGACTTGGGAACCTTGAAGAAAAGAGTGTACTTCTTCCTTAAAGACTGGTAACGCACCAACTAGCCCCCCAGTGTGTCAGTGATGTCTATACGCGGTGTTAGTCACTTTCCATCAGTTGAGCCTCCTCCTCCTTTGCCGCCTATCACATAAAAAGTCATAAAATTTCTGAACATAAAATCCAATAAATAATCGGCATAAATTGGGGTTTAAACCCGTAACCTCGGGAACGTAGGCCTTATGTCAATACTTTAAACCAATCAGGCAGTCTTAATCAGTTATACTATCACTGAACATCAATGTTTTGTATTATTACGATCCAGTTGAATGGATGAGTGAGCTGATGACGTCGAAGCCTCAAGGGACCATTTTCTCAGATCCCATGGTCGGCAACACATGACAGCGTTTTGAGATGCAGTGTCTGTGGTTGAATTAAATTTATCATCAAACCATTACTTCCCTTGCCTTTCATATAATTAAAAAAAAAACCATAAACGCAATTAAAGAAAGAAATGTTTTCTAAGAGTTATTTTTTGTCTTCTTCCTTGTATTTTTAACGAAATTTATAGAACGATCGCTTTGAAATGTGTCTTTGATATCTTTCTATTATATTCGTTTGTTTTTCGATTGAATGAATATTGCGGGAATGGGAGGAATGAATTGATGGGATGGGTTTAATTTCCTTTAAATAGAATGAATTTTAAGTGTCACTTTATTACCAAAATAAGACGTCAAAGAAAATGTCAACATGAAAATTCTTACATCGTAAATTATTTCTTTATATTATTATTATTATTAAATGTTTAATTAGTAACAAATATATTAAGTGAAGCTATCACCGGTTTGGAAAGTCTATCGCGAAGAACCAGGAAGAAAAACAGTAGTTACTCTTTTTTTAAATTTAAAAATACAGTCATGAATCTTACTATGTTATTCATATCACAAATACGTTTTTGATTAGTTAAGCTTGGCATTAAATAAAATTGCACATTGAATGAATGTAATTTTTTAACAATAACAAAAAAAAAAAACAAATCCAATTTCCTCAAATTCGAGTGCTACGGTAAATTTTCGTAGAATCCTCCAGCGATTTGAACGTGATTAACAAACATCTAAATATCTAAACTTTTAAGTGCTTACCGGACCTGGGTTTCGATTTTAACAGTTTACTGCCCAATTAATGATACTGCATCCATAATTATTCTTTTTTTAAATTAGGAGCAATGAAAAAAAAAAAACAATTAACGAATAAAAACTTTGATATTTATAAAAATTAAATTTGAAACCAATGTTTCTCGTTCGAAATACAAATAAAGAGATCGCCTTACAGAAGTCGTTCTAATGTCGATAACGACAGAAAACATTCGTAAACAAGACTTGCTTAGTGCGTTGTTCGAAGCGACGCGAACCATACACAAACTAATATTTTCTTTGCAACTTGTAAATACTTCTTACTGGGTGTTATCTTTCGTTCTTGCTCTTGTATATTTTCTTTACTTATTTCTTTATGGCATTTATAACACTTTGAGAAGAATATAAATTGTTTTCGCTTTGTAAGAATATACTGCGAAAATTATTTACGTCAAATAAACTGTGGCTACAAATACATAGTATAACTCTATGTAATATCTCATGTTACTATGATTATTTAAGTCCATAACATTTTTTAATTACAATTATATATAGCAAATATGTAAGAATTATTAATAAAAACATTTGTTTATAAATTTAAAATAAATATGAAATGCATAAAATGAATGTACTTCAATTAAAAAGTTTCACAAACTAAAAGAAAACATAAGTCAAATCGTCATTTGACATCGAATTGGCGCGAAATCATTTTTTGAAATCTTTAATAATGATTATTTGCGATAATATTTCAGGATTCTGTCCTTATCATTCATCCTCACAAAGAGGTCCCTGAAAAGAGTTTTTTTTTTTAAATTTGTATTCTAATAATTGTGTAATCTGTAATTCGCAGTCTTCTGCTTATGAAACCGGCGAAACGCCGTAAACTAGAGATTCCATTTGATCGAAATCCATTGGATGCTGCATGATGCACTGTAGAACATGCTGTGTGTGCTGTGCTCTGGTTTAGAGAGTGTTAGTTTTTAGAGAGGACTAGCTTATTAAAACTTTAATTAGGCAATATTACAAAATGATTTACTTATAACTTAGCTATTAAACTGCTTATGTATTTAAATTTTATTTTAAACTTTTATTAAGTAAGTTAAGGGAGTAAGTAAGATTTTTTCATCGGAAACTATTTTTAAATAATTTTGTGGGAATTATAACCTTTTTTTTACCTTTAGTACAAATTTGTTCATGTTCGAATACAAATTCCCACCAGCATCCTTTCTGGTAATTTTATTTTAACTGATTTGAAATAAATTCCTAGTTTTTATACATTTTTGGAAAGCTAAGAAAACGGTTATGTTTTTAAAATAATCCGCAGAACAAGTTTTATATTGATTATTTTAGTTTTTAAGGCATTTTTGAGAGAAAAAAATTAGAAATAATAACGTTTCCCGCCTCCCATTTTTTAAATTTGGGCTCATAATGATTTTTTAAATAGTGACAAATATCCAGTGTTTATTCGTTTCTATAAAACAGAAGAAAAAAATACATTTTTATTTATATTTTTTTCTGAATACATTTATGAAGTTGCATTTTTGACAATTGTTTGAAAAAAGCTAAAAAACGTGATAACACAAAAATGGTTCACTTTTGGATGATGCATATGGGGGTTAAAATTATAGCAAATAGTCACCCCTATCACGTCCTAGCGGATGTACGTTGAATTACCACTAACCCTGTATATTACAATATTCTTTAATATTATACCTTTATTGCATTTTTTATTCTTGAAGTGTATTTTATATGGTATAATAATATGGTTAGTATGTAGATTTATGTTCGGTCCTTCTGTTTTCAAACATTTCGAGAATTCAATTCATTCATTCAATAATTCCGAGATATTGATTTTCTCTAAATTTGGAGATAGCTATTTTCTCCGCTTCTAAACAAGTCTGTGTCTTTGACTATTCTGGTTTAACAGCCAAAAATGTACATTTTTAAATACAGAGCTATTGGGATCACTGACCCCATTACTTTTGTCCCAATAAAGATTCAATAACCGTTTTTAATTATTATTTTTCTTCAAATAGAAACGGGGAAAGTAGGTGGGAAGGCCTTGGTCACCTTCCAAAATTGGAAACACTGACGAATATTAATAACGCCTTAAAACAATATGTACCCATCTACGGCATTAAGATTTACATTGTGTCTAATATAATTTAAACCGGAACTTGACAATATTTTGTATTAATCTTTATGTGCGGTTTGTTTCAAATATACGAAAATATATTTATTGTTAAAATAAAAATCGCGCTGAGTTTCTTTCGCCGGTTCTTCTCAGGTCCGTGGTCTGGTGTTGATTTCCAAACCGGTGGTGGATTTTTGACTATCAATAAGCAACACTTTTATATTAAATAAAATTTTGGACTTTGACCTTTGTAGATTATTGGGTATACCCTGCCCAGAAGCTCAAAGATTTACCACTAAGTTAATATTCTAAGACTTCTAAATTTGAGACTTATAATTGGTTCTTTCAGTCATTAAATTTTGTAATTTTGAGGTCTAAATACGTTTAACTAGATGCATCTGGTTAATTGGGCTGATTTCCATGCAATATATTCCTTATTTCTTAGCTTCCAGTCCTGGCTTCACATGGATAAAAGGGGTTTACTTACAAAAGGTGAAATTTATTATGTATATATTGCCTTTCTTTATTTAACATGCATATTTTATATAAAAGTCTTGCTTTCGAATCGTTCTGCTTATTTACGAAAACTATATTAAAATCCGTTCCTTAGTTTAAAAGATCTGAGCCGACATATGACGTAAACGATTTTATGTTTCACGAGATTTTGTAACAGAATAGAATTGCATATTTCCTCCTACCTGGTTCCATATAATAAAATTATACACTAAAAAATTATGTCACAGTAAATAAAATATCACGAAATGGAAAGAGGTGGTAAAGGAGATTAGAATAAAACGAAATTCGGCTTATAAAGGTTATCGATTGAAACGATTCCTAAATCTTTAGCACCCAATAAAATCGGCTTACGTCGCTTGTTGAGACATTACTGTAAGCGTAATAAAATAAAGATTTTACAACAACAACAACAGCCTGTAAATTTCCCACTGTTGTTTTATGGCCTCCTCTCCCTTTGAGCAGAAGGTTTGGAACATATTTCACCATGCTGTTCCAATGCGGGTTGGTGGAATACACATGTGGCAGAATTTCTATGAAATTAGACACATGCAGGTTTCCTTACGAAGTTTTTGAGATGAATTATATACACAAATTAATCATATGAATAATCAGTGGTGCTTGCCTGGGTGAACCCGCAATCACTGGGCCATGTCGGCTCAAGATTTTACAATCACAATAGAAATTTCTATTCCGTTTAATTTTGAAGTAATTTCATTATTGTCTTCCTTTATCTTATAGACAAGCGAGCTAGGACAAAAATCTTGTTTTCTCGCTGACTTGAATAAACTTTTTGAGTACCATATTTCTTTTTTAAGTAGCTTAATGAAAATCTGTTTCAGTTGTTGTGTGATTTCGTTTAACCGCGTGGTAAGGAACGTTTATTTTTAGGGTACGCAGTAGTAGTAGAATTTAACTTATTTTTTATCCTTTTAATTTGGTTGTTTCTTTGCTATATTGAGTATAAGCGATTACAATCACAGGTGGTAAAAAAAAACAAAATACTCGCTCACATTCCTTCTGCTTGTAGTTTTTATTTTCATCAATAAGTAAATGATATGTTTTTATATCAAATAGATTTGAATTTACTTAAAATGTCCCATTGACGTTGACTGGCGTTCTCATTTATGAGTAGATTTGGTTTTTACATTATCCTGATACACCTTTGGCAAAACTTCATTCAAAACATTCCTTTCCTTACGATCCTTACAACCGAAAATAAAAGATGAACACAAATTTAGTTATAGCATAGCATGGAAACTTGTATTTGTCCAAATTCAAACCTCTAAATTTTTGGTTAAGTCACGTGTTATAATCTCTGGGTCGTACGTGAGTAAATTGAAATATATGAATCACTACATAAATTATAGTTTTCACGTGTGTGAAGTATTGATATTGAAGTATGAAAATACTGCACTGGCTTCATTTTGTTCATTCAAAACACACATCAAATAAAGTCATCCAATTTTGAGTTGGTGGACTTGGATCACTAATAGTGTAAATTTTGAAAGTGACGTCATTTTTTCTTTTTATTTTGTATTTCAGCTTAGTATTGGATATATTATTATTGGAACTTTCCATATTGGGGCAGCGTGGTGGAATCTCCAAATTTTCTCCTCAAAAGGAAGAGGAGGTCTTAGCCCAAAAGTGGTATATCCTGTGTGTTTATTTGAATATAAAACCATTTCATGTAAGTCAATTCCCAGCGGTAGAATAAAACAAAAATAGTTCCAACAACTTTTTTCGTTCAGAAATCTCTCGAGATTTTTTTTACGCTTCAATCCAAATTTCTCCGTGTTCGAGTAATAAACGAATTTACTAGAAGACTTTTATACGAGGCAAGTTTTAAACTTTCGATTCTTGTGTTATGCGAAGATATTATTCTTGCTGAGTTTGTTTGTTTGGAATTAATATTACCGAACTAAGTACAAGAGTACATGTACCTCGTACATTATTAAAATTTTGCTTCGAGAGTCCACAAAACCTACCTATCCATTGGATAATGGTCGATTCAATTCAACTGGGTAATATTTCACTCTTTAAACTAGCTTTGCTTTTTGGCAGCGTAAATGAAATAAGTGTGTGTAAGAGGGAGATCAGAGTTAGGCGTCTTATGCTTTCATGGTGGTCGGGTTTTGTGCAAGCCCGTCTGGGTAGGTACCCACTCATCAGTTATTCTACCGCCAAATAACCGTACTCAGTATTGTTGTATTCCGGTTTGAAGGGTGAGTGAGCCAGTGTAATTACAGGCACAAGGGTCATAACATCTTAGTTCCCAAGGTTGGTGGCACATTGACGATGTAAGGAATAGTTAATATTTCGTACAGCGTCATTGTCTATGGGTGATGGTGACCACTTACCATCAGGTGGCTTATATGCTCGTCGGACAAAATATACCATAAAAAAGGATTCTACATAGCGACTTTGATTATTACTTACTATTGCATTACACATTAGTTAAGATTCTACATAATTAGGTATTATTAATTGTATATGTTATTAATGATTAAAAAAATATACTTGAATGAAGTGTATATTGATTTTAATTATGTTTTTATAGCTCATTATTACCTTCCGTCTAATTGCCTCCACTGCATGATCTTTTTTTCACTTAACAAACTTTCAACTTTCTTTCTTTTCTTTAACTTTCTGAGAGAGCCTTGTTAGCGATTCAACATGGAAATGCTGCTAGCATTCTTGCCAATATTCGTGTCATGTCATCTGACTGAGTTGTTTTGAATTTTTCAATTTATTAACAAATAAATAATTGTGTAAATTCTTAAAGTATAAATGTTATACATAATATTAATAAGAATTTAAAGCCTAAAATTATAAGTTTTTAATCAGCTCTCCAAAATAATTACTTCGCTTTCCGATTAAACGTTTTGTTTGATCAAACGTTGAAATTAGTTTCCATAGTTATAGTAGTTGAAGATTGTGTTATGATGATTCGAAGCAAATATTTATGTATTTCAAAGCATAATTGCTTTCTTAACTATATCATTAATTGAATTCTTGAAGAACATTCAACATATATTTTTAAATGTACTATGTATGCTGCTATTGGAGAGGTGGCTATAAAAAAGAAAAAGTTGGTAGGGCTTTGTGCAAGCCCGCCCAAGTCATATCACCCACTCATAAGATATTCTACCGCTAAACAACAGTACGTAGTATTGTTGTGTTCCGGTTTGAAAGGTGAGTGAGCCAGTGTCGTAGCATTATAATTCCCAAGGTTGTTGGCGCATTGACGATGTAAGGAATGGTTAATATTTCTTACAGCGTCCTTGTCTATGGGTGACGGTGATCAATTAGCATTAGGTAGCCCATATGCTTGTCTGCCAACCTTTTTTATAAAAAAAAATATCCGCTAACAGACAGATTTACATTGGCCCGTAAAATTGGTATGGATTAAATTAAAAATTTCGAAGTAATGTTTGTAATCGATTATTTTGTAATTGTTTTTGATTTTCATTCTTATTTATCTCAAGAAGGTAGCGGTTCCGATTGAATAGTGAACGCGGAGATCCGGAAGCTTTGACGTCTGGCAATTGTTTTGATGATATTCATATAGATTATTCATATAGGCATAGATTTAATTGGTCATCCCTTTGACATTTATACGTGTTAAGTCTCATCGATTTCGGAATATTAAACCGTAACAGATTTAATTGTTATTGTTGTTGTTTTGATTGAAGTTATATAATAATACTAGTAGACGCCCGTGGTTTCGCTCGCCTTTTAGGGTGTTTGTTGTCATGTGTGGAGCGTATGTCTTTTGTTGGAGTTCAAGTTTGCTTTATACCAAATGTCATCAAAATCGGTACAGTGCTTTGTTCTTGAAAGAGCGACATACAGGCAGACAGAGTTACTGTCACATTTACAATATTAATATAGAAAGTAAATTAAATATAAATAAATATGAGACAACATCACATTCATTACTCTGATCCCAATGTAAGTAGATAAAGCATTTGTGTTACGGAAAATCAGAAGTAACGACGGCACCACAAACACCCAGACCCAAGACAACATAGAAAAACCAATGATAATCTACATTGACTCGGCCGGGAATCGAACCCGAGTCCTCGGAGTGGCGTACCTATGAAAACCGGTGAACACACCAGTCGACCACGGAGGTTTTCAAATTACCTAAACTTTTCAATAAAATAAATACAATAGAATGCCACGTGCTCTTTACTTAGTCTGAGAGTATCTTAAATTCTTCTCACTGTATTCCTTCTTATAAGTGGTAGGCATGGTATAGAGAGTAGCGTACCTTCTAACACTTCTTAGTCCGTAATTAGTTTAAGTGACGTTATAGCTGAGTGGGGCTCACTATTATTATTTATTCCATGATCAAGCGTTGCTGGAATTTATTGGCTATTAAATACAATGCTACTATTTGTTTACGATGTATCGAGTTCGAGGTGAGATCGACTTATATGTGTGTTCTATAATGGAAGTATATCAACAAAATATAACACCTTAATAATCTTGATGAAATCAAAAACAAGATGTGAAGTAATTGGTTTGAGTGGTTACTTCCGACTGTAATCACTATGTAAGGCGCTGACTGACCAAATAATCTAAATCGTCATGTCATGTAATTGTTCTCTTAACCGCATGCTTTTAAAACGTATTGCACTGAAGGTAATATACGAGTAGTCATTCAAATGTCAATAATAAAACATGCTTTATTTAATTTGGCTTTTTATAAGCGCTTTTGAATTTGGAGTTCCGAGAAATTCTAAATCAATGAAGATTTGTCATAGAGTTCAACGTAAACTGCAAATGCAATCTGTCATCATTTTGCAATCCAAAATCTCAATCGTGATGTCAGCAACATCAACAAAATTGTGATGATGCTGGGTTACAAACCCAGATATGTATACTGAAATAACTTACATCAAATAATAAATAAGGTACAGCAACGTCACATCAGCACGGCTGTGGAGTCGTCATGATAAAGATTTTTAGTAGACGTAAATTGACCATCAGATTTTAGATGCTATGGAGAAAAACTCAGAAGTTACATTTCCACAGCTACAAACACACACAAACACAATAAAGCGTAAACAGATAATCCGCAAAGAGTTTTTATTCAGAGCACGTAATTAATTCACTTATCTTTTTTTCCAGATAACGGCCAGTTTCTTCCTGGATCAAGCGGATAGAGGTAATTCTAAATTATATTCATTCTATATTTAAATGTAATATATAAGATATGCAACTGTTTATATATACATTGATATCTCAATGTATATATAAACAGTTGCATATAGACAGTCTATCTACAGTCTTAAATTGAAAATCAGAAAATATTAATGAAATGTGGATCTTGACGTTTTACTTCACCATCGATCACGAAATTACTAATAAATCCAGATTAAAGCCTCATCCTGTAAGATTCGTATATTTCCACCCTTTGTTCACTCAGGGCTTTAATAAAATATCTTAACCAATAATTGCGGTTTCAAACCCAGGCAAGCACCACTGAATATTCACGTGCTTAATTTGTGTTTATAATTCACCTCGTGCTCCGCGGTGAAAAAAACACCGTGATGAAACCTGCATGTATCTATCTAATTTCATAGAAATTCTGCCACATGTTTATTCCACCAACTCACATTGGAACAACGTAGAGAGGAAGCCTTAGGCCAACAGTGGGAAATTTACAGGCTGTTGTTGTTATATTTATTTAATCATCATAACAAATAGTAAGGGTATCCTCTAAAAGGATTCCAGCCGAACGTTACGACTGTCTCTAAGTGGCTTTCTGCCCGCGTTACAGATCTCCCCCTATTTTATTATAACCGCTATGATTACATTCTCTCGTTTGCAGTCGGCGAATCAATATTTCTGCCTATTTAGATGCTTTGCTTAACCGTGGGGGTGCTGATAGAGGGTAACGTTTTATGTCATGATACGTGATAAAACGAAAATTGATTTTTCTTATTAAGCAAATCTACATATATGTAAAATAGAAATAAAACGCATTGATTATACAAACTCCTTAAGGGTGTACATATCCGCTAAGAGAGCATTTTACAAAACTCCCTAAGAGGGTTAAAACGGGGGTATGAATTAAGTGTGTGTTTCTCGTTATTTTATAAAATATATTTCGTGGTAATATACTAGAAGCATTCACGTATACGTCAACAACACGAAATTCTCTACACGATTGGATGAATGGTACAGGAACGCTTTTTTACACGAACTTTTTAACCCTTTATGTTTTTTGGGATAAAAAACCGGTATTCTATTACATTCTCCGTACTGTAAGGTTTTTCTCTGTAAAAAATCACTTCTATCAAACTCAACGTTGTTGATTCATGAAAAAAAAAAACAATAATATTTATCACTGATAATGTTGTATTGGTAAGTATTTCATTTTAAATTTAATTTTTTCTACTGGGTAAAATTTTACTTGAAATAATTTATTATGGGTCTGGGTTAGTGTGGCCCACTTTTCAGATATTCTATGGCCAGTAATACTAAGTATTGTTGGGTTTTTGGTGGCTCATCTGACCGTCAGCACACCTTTTTTTGAAAAAAAAGTTGGTTTAAAATACTTAAGTACGGGGATTATTGTGAGGTCTTCTCTGTAGAATTTACATTTTAAACGTGTAGCTTTACGTTTCATTATTCTAGCAAAATGATTTTTCAAAAGTGCTTGAAAGCCTTGAATAAATCATTTTTTGATTTATTGTTATATTAAACTAGTATATTATACGATCACTGGATATAATGTTTTGTAATAATGTGCTTTAATATTGCTATAGCTTCTTTTGCTTGGTGGTAGGGCTTTGTGCTTTGTTTGTGGCCTTGGTACCACACATCAAGTATCGCCAAACAGCAATATTTATTATTGTGTATCCGTTGAAGGACATTAGTTCCGAAGGTTGATAGCAACATATCAGAAATAAATTAGTATGCAAACTAATTTAGCATACAAGAAAAATACAAGTTTATATTTAAGTACTTTGCAATTAATATATTATTGGCAAATTACTAAATAAAACTTTAAATATAATCAGAGCTATTGCTGAATATGTTTCTTTAACCGAGTTAATGTTTCTTACTTCCATTTAAAAAAATATATTTTACTTATCATAATTTCGTATAGGATCATATGTTATGAAAAATTTAGAAAGCACTGCCTTATTGTATTCATCCAGATTAAAAGAATGAAAGCGCGTGTTTCACAACCGAAATAAAATCTTTTCACATACATTCAGATATTAACTCAAGAATTCTAGGTTGCACTATAATTCAAAATAAGAATACAATTTTAAAATCACTTCAATTAAAGAACCATGCGTTGTTAAATAAATGAATATCTATAAAAAAAGAACGTAAAGGGTCATTTTAAAATATACAAGGCGCACTTACAACAAACACTCGTAAAGAAAACCGATAAACCAACTAATGACGTTATTATGTAGTGTTCGTGTTAAAAGCGGTAGTAAAATTGGTTAAGAGAGAGTTTAAATTTAAAACGTTAATAGATTTAAAGATAAAGTAAACGAGAGTAACCCAGACTTGATAGTGTGAAGTGCCGATGTATTGATACATTAAAAAAGACATAGTAATAATAATTTAAACTAAAACAAGCGTGACGTCGAACACACGTTTTTTTTTTTAAATAACTAGCAATGCTCTGAACTAATTAAGGAATTACTGAAAGCCTAAAGTCAGGATCGTACCTGCGATTATTTAGATCGATAGGCGGTCCGTAAACCATTGCGCTATTGATGCTTTAATATGCGCTTGTAACGAAGAATTTTTAATTGTATATTGTATACAATTTAATAAATAAACAGCTTTAGTAAAGTGTTACTCACGGCTGGGTCCTTCTCCTAAAATGAAGTGGTTTATCAACCACGCACCACAAATTTGACTGCTTTTCTTCACAATGACAGATGCAGGTTTTGTCCTTATCCGTCGAGCACGAGATGTGTATAAACACAAATTACATGGAAATTCATTGGTACCAGGATTTGAACCAAACCACTTGATGTTACCATTAACAAAGGTTTGAAAGTAATTTCGTAAACAATCATTTTGTTTTTAAAGAAAAGATGCAGATATTTGTTGAGTCAAAAATTGTCTTTCATTGAGTTCTGTCTTTGCGCACTATAATAACTCCTGCGCATCGTCTGACCGTCATTATAAAACCAGATAAGTAGAGGTCTGTTACTGCGAAAGTACTAGATGATAATATTTTTTTTTTATGGTATAGGTTTGCGGACGAGCATATGGGCCACCTGATAGTAAGTGGTCACCATCGCCCATAGACATTGACGCCGTAAGAACTATTCCTTACATCGTCAATGTGCCACCAACCTTGGGAACTAAGATGTTATGTCCCTTGTTCCTGTAGTTACACTGGCTCACTCACCCTTCAGACCAGAACACAACAATACTGAGTATTGTTGTTTGGCGGTAGAATAACTGATGAGTGGGTGGTACCTACCCAGACGGGCTTGCACAAAGCCCTGCCACCAAGAAATAATTTGTTTGCAAATAGATACCTAAATTTAGTAAGCAATGTGGAGCAATTTTTTTCTAAAACGGCTTCGAAACGTCCAGAGTTAGAAAAGCGTATACAGTACGCCCATCAGGAATCCATTAGGATGTCGAATGCGTTGTTTCCGAACTATTTTGTTCAACGTATTGTAACGAAACGAAACAGTAGGAATGCCAAAGGCCTTTTTGTTCGCGTTCCCTCCCGATGTTTCGGAGTCGATAGATTGTTTTTCGCTTGGTTAATTTTTCGTCTGGCTTCTATTGCAAAAACTGTATCGTGTGGAGTTGAAATTCATTGAATGAAAGAGAATATTGGTACAGTTTGAATACGATATAATGTGATTACGTTTATCTGCTTTTCATTTTGGCCAGAAGTACAAACAATAAGTTTGTTTAAAAACTTTAAAACCAAATATTTAACATATTTTTTATTGGTATTTGGTAGAGCTCGATATTTCGACATTGTCTAATAAATGTCTTGTTCACGAGATATATAATCTTATACCTAAAAAAGAAAGCTCTTTAATGTATTTTTTTAATTAACATTTAATGCTATTTTTTCGTATTTTTGATAGGATTTCACATGTATATTTTCGTGAGAATTTAATTTAATTTAAAATATAATTTATATCTAACTAGACACATACACATATGTATGCATGTTAGTTATTAGTTATACATTATTTCATTTCAATTATATTTTTATTAGACTGATAGTATTTTATTTCTATATTTATATCTGTTACGTACAACCCTACCTCTTTCTGTTTCTTTCCTCTACCTTAAGGGTTGCCTGAAAGAGATCGCTGTTTTAGCGATAAACCGCCTCTTGTGCGTCTTTCTTAAACGTGACCAAACTGACAACCAACTGACGTGACAAATGTGTTTACTAGTGTACAAAAAGAGTATTTTGATTTTGATTTGGCTTTATTGAAGCTGTTTTCCATGGAGCCGAGATGGCCCAGTGGTCCAATTAGTCCAATTAGTGGCCCAATACGTGCATCTTAACCGATGATTTCGGGTTCAAACCTAGGCAAGCACCTCTATACATATACATATGTGCTTAATTGGTGAAGGAAAACAGCGTGAGGAAATCTGCATGTGACTAATTTCATTGAAATTCTGCCACATGTGAATTCCACCAACCCGCATTGGAACAGCGTGTTGGAATATGTTCCAAGCCCTCTCCTTAATGGGAGAGGAGCCCATTAGCCCAGCAGTGGGAAATTTACAGGCTGTTACTTCACTTTTTTTACTTTTTTTCCATGGTCAGTGGTGCAAAAGCGATGCAAATATATGGTGCTTACAGCGTCAGTATTTATGGAGTATGATGATTACGAATATTTAGGTGATCTGTTTGCCTGTTTGTCAATATCATGACAAAAAAAACTAAGTATAGAAGGCTTTAACCTAATAGCTGGACGTTTACGGCCTGTTAATTTTGTTCTTTCAATATGTTTGGATATTTTAAACGTTTTAAATTTTAATATAAAGTGTTTAAATACATGTTGATAACATTTCAGTTCAAAAATACTTTCTAAGGATACACTGTTTTTCTATGGGATTTTTAGAAGTAAGCCGCGATTTTCGAACGTTAAACGGCACCGAGGGGAATATAACCCGCAAAATTACATTATCCCTTCAAGCTGATACTGAATGTTTTTATAGCGACAACTTTTCTGCGTGTTGGCATTATAGGGTCCGATTCAGGAATGTTTTAATGTATGGATATTTTTGTCAATCAATAGTTGTTTTTTCTAATTGAGAGTGTGTTTTGAAAACACGGAGTTTTCAGTACCCAGCATCACTCTTAAGGGGAAGAGCAACAGGTAACCTACGAGTATATTTTTTTATGTTACCACATCATTACATAGGACTGAAATATTGAAAAGTTTGCATTAGTTATTTCAGGATTGATATGTACAGTTATGTGGTGACCATTTACCTTCAGATGATCCATTTGCCAATCCTGCTTTTAGACAAAGTTGATTTTATTAAATAATTTAATTGAAATATATTTATTGCATGATAAATGAAATGAATAACACTATTAATAATAGGTATAAAGATGAACTTTCCCCCTTTTTTCGGGGGAATCACCGCTTAATTTTTAAATATGAGACAACATCACATACATTACTCTGATCCCAATGTAAGTAGCTAAAGCACTTGTGTTATGGAAAGTCAGAAGTAACGACCGTATCACAAACACCCACACCCAAGACAACATAGAAAACTAGTAATAATCTACATCTACTTGGCCGGGAATCGAACCCGGGACCTCGGACTGGCGTATCATTGAACACCACTCGACCACGTTTCAACAACATTTAATATTGTAATATGACATTTCAATAGCCAATAATATATTATTGTATACCAGACTATTTTGAGGTGATTAGAGCATACAAATTAACGAAACAAACACCAAATATGAAAGTGGAAAAAAGTTTTACTCTACATTGTCCATTGTCTTACACTTGTCTCTGGTTTTTAAATATTTATTTTATTCTTAGTTTTTTTCTTTTGCTGCTATATCAAAGTTTGAAAGTAAATTGGCATCGGCGTGTGTTTTCAAAGGGCCTCGTGTTTTTTATCCGAGTCATACTCTAATCGTCGAGTTGTTTACGAAAGTGAGTTCGGTGGAGGGTTCGGCCTCATAGATAGCGATTTAGTGGCGGATTTACAAATTTACTTATTTATTTTAAATTATAGAAATATTTATTATATTTTTTATATAAATATAATAATATTGTAGCATATTAAATATATTTAAAAATATATATCGAAAACAATCCAATTTAGAAGATATAATAATATCTCTTTGAAATCACCTTTTTATCAACTATAGCGTTCTTCTATTGAAATTGCCAATGTTGTATATTGTCTAATATCACTCTGGTCCCATCGGATTGTAAGAGTAAAGTTCCTGTGTTTGCGTTACATACTACATAGCCTTAAAAAGGATCATTACCATTATTGTGACAAAATTATAATGAATTGCATAAATTTCCAAATACTACAGACATCAATGTCCACAACACTGAATTATAGCTAATTTAACACGAAGCAGCACGTGCCAAAATGCAGCTATTACGTTGGCATGATGTTAATCGTGTAATAAGAAATGAGTCATATACGAAGTTACAGCTTGCGTAGACCAGTTGATAGCTAGCTTATGTCATGGCTGTGAGTTTGTGAGTTATGGACGCTATTGTATCGTTGGTTGTGTTGGAAGTTTTTGCTTCGTGTAGTCATGGTTAAATACTGTTTTAAATTTAAATTTATATTCACACATACAATTTATTTTCGCAGTTACAATTGCTTTTGATTTTACATAGATTTATATAAATTATACAGGGTTGGTAATTCGACGTATATCCGTTATGAGGTGATAGGGGTGACTATTTGCAATAATTTTAAGCCCCATATGCATGGTGCAAAAATTAACCATTTTCGAGTTATAGCGTTTTTTAGCTTTTTTCAAAATTTGTCAAAAATGCAACTGTTACAACAAAAAAAAAATTAATAAAAAGTTAATTTTTGCACCATACATATGGGGCTTAAAATTATTCAAAAACTGTATAAACATAATATTTTTCTATTTTTTCAAACGTTATTATTTTAAATTCGTTACATAGAAGAACCTATCAAAAACGAGATTCATTTGCATTTTCATAATTAATTTGTATTAGAAAACTATGTTCTGTTATTAGTTATCGGTTACACTCGCGTTTTAGAGCCTGACCAGCAGGTATTAGGTTTAAAATGATGTCCTTCTTAAGACTTATTTTACTTCATAACAAACTCTATTAAATTTGGTTGAGTTAGGCCGAAAAAGACCAAAAAAAAGAAGGAACACTAAAATTTTAGAATAAAAATAAAACAGGGCATAGTATCCCTTAAAATTATTTTTTAACATTAATAATTAGCGGGTTCGAGATTTGTGCCGAATAATAATAGAAATACGTAAATCTCTTGCAGTGGCACTCCGCCTTTAGCTGAGTCATAGTCTGAGGGTAAATTACGTACAAAAGGGTACAGTCAGCAGAAAACGTTTCTTATAATGTTGCAAAAATGTATTTAGTAGACTAAAGTTTATACTGCAGTTGACGGCTCTGTATTAAAAGCTTTGTTTAATAGTACAAGATACTTTTATAATTTAGTAGGAGTAATATTTCTGAGATACTGTAATTTGCTTGTTATACTCTGAATTTTAATATTGTTAAACAATTTTGCATAAAGTATTCTTAGTTAACCTCAAAGGAACATCTGGATCTGCATCATTGATTTAATTCGTTTTTTTTTTGTTTTTTTACAGTCCCCAGATTTTTCACCAGGTTTTGTCTTTGTTCAAATCCAAAAAAAAAATAAATAAAAGGCTACCTTATAATTTTTTTTGTAGTATTTTGAATGAATGATATATACCTAAATATATTTTAACCTTCATATTTGTTTAAATAATTTGTTTGAAACAAGACAACCTTTGACTATATGAAAAAACACATAAAACATAATTTTGTTCTTCTGAGATTTTATGAGATTTCCTTTATTTCTATAAACTCCTTTGTTCCTAAAATATCATATTTGGTCATAAAATAGTCGCCGATCCAGTTCTTAATATTTAAAAACTATGAAATAATATATCAGAGTTATCATAAAAAATATCCCTTGTTCAAACGAGTTACATTATTGTCGAAATGTGAAAAGCATTCGATAAAATATACAAATCAAATAAA